>NC_092349.1:33268292-33585792 GCF_963676685.1 Mytilus edulis | reverse complement strand
GCAATATCACAAGAACCATAACTGATGAACGGTGAAAGTAAAATTAAAATTTGAAAGAGCTTAGGTTGAATGGTTCATGAGTAAATGCAACAATGGAAACACCATTTTTTGATCTTTCAAGAACCATAACTCCTGAACAGTAAAAGTAAAAATTGTCATTCTTGAACTTGACCTCCATTTTGTCATCAGTAACAACATATTAGAATTTGGGAAGCTTTGATTGAACAGTTCATGCGTAAATGCACGGACATGACTGGAAACACCATTTTTCAATCTTTCAAGAACCATAACTCCTGATTGGTAAAATTCAAAATCTTCATTCTTCAACTTGACCTCCATTTTTTCATCAGTAACAACATATTAAAATTTGGGAAGCTTTGGTTGAACAGTTCATGCGTAAATGCAGGAACACGACTGGAAACGCCATTTTCAATCTTTCAAGAACCATAACTCCTGAACGGTAAAAGTCAAAATCGTCATTGTTGAACTTGACCTTCATTTTGTTGTCAGTAACAACATATTAAAATTTTAAAAGCTTTGGATGAACGGTAATGAGTAAATGCACGGACAACATTTGTTCATGTTGTTTGTCGCCCGCCCGTCTGCCTGACTGCCCGCCATACATCCCCAAATCAATAACCGACATTTTTGTCACAAAAATCCGGTTAAAAATGATATTTTTTTTATTAGCAATTAATAGACTAACCAAAAAACACACAAAAAAACATTGTAAAAATCGCACTTTGCTTTGAAACCATGAAGAAAAAAAAATTAATAACAATACACTTACCAACACTTGTTTATATACTCATGATACTCTTGAAACTTTGCACAGAATCTAAATGCATACATGTAGCCTTGATTACTAATTTTTGAATTATATTTAATACATTTTTCATTAACCATGGGCATGGTTAATCAATGAGACAAGGCTTTTAATGAATTAACTTAGCTGTAATAACAAGGCTTAGTTATTAAAGGCATGTAACTAATAATATGAGACACTTGGGAATTACTGTGAAGCTTGTGCAGAACCTCATTACATGCTCTGATCATTATTCCTTACAATAAATTAAAAGACATTGCAATTAAGCATGATTTATGTCTCAGCAAATGCCTTGGAGTGATGTAGTTCATGTAGTTCTTACAACAATATTTTTTCTCTAATAACATAGGTGTATTATGCATGATTGGCATACTATGAACTGTTATATCTTTCTATAGTTACACAATTGATGTAAGTATACATAATGATAAAAGTAGTATCAGTTTATTCTCATCACCAAATACATAGGTACAGAGAACTTGTATATACATGTACATTTTATTAAAACTAATGATGTATATTGTCCCTTTGAAACATATACAGTACAATTTTCGCGAAAGCCATCCCAAACTCCATACACCGAGTTTTTCCCTGGTGTGACACCAGGAAACTCCGACATCACTCCCTAAATTCTCGGAGAAATTTGGGAGTATTCCCTCCGACTTCCGCGTAAATCCGTTACCTTTTGTTTATTGTATTAGCGACATCTCTCCCAGTCTGGAGTGACGCGGTGTCACACCAGGTAATTAATTGCCCTAATCCTTCTGATCTATGCCGGCACGCGACAGTCAAGGTATGCGAGATTTCTAATGTAATTAAACATTTGTATTTCCTGTCTATTGATTATCAGTTTATATCTGATTGCTTGAAACAAATGAAAGATTAAAATCAAAATCAAAACGTTGTTGTTAATTCTTTTAATTACTCTGTACATTTAAATCAATTTTTAAAAACAACTATATTTGATTTTGACTTCCGTTTTTTATCATTTAATTTACTAAAAGAGATAATATTGTGTAACAATAAACGGAGACTAACGCTGAATAAATTAGGGTAATTTAAAGAAAAGTGACACGTCTCAAAGTTTTTTATACAAATAAAAAAAAATATTATTCACTATCTGTTATGCTAATAAGTCTACGCCATTTCCATTTTACGATTACAAAATAAAAGTTTTAAAAAGCAAAAGGTTGTTGTTAATGCTTTCAATTGCATTAAAGTTTTATAAAAAAAAAATCTAGACTTGATTATGACCTCGGGTTTTTTTTTATCGGTAATTTATATAACTTACGAAAAGAGACATACTTGCGTGAAAATAAACGGAAATTAACGCTGAAGGTATAAAATGCGAGAAAGAAAGAAAATTACGTGTCTTAAAACTTGTATATGCAAGAAAAAAAAGAAAATACTTTTCACCATTCCTTATGCTTAATAAGTCTACGGCATTTTCTCTTCACGATTTGTTATATTTAGCATTACTTTAGGATAAATAATACATTTCGGCTACAACAGGAATACTTCTATAGCTGCATCATCGTCGTTGCATAATATTCATTTACGCACAATGAATGTAAACTTTTGTGTTGTATTTAGAACAGTGATCTTTAAATATTTTTAAAGCAATTAATTGCCGTGGGAAGACGGTACGCATCTCAGTGATCAACAGTGCGTAGTTGAACTTGAACTTGACTTTGCTCACAATATTGAATGCTAAAAATAGTGACATCAATTTTGTCCACGAGATTTTTATTTGGCGGGAAATAGTATCATGTAACAGTAAACTCAGGTGACCTTTCTGGATAACCGTGGGAAAATTCATTCAAGGTTTAAACTTGCTTTGTAATGATTGACATAAATTTGTGTGCGTTAAGATTGAGGCTCAATAAGGAACTTTTACAATTGATTAACCGGATTCTAAATTGTATTCCTTTTCTGAATGAACCAACATCAGCCTTTTATTTTTACGTTTCTCAGTCAACAGAGGACATAAAACCGGACATTATTTATACGTCCATAGTCAACACTATATATTAATGGTAGATGAAAACAGGATGCATGTCGTTCAGATCCTGATGGGCGTTGGTAGAGATCCTCAGTCTGTGAAAATTTGTCGATCGTAAAAATCCGATCCATATTTTTTTTTTTACATATTTCTTTCTTGTGGAACACAATATAATTTCATTTAAATATATATTCTATTTTATAATTGTTGAAATACTTCTTTTTATATTTCGCCGAGGACTTTTAACGAGCAGTAAAATACGGATTGCGCCAATCCAATTTTATTTTAAATAATTAAAGATCAATAACAGATCATAACGGATAAAAAACACATGATTTTTTTTCTCCATATAATAAATATTTAAAGGTTGTGATTATTGTGTTGTGTCTGGGCGGCGAATTCATGTATCTCAGTATTTATGAATATAGAGCTGCCACATTGCATACAAAACTATTTGTCACTTTACAGTTTCTTTTTAAAATTCAAATATTTCAAGTCGGTAATCACCCGAGGTAGTGAAAAACAATATTTTACATTTCAAAATAAATTGAAAGCAACAAGAGTTCACTTGTTGATCCGATAAATTAACTCTTGGGTTTAATTTAGATTGGACATATTACCGTTAAAAACATCATTTTGTTTTAAGCCAGTTGATATTAATTATATAATATTGAACTATTAATGAACCGAATATTGCTCACTGAGTAGGTCATAAAAGGTTCTAATTGTGGTAAAATCGTCTTTGTTGAAAAAACAAAAATTGTGACCTGATCGGACTATAATGAAAATACAAAATAAGTGTTTTATTCATATTTTTATACGTTTGTACGTTGTATGTCATATGACAATGACATGGGAAAAACATACAAGAATAATTATCTTATTTTAAATAAAAATGTCACACTTTTATCTGACAATGAAAGGACATTTCAATAACGTATTTTAAAGCACAGAGGTGCAATCAAGATCGATTAAATGTACAAAGGTAATAAATCTGGCTAATCCGATGATGTTGTCACGCGTCATTAATTTTCAGTACATCCGATGGGCAATAAACCAATAAACAGCCACGCGGTGTTGGGAGAGAATCTTTGGAGGAAATTGGGAGTATAATCCGTGATTCGCGGTGTCACACCGCTACACTCGGAAATCGGTGATTAGAGTTCGCGATTACATACTCTCTGGGCGTACTGTATGTAGCATATATTAAAGTCATATTTTGTCTTGCATTAAAGGGAGACAAATCCTAAAACTTACAAATTTAGACCTCTATGAGAGAAAAGCAGATTCAGACTTATTTCTGTCTGAGCTCTGACTGATTATAGTGGTAATTATGGTACATGTAATGACAAAAGGAAACTGGGATGACGTAGGGTCAATCATGTATATGTTATTGTTATCTTTAATACAATTGGACCAGAAAAAGATTGGATAAAAAAAGTTTAACATGTAGGATGTAATATCAATGTGATTAATAATCATGTTTTGGTTAGTGTATTACTATAATTGTTTGTCATTGTTTTAAAATAAAGATATTCTGACAACTTTTTTCTTGTGTTGAAAAAATCTTAAATTAATCAAGTTTTGATTAGTGTATGGCTATATTTTTCTCTCTATTGATTCAAAATAAAATAAGATAAAGGGGCAAAGTTGTTTAGAACAATCAACTTTAGTATGTTTTATCTAAAATCTTCAATGTCTAAGCTAAACATATACAGTATTAACACAAAAGCAAGTTAACACAACGATCATGATTTTATAAAAGTTCAACTGGATTTTGATCTAAAATTGGTTGTGAGCGTGTAGGGGTGAACCTGCCAGGTGCGAAAGTGATGGGTGCAAAAGTGTATTGGGCCCGAACAGACCTGATACCAACTAAGATCAGGACTCAGCTAGTCCAAATAATTATGACGTCTAAAGGCTATTACAGTTTTTTCTGGGAGGATGCTTTTTTATGACCTTGACGGAAGGCGTCAGCAAAAATTTAAAATAACCTTTCAAGATGTCATAATTATAAGGGGGGAGGGGGGGGGGGGGGGAGAAGGGATCCTGATCCCTAAATTCTGGGCTTAAAAACATGAAAACCAACGTCCCTAATCTAAAAAAAATCATCACCTCAAATCCAGACATCCCCAAATTCGATAAATGAAATCCTGGATCCCAAAATCCCAAGCTTAAAAGCACATGATCCTGACATACCGGAAAAGGTTCTGCCCCCCTCCCCCTTATTAATTTTATGCTTCACTACAGTAAAGAGTTTTTTTTATCATTGTTTATCAACAAAAATGATGTCGTAAATGTAACTGTCTAATGTAAAATTGTCATTTAACCCATTACATTCTATGTTTGTATCTGGTGAAGGCTTTTTATTGTAGAATACATTAGGTCTTCAGTTACCGTCGAGTTTGGGGGGTGGGTCTTTTCACCACCGAACACCTGAAAAACCACCAACCACTAAGAAAAACTTTGATATTATGCAATAAAACTATAAAACAAATTAAATTACATATAATTTAATCAATTTTTCGATTTTTATGGGCATCATTTTTATGTTTAAATCGAAAATCAATATAAGAAAAAACGTCTCCGCATTCATCACTTTCATAATTAGTAATCAGTTCATTTAGTATCCTGGATCTCTGTTCATTGGTTAGATTTCGATATTTTTCTCTTTTATTATTATTGATACAACTATTTTATAGAAGAGTTAGAAGAAGTAAAAATGGAAAAAAAGTATATTTGAGGTGTCCATGTGGGTCAGCGGAGTTCAAAAAGTGGGGTATTATAAGACTCTTCCTTTCGGTTTTCTATAGATACATCCTACATGTTTATTTGGACTTTAAATCTTCTGATTTGTTGAATTAATAACTTGAATATTATATTTAATTCACATTGATAACGATAAAAGACAAAATAATAAACTTTTGTGTTGTTCGGTGGTGTTTGGCGGTGTGCGGTGGTGAAAAGACCTGCCGAGTTTGGGGTATATGTGTCATTGTGGGGGGGTCTCATTGGGGGGTTCCGATCCCGGATCCCGCTTACTGTTTTGTCAGATTCCCGTATCCTGCTTACACTATGTACGTAAGCAATTCTCATTTTTTTGTCATTTCCCGGGTCCCGCTAGACCTCATTTCCTGCTTTCACGACACAATAATTTGACTTTCCCGTGTCACGCTTACCAAAAATCTGCAATCCCGCGTCACGCTTAGACCCCAATGAGACCCACATTGTGTGGTTTATAAATTTCAGTACTATACACTGCAAAAGTAGTCTATGACTTCCATAGTAAATGGAGACACTGAATTCTGGTATATAACGAAAATGAACCTTGACTAGGGAACACAATAAACAGGCTCTTAAATTTCTTTGATCTTTAGGAACAGTCTCAAGGGATGCTGGCTGAGCCATTATTATGTTTAATGCTCTGCAGGCCACAGGTGTGTTTTAGCACTTTTATCAACTTCCGGTTTAGCGTAGGAAATATAGTACATGAAAATCGTAGTCACGAAGTTTTATTTAACATTTATATCGTTCATGAATTAATATAGTTGAAATACAAAAATATAATTGATTCTGTTTTATATCCACCGTTGTATATTAATTTCAGATTGAAAAGGGGAAGATATGAGTATACCGGAAGTTGCATGATTATTCTGTTGGGGAGTTGTTAGGCTAATCAAAACAGATTAAAAGATCACCGATGTAGCATCACGTTATTTTGATAGTTTGAAATGCTAAGAACATTAAATAAACCCGAAAAATAAAGATTTTAATTGGATTTTTAAACGACATACTTGGTATTACATTTTCCTACAACTATTCGGCTTTTAGTCCATGTTTAAATTCAGTTATCAATAGAAATTGAGTTATCAATCGTTGACCTGAATTATGAACCTTAAACCTATTCAAACAAACGTTGTGCAATTTATGATCCATCTTGCCGGTCGATTAGTTCATTGGAACATGTGCTCTCAGGTTCAACTAAAAGTATTCATTGAAATATTACTGGTAGATTAAAACATCACTGTAAAAAATGATGGGGTTTTGTGGAAATAGGGATAATGCCCTTAGTGTGAAGGAGGGTGTTATTAGAAATGAATGTTACATTGATGTCCTAAACCTTGTTCCACATGGAATTTTTTCTATGTTTAGTTTGTTTATTCTTATTGTATGGAATAGATCTTCACTTGGGAACATGGAAGCGAAAACATGGGTACATTTTAGAGGACACACAGTCAGATGGATCGTAACTTTGCTTTTGATTCTTAACATAATTATTTCATTACTGGAAGGAATTATGGCGGAACTTGCTGATACAGACACAATAAATCTACATGTAATTGTACCGCAGTGTATTGCATTAGTAGGAACATTGCTAAGCATCATTTTTTATCATAATTTGGAACAGTGGAATTCACCGAAATTTTTATTGTCATTGATTCTATATTGGACGTCCTGTGTTGTTTTAAAAGTACTTAAGTATATTTCACTTGACCAAAATAAAGTGACATCGGAACATATTCGAATGTGGGTTACATGGATAGACATAGCGATTTACCTGGTTTTATTATTGACAGAAATAATCTTTCTTTTTATACAGGTAAAAATTTATGTACAAAAAAATGTAATAGAATATATGTTATGTACATTTTTTTGTTCCTAGTAGTGAAAAATCTACCACACAATCCACGTTCTAACTAAAAATCACCTACATGACCAACATTTACATTAATTATAGTTATCAGGGTTATTGTGAAACTAATTCATATCATTGGGTTAACAGGTAACCTTTTGAGGAAGTCAAGTTTATTTCAGTCATGTCAATATTTGATTAGTGGTAATTATGGTACATGTAATCACAAAAGGAAACTGGGATGACGTAGGGTCAATCTTTGTTATTGTTATCTTTAATACAATTGGACCAGAAAAAGATTGGATGAAAAAAGTTGAACATGTCATGCATGTAGGATGTAATAATATTACATCCTACATGTTCAACTTCAATGTAATTAAACAAAATGTGTCACTTTACAAGGTCATGATCATGTTCCTTAATCATTTTGATAAATATAAAAAAACATATACATGTTCATACATTGTACATTGTTTTTTGCATGTATTGCAGTAAACAGTGTAGAGTCCAGCCATAAAGGGGGGGGGGGGGGGTCTGGGATTTGGAACCCCTGCTTTTTTGATTATCAATGCCTTTGAAAGGGGAGTTCAGACAAAAAAAGGGCTGGGTAGTTCCGACCTTGGAAAATCTGGTTCAAAATAGAAAGATACATGTATCACCATGAAACAAAGCTTTTAAAGACAATTAGCATGGTTCATGTGGTTTGACAATCAGCATAGTTTGAAATGATTTCTTCACAACTGAGAAGTGACTTTTTACTTCCATGTAACATGCTTAACCACATTTTTTTTTAATATAATATTGACTGAAATATTCACAACAAGAGAAATTTTGTTTTACCACATTTTGGTGTTAAGAACAGACAAGATCTTTTTATTCAAATTAAAGGGCCCATGATGAGCAAAGTAATTTATTACAATGATTTTGATAATTTAACATGAGCATGCTCATGATGATGAGTCATGTGCAAAGCAGCATGATCATGATGATGAGTCATGTGCAAAGCAGCATGATCTGAGTGATACATGTACACGTATCATAATGAACAGGATGATGAAATCAATAAATACACATTTATTGTGCAATAATTTGGACAGACAGCCAAAAAGACGGACTACAGAATTTTTTAATTTTTTTTTTTTGGGGGGGGGGTCAATTTTTCCATCTAGATTTAAGAAAAAAGGGGGTTACAATTATTTAGGCCTAATTGTATATATTCTGAACAGATTAACTAAGTATAGCACAACATCATCATGATCATAGTCATATATAGCTAGTGTATTGCACATGTACAAAAGCAAGAAATCTTCAATTGAATCAAGTCTTTAGACTAATTTATACTTTGTCAGAAACCTTAATTGATAATGTGTCTAATATTGAAATACAATCCAAATTCAGACCTCTATCAAGCTTTAATGATATTATTCTTTTACTAAATCATGATTATGAATCTTTCTATTCTTGCAGAGATATGCCTTTTTTAGTAACCCAATTCCTGTTAGACCATCACCAGATTTAGGGAAATCTGATTACATATTTTCGCATGTAAATCTAATGTCAAAAATCACATGTTTTTGGATATTAAGTTTACTAAGACAAGGATACAAACATCCTTTAGAGCAAGAACATCTTGGAGATCTTCCAGAGGTATGTACATTTTTCTTACTGTGGATTCATTATTATTTTTGTTGATTTTGTGGGTACAGGTAAATGACGAATTTAAATGTTCAACACAGACTTTTGGAAAACCATGAAATCAAATATCCACGAATATGCAAGTTTTCTACAATCCATGAAAATTGGTACCCACGAAAAAGAATGAATCCACAGTACATAGTAAACATGGTAAAAGAGAAGATGTGATATGATTGCCAATGAAACAACAATTCACAAGGGACCAAAATGACACATAAATTAACATGACTACACAATGTAGGTCATCATACACAAATGATACAGCCTTTAAGAATGAGAAAAGCCAATACTACATAGTCAGCTACGTGAACATGAAATTGACAAATGTTAATCATTTAACATGTTTAAAATGAGAAAACTAACAGCCTTATTTACAATGTATATTACATTTTACTTTTTGTTGTACATACATGTATGCATATGCATCATTTGTGCATCATCATGTACATGTACACAATGTATTATAACATGTATAATAAGAATATTAAGAAGGGTTCTTGTATGTAAACAAAATGTATGATAAATAAAAAGATTTTGTGTATGTTTCAGGGGAGCAGGTACAAATTGAAATGATTTTTGAAAGGAAGGGGATGCAATTCCTGAATAAAAAAAAAGTTGTTTCATTTTTGACAAGCAAAGTTGGCAGGGGGCATTAACTCTACACTTTAGTCTGTAGCCTAAGTGTACCACTTTTACCTCATACAAAGAGGAATATGGTCAATTATCTGCTTATTATTTTTATGCACCAAATAAATAAATAAAGAATATAAGACACTGCAACCTAAAGACAACAAAGGATTATTACATGCAAGGCTGATTACGGTTTATATAATATTAGCTAAAAAAAAAAATCAAAGTCTAGAAATGTGAACAAAATTAACAGATGCTATCAAACATTTTAATATTTGTGAAATTTTAATTTTTGGGCAAAAAATGAGACTTTTTTTACCTTCACCTTTAACAATATGTTTAATATTTGTTGTCTTTTTTTACAGAGTGAGCTTTCTTCTACTAACTATAAGAAGTTAAAGGCAGCATTTGAATTTGAAAAGGTTTGTATTATCATTCTTATATGAGGAAAATCTTTTATACAGTTATCATGGTTATACAATACAAAAAAATGTGATATATGTGCATGTGACTGTGAGTGTACACAGTATAAAATCAACAATGTATAAGATAAAAAAAATCAATTATTATTTTTAGAAGTGAACTAAAATTCTTAAGGTTTACAATGCAAGGGAAATAACTCCAATTCCTTTAAATGAGTTGTTGAAAACCATATTCTGGCCAACCTGGTAAACATGCCAGCTTTAAACATGTTAAACACTTTTGGGATATGAAATTTTTAATTACTAAATTTTTGAAAAAAACAAATATAATGAATAGAAATTTATACACACTTGCTTTTCTTAGGGTTGGGATTTACAGATTGAAATGAATTCTGTTTCAAAGTTCTACATGACATTATTGATATTGTTAATGTCATGGATTTTAACTGTTTTGACTAAAAACTAACATTTTTATGGTGAAATGTCTACGCGATTTTTATTTAGTGAATGGCTACATGTACCTCGTGAACCATTATATCGCCTATATAGCATGTACATGTATATAAAAATATTGAAATGTTCAATATAAAATTATATAGTTAATATTTCAATTTCTTGAAAATTGATAATTGATAATTAGCCATGAATCTTGAGAAAAGGTGAATCAATTCATGACACACAATCACTCTATACTACACATGTAAAAAAAAAAGGAACAGTGTCTTAACCAAGATTTTAAATACGAGCATGCATTGAAAGTGTACCAAAATAGGGTGGGCTAAAAAGGATAAGATCCTTCCATATGAGCCCCACAACGATCTTACAGGTATATGAAAATACACAAACATGACAAATCAAATATTGTATATGTACAAAAAAGTGTCACAAAGAGATCTAAATGAACTATGGATTCATTATGATTAATGGGATACTAATATTCAATGATTTGGTAGGTAAAGATGAAGTACACATTTTCTATGTATGCATGTATGCAGAATTTTGTAAAACCACGAAATTAAATATCAACAAAAATACAATGTTTCCTAAATTTAAGAAAATTGGTACTCATGAAAAAATAAATGAATCCAAAGTATGCTGCAGTCCATTAACATTTGTACAGCAACTGGTTGTCTGTCTTTCAGAAAAAAATAGTTAAGATGGTTCCCAACACCTTCACTAAATTTAATTTGGCTCGTTTAATTTTCATGAAATTTTGACGAAGTATTTACTTTGACCCTTTGACAAAAATATAAAGATTTCAAAAAATTTCAACCAACCAATTTATCAGAAAAATTACACTGGTTATATAGCAGTTTTACAAACACTAATTTTGATCATTGAGAAGCTTAATATTCCCTTAACAACACAATGTAATTAAAACGTTTACCTGATTTTACAGAGTTATCTCCCTTTTATTGTTAGGTACCACCTTAAGCATTGTTAAGATGTACATGATGTAGGAAAATAAAAAAATACTGACATTGTGATTTCTCATAGATTATGTCCAGCTTTGTGAAGACATGTTTGACTTCTGTGGATTCATTTACTTCCATGGGTACAACTTTTCGCAGATTGAGGAAAACTTGCATATTTGTGGATATTTAAATTCTTTGTTTTAACAAAGTCTGCAAACATTCTGTTAAAAATTTGTATTTTGTTGAAAATATTGTGGTTTCACTGTACCCACAAAATCCACGAAAATTAGTATCCAAGGAATATTAATGAATCCACATGTACAGTATGTTGACTGATTAGAAAAATGAAAATAAATGGCATAAACAATTATTATTATTTTTTTTTTAGAGTAAAGCAGAATTAAAAGGTGAACAGCCATCATTTCACAAGATCTACTTGAGAGCCTTCTGGCCCATTCTTGCACTTGCTGGATTATTAAGACTATTTGGGGACATGCTGGCATTTGTTGGACCTTGGTGCGTTGAGCATGTTGTTGCTTATGCTTATAAGGAAACAAAGTCACGTGACCTCCCTGTTCCTTTGCTGACCAATCAGAATGCTTCTTTATATGGTTACCAAGACAACCTATCCAATAATTTTACTTTTATACTTAATCAGATGAATTCCACTCAGGTATATAAGTAATATTTTTATAGTCTTTTATGTGTTTATTAATTTGTGATTAGGGTCTATACATATATGATATGTATGACTTTTTATGCAAAAACCAATGTTGCAATTTCTTTGGTGGAAGTAGTGAACATATATATATTTTGCATATACAAAATTGCACATATTTATATCAGAAAAAAGCTGCATGATCATAAAGAACATTAATTTTAAAATATTCAAATCAACAATTCATTACTGGTATGTTATTTATTTTATAAAGTTATTTTACTTTTCTGTTTATTCAAATGTTTATATGTAATTAATAATTGATATTTTTCGTTTCCAATTGTAAACATTATTGCAATACAGACATTTTTAATATCATATGGCAACACAGATTTTAGCACATGCTGACCTTGACACCATGAACACAAAAACACGGTAAACAAATCCTGGCTTAAACACTGATATACATGTCCTCCTTAACCATGTTAAAAAATGCTTTTAAAATTCATAAACTTTCATTCCCAAAAAATTTAAAAGCACCATATTTTCTTATTTAATTAAAAGTATATGAATATAAAATACTTTTTATGTATTGAAAAACTCAGTGAATATATGGATACATCATACAGATCATTGTGTCTATTTATTATTCATTAGCATTTTTTTCCGAAACCAGGGGTTCAACTTTAATTGACCTTTCAGCATGTTCAGTATATCTTGAAAATAGAGTCTTTTGATACAGTTGGACCTTTTAAAACTTATCAGTCAGGGGACTTATTTAAATAAGTGATTTTCTAAATCACTGATTTAAGTAACATTATTTCCATAAAGGTTGGAAGTTAGAGTTGTCTTTCTTTAATAATCACCTATTTAAGTAGTACAAATTAATCACTAGAAGAAGTGATTTAATTTTATTGTAGCTTTAAATATAGAATACTAATGATCCAGGGACTAATTATGTTTCTAAACTTATCAGAACCAACATCTGTGTTGTCTAGGATGACCAGGTCATTTCAGGTGATGACCTTGTACTGAATCTAGGATAATGACATAAAAATCACTTGTTTAAGTATCAGACCTCAATTTCCTTCCCAAAAATCACTTCTTTAAGTATCATTCTTTTAATAATCCCTACTAATTTCAACACCCCCGAACAGTGAGATTTTTATCGCGAACAGTAGAATTTTATTACATAATCTGAAAGATGAAACCTTGAACTTCACAGGAAAAATACTCCCACTGCTGGGAAAAATCTTTTAAGAAAGTATCAGTTCATTATGTAAAGCCATTATTATAGCATTTTTTCAACTAAAATAGAGTTTTCAGCTAAATGATAGCATTAAAGGTAGAAACCTTTCTACTTAAAAGAAGCAAAAAGTTTTTGTTTTTTTTAATTTTACTAATTAAAAGATATTATTTAAACCTATGTTTTTAAAATTTGGAAAAAAATACAAAATTCCAATTTGTGACAAAACCACGATTTTGCTACTCAAATAAGTGATTTAAAAATCACCTATTTCAGTAAGTCCCCTGACTGCTTATAAGTCTGAGAGAAACTGTTAAAGTCCATGGCAAGAAACGAAAGAAAATGAGCATGATGAAAAAGAAAATCAGTCCAAAAAACACTACACAGCATGAACCCCATAAAAGTCTGTTAGTGATCTTTGTTGCTCTAGAAAAAATAATCATATATTTATAAGCATGATAAGCAGATCCTTCTGAACTAGTATCAACATTCATGTTGCTCATGGTAAACATTTAAGCATTTAAAAGCATTATTTTTTTATTATCCAAAGTATTAATTGGTATCCCACAGCTAATCATTGACAATGTAGTTTATATACAAGTGAAGGAGCAATTTTTAAGTAAGTTTTATCGTGACTTATGCTTCAAGTGTTTCTACCAATACATGCGTATTTGTTATTCTCCCTCCAGATCTCCCTATATACTATTCAAGATTCCTTATTCTCCCCACAGTCCTAACAAGCAGTCCAACCCCAAACTCCTGTCACCATGTACTTAGTAATATATGGTGTTATATATTCCAGATAACATACTACGTGACCATATCTGACTTCTTTAAGAATGGTTACATATTGTGTTTCGTTTTGTTTATTGGGACCAGTATACAATTGACCATTAATCAGCTACAAGTGTATTTCGTCATTAGACAAGGTATAAGAGTTAAAACTGCTCTACAGGTAAATTATTATGCAAATATGTATTTCTCGGTTATTCAAGGTAACTGTTCTTTATGTGAGACCCAGGTGTCATATTTGTATTACAGCTAATTTCCTAATGCATGTAGAACAAAACTTTGGTTGGCTTGCTTGCTTTGTTTGTATAACTGTTTATTCAAGCTTTGTAAATAAGATTGACATCTTTAAACAATTTATATAGGCATAGTTTTACCTGTATATATCATATTTGAATTTAATTGGGTGTTATTCTACTGATTGTACAATATACAAACAAAGCAAGCAAGCTAACCAAAGTTTTGTTTTACATGCATTAGGAAATTACCTGTAGGTTAATTTTATGATATAGAATTTCATGATTTTCTAGAAATAATTGAATTGGTTTGGAAATATATAGAAATATGCTGGCTGTGGTTTCTGATTTTTTTTGGAAACACTGCAACCTATACTGTAAATTCATAAAATATTGTGAGGATTTTATTAATGAATATAATGCGACTGAGTGAGTGCATATCTATACAAAAAGCAATCTCGCATTTTATTTCAGTCTTCAAAAGTTGAAATAGTTAATGCACGCAATAACTTCTGAATTTACAGTAGATAAAATTCATGGCATCAAAATTTGCAATATTGTTTTTTTTAAAATTTGTATGTTGATTTTGGTAAGAACAGTTGTCTTGAATGATCCTATATTTATAAGCAGATAAGTGCATTGAACATGTTTAATCACAGCTGTGGGGAAAAAAATCTAAAATGAAATTAGGTCGAATCATTTAAAATTGAAGGATCTTGTAACTTCAAGCATGATAAGAATAACCTTTAAAATTATTCAAAATTTTGCTATATTTGTTTACAAATTTTTCAGCAGCTGTGATTAGAATGTTACCCTATATACTGATATAAGAATATTTAAGTGTACACATTATTAAAGAAACTTGCACTGCTTTGCCTTTTTCAGATCATCCATTACTTGACAGTGTCAGAGTTCCTACAAAACGGCTATGTTTTATGTGGTGTTTTGTTCATATGCACCATAGTTCAGTTATCGTTACTTCAGTATCATTATTTTCTTGTAATCAGAGAAGGTATTAGAGTAAAAACAGCCCTACAGGTAAAATTAATTGCATTCCAGAAAAGATGTGCAAGGATAATTTATGTCTCACCTTTTGAAAGAAAAAAGTGTGTATTTTGTTGGTCTGCTGTCTTAAGCTTACTTCTGAGGTGCAATCAAGTGTTTTGTAGATATGTTAATTTGTTTGAACAAAATGAGACATAAACTATCCTTGTATTCATTATGCATGATTGTTTTTGGAATGTTGGAATATTTCGAGTGTTGTTTAAACTAATAATTGATGTACCAATGTTAACGCTATCATTTTTAATTTTAATTATTCTGTTTTGTTGAGCTATGGCTTCTTTACCCTGTTATTTCTTTCAAAACGTGCATAAGAGATAATCTTTGATTTTCATTACCATAATTATTATGCTATGTGGTCACACTGCTTGTCAAAAAACCTAGAGTTTTTAACCGGATTTTTGTGACAAAAATGTCGGTTATTGATTTGGGGATGTACGGCGGGCGGGCGGGCGGGCGGTCGGGCAGTCGGGCGGGCGGGCGGGCGGGCGGGCGGCAATCAAATGTTGTCCGTGCATTAACTCATGAACCGTTCAACCAAAGCTTTTAAAATTTTAATATGTTATTACTGACAACTATTCGAAGGTCAAGTTCAATAATGGCGATTTTGACTTTTACCGTTCAGGAGTTATGGTTCTTGAAAGATTGAAAAATGGAGTTGTCCGTGCATTTACGCATGAACTGTTCTACCAAAGCTTCCCAAATTTCAATATGTTGTTACTTATGAAAGAATGGAGGTCAAGTTCAATAATGACGAATTTGACTTTTACCGTTCAGGAGTTATGGTTCTTGAAAGATTGAAAAATGGAGTTTCCAGTCGTGTCCGTGCATTTATGCATGAACTGTTCTACCAAAGCTTCCGAAATTTTAATATGCTGTTACTGATGACAAAATGGAGGTCAAGTTCAATAATGACGATTTTGACTTTTACCGTTCAGGAGTTATGGTTCTTGAAAGATTGATAAATGGTGTTTCCCGTCGTGTCCGTGCATTTTCTCATGAACCATTCAACCAAAGCTTTTGAAATTTTAATATGTTGTTACGAATGACAAAATAGAGGTCAAGTTCAATAATGACGATTTTGACTTTTACCGTTCAGGAGTTATGGTTCTTGAAAGATCGTAAAATGGTGTTTCCATTCAGGTTGTTGCATTTACTCATGAACCATTCAATCTAAGCTTTTCAAATTTTAATATGTTGATACTGATGACAAAATGGAGGTCAAATTTGATATTGACGATTTTCACTTTCACCATTCATCAGTAATGGTTCTTGTGATATTGCCAGGACACAAATAAATGTTAATAAATCCGGTTTGCTGTCGTTGTGACAGCCTCTTGTTATTAATTTGTCTCATGTGTCTATAACATGCTATAAACATGATAAGAATATGGTTAATTTGTCCGGCAGACCTTTATTTCCTATTTTCATTGATTTTGAACGACAAACAGATAAAACAGGCATACATGGCAATTAATGGTAATAAAAATCAGTTATAAACCTTATACTGTAAATTAGAAATGTTGGTGTTTACTATCTCTATTGTTAAATAATGTTCCAAGTTTGGTACTACCAAATTAGATAAGTAATTAAAATTTCAGGAATTTGTGTGACAAAAATTTGGAAATGCAATTTTTTATTTTTGCTACACCAATATCCTAACTTGCTATTTTCACAATAATAAAAACATTGCAATAATATCTGATAATGTTTTGAAAACACCAGCTTTACATGTAATTGTAATTGTTTTAACAGCTTTTTTTACTAATTTATATGCAATTTTATTTAGTTTTAGATTATGTTTTGGTTTGATTTCAGAACACGCAGATAACATAGGTGTTTTTGCATGATAATATGAATTTTGCTTTCAGATAATAAATTTAGTGAGGTCCTTGAATACGCTTTTACATAAGATGATCATCACCCAGGGGTTCATGATTCAAAGAAAAGAGGGGCATAATTGTCTGCAATGAATTTTTTGTTACAATTTTACGCCAAAAAATGACATATTTTCTAATTAGTTATATGCTCCATCCTGAATCTGCCACTCACAGAATTTTATAAATGAATACTTACCATACATATCTGAAATATTCTTGAGTCATCTGACATATATAAGTTGTTAAATAAGTGTCTTTGAAGACCTCAAGATAACTTATCTGTATCTGCCTTAAATAGCATATGATTGTACAAATTATATAAGGGACGACATCAAAAGATCGATGTAGGATAAAAAACTTAAATCAAATAGTTTGGGGGTGACGGGTTAAAATTCTGCCAGTTTTGTATATAAAAAAATCGATTTTTACATATATCCCAATTGGTAAATCAATTTCTACCAAATTAAGTTAAGAAGGGGGGGGGGGGGGGGAATTAAGTTTTTTATCCTACATTGAACTTTTGATGTCGTCCCTAAGTCACTGATTTCTGCTTGAGCTTTTAATTTCAACAGCTATGATTTATTAAGTATATCTTGTTACAGTATTAATGAAACAAAATCAACCTAGAAAAAAATGTGTTCAAACAGATGTTTAAAACTTTCCTCAAATGTTGTCTTGTGAATGTATCTTATCAAAAGAAATGTTAGTTATTTATTTTGACCATTTTATTTTCGCATGATAGGTCCGAGTCTTTAAAAGCAGTCTTTATTCTACACTCTAAAAAATTGCTAATAAAATAATTTTCATCAGTTTTTAAATGATAAATCAAAATGAAGATAAATACTTAGCTGTGAAATTTTCAATTAATGTTAAAAAAAGAAATAGAATAAACATGATTAAGTTGTTGATGTTCATGATGTTTAAACTTGCTTAAACCCTTCACAAACTGAATTCTTTCTCCTCAGCTTAAGACTTATTGTGTTTTAACACGGGGAAAGGCTCTGTAAACACATTTACAATATAACTTTGAACCTTTAAGTTCCACTTTTGAAATGTGAAATTAGTTCAAATTGAAACAAGCATTAGGTCATGCAAAGATATAAATTTGAATTGTAACATACAATTAAATGTTTGACATTAAATTGAATTATTTGTTTATCATTTGTTTTCTTTTCTTTATAATTTAAATTTACTATCAAAATATAACATTCTGTTGAAAATGGCATCTGATTTTGTGTTGCAATTGATAGCCACATTTTGGATTAAAAATACAATATATGATGAAATGACACATTAATATGTTATATGAATGACCATTTTAGTATGCTTATGATTGATAAAATTTTATTTGTTTTCAATAACTTATTGATTCATGTTCAATATCATTTCAGACCATTATTTACAAGAAATCATTGACAATATCAGGACTGGTGATCAGTGGAGGGAAGATGACGATTGGTTCAATCATGAATCACATGACATTAGATACCTTATTTATTATGATGTTGTTTTTCCTCTTCCATTATATATGGGCAGCACCATTACAGGTTTGTTCCACTTTTTTGTGATTGGTCAACAAATAGCATGTCACTTACAGCTCATATACATGATTGTGTTGAAAGAACAAAGATATATGTAACTACTGCTGGAAGAGGGGGAAAACTTGTTTCGATATTTACAATTGCTAATAAAATATTCATATTTTCCCTACCAACAAGCAATTTAAATTTTATGCACAAAAGACACATGCAAAATTTCAAATGTGAAAATACAGTATAACCTTAAATTGATAACAGAGATTTAAAAAAGACAATAAAAGATTAGAGTAACAGAAAAATTGGAAAATCAAAAAATCAAAAAATGAAAAAATTTCAGATCTTTATTCAATGAACACAGTTCAAGTCTAGAGATTGAAAAAAACAAATATTGAAAATAGTGCAAGAGTTGGAAACTTAAAAAACAACAAAATGCATGTAAAAGAGTTCCAGTCTGATAAGGTTTCAAAGATGACTTAAAATCTTACTTCAAGATGTTGGTTCTTTGTGATGTTTATCTACAGGGTATAAATTATCTAACAGTCAGGGGGAAAAATGTGACAAAGTACCTTCTTGTAACACAATGACACCTTGTGAATGCAACTCCTCCGACACCTTATAACAGGCATCTTATAAACTTGGTAATACTAATATGTATTTTTTACTATGACACAATCATCTCATCCTAGTTAGCCTTTTCACACTTTATGACTGTATCCCACAGTTACACAGTGGATAGGACATTCTGCTACAGTGGAATATTCTTGTGTATTCATTAATTAGTCTTACATCCTATCTATTGTACATCATTTTTTTTTAAGGTAATGGTTGCAATTATACTGCTGTATTTTAAGCTAGGAGTTAGTGCTGTTATCGGGGCATCAATCTTTATTTTAGCAGCACCCCTACAGTACTACATAGCTAGACAGATGTCTGTCCAGCAAAAGAAGGTCATGGTGAGTGATATATTTTTACCTTTGTATCATCATTTCAATATTGTATATCTAGACAAATGCTAGTCCAAATCGTTATGACCTCTTTGAAGGTTATTACAAAATGTATAATTTTAGGAAGGTGTCATAGCAAAATTTTATATGAGCCTTTCACAACATCATAACAATTTGGACTAGACAATTGTCTGTCAAGCAAAAGAAAGTTATGGTGAGTGCACAAGCTTTTTAGCCCCTAATAAAAACCTTTCTGCTGTCAGTATTGACATGGTTTTGTCTTGTTGAAAACTTTGAAAATTAAATTTTCATCAATTACTTCTATGAACATGTATGAAGGAAATTGAAAGAAAAATAAGGTGGGTGGTTATTTGCTGCAAAGCATGGAAATAAAGGAATATATTGGGAACTGAGCACCTCAACTTTTAACACCAATTTTATTGAAAATGAAGTAAAGTAAAAATATTTTGATTTTGTATAAGCTTTTGATAATCATTCTTCAAACCACATTTTGTTATAAACGATTATAAAAGGCTTTCTGCAGATCTGAAATTGAATTGTCTTCTAGTATCTGTACCTTATTTTAAAATGATAATAATTTCACATAATAGGTATGTAAGTTGAAAGAACAAAAGTACATGTATAAGAATATAAAAAGTCTGATACATGCATAGACAGTACACTAAAACTAAAACTAGTATACTGCTTATTAAATGCTGATTTGTAATAAAATCTGTAGTTAAGGAGGTACCAAACACCTTGACTTAAATTTATTTGACCCTTTGATAAAAATATAAAAATTTCATAAAACTTGAACCACACACTTTATTGGAAAATTTTCATTGGATATATAGTGGTTTGATAAATACAACTTTTGATCATTGAGAAGCTTTTCCAGAATTAATTGTAAATGGAAGGGGGAGGGGGAAGAAGGCACTTTTATTAAAATATGATGCTTGTTGATTATTTAAGAAAGATTGCATGAACATTTAAATGAAATATACAATTTAAAATGTATGCATGGTGGGGTCAAATAAAAAATGCCTTCCTTCCCCCATACATTGTTATTTTGTAAATTTTGCAGTTATTTCTTGTAATTTTAGCAGTCATTGATAGTATGGATTCTTTGAATAAAACCAAACATTGCACACATTTACTGCATGGTATCATTACATAAAAAAATACACCCTCTTTAAAGTGCAGATTAACTTTTAGGTAAGGTAACCCAACTATTTTTTTTTCTTTTTTAGAGTAATGCAGATAACAGAGTGAAAAAGTGTAATGAGATGATTCAATCTATGAGAGTAATAAAACTGTTGGCATGGGAGAAAATTTGTCAGAAAACAATTAACCAGAGCAGGAAACCAGAGTTATGGGCCTTGTTTAGGGCAGCAGTTTTCCGTATATTCTTTAGTAAGACAATGTTTATGTAATTTTAGTTTTTAAAAACAATGAATGAGAAACATGAATATTTTAGACATTGATCATTGATTCCTTCTTTGAAATTAGGATTCTTTTTAAAGGTGTCAGGTGAGACAGTCAGCAGCTATCCTTTTTTTTTTTTTTTTTTTTTTTACATTCTTGTTTTTCAAATGTTAATGTTTGAGTGTTCCTGATGATTGTAGCGATCTCCCTAGGCTGTTGTAGCATTCTTGTACATTATCAGACAGAAAAAAAAACATGACATGAAAATTGTGAAACAATTCTTAGAAAAGAATAACAGCCTAATTTAGGAAAAATAATTACAACAGACATGACCAAGGACAAAAACTGAACTACATTCTCCTGATTTGACACTTTGCTAATGCTTGGTATAAAGATATTGACAAATACATGTATAATGCCTTTCCCAATGTTAAAAATTGCATAGGGCATAGCATGAAAGTATGATTTCTTATACATGATTTTCCACTGTACATGTACTTTATATTTTAATATATTTACAGATTTTGCTGGAGTAGCCATACCAATTCTAGGAACTATGATTGTAAGTACAACTGTACAAGATAGGTGAAAAATACACAAGGCATATCAAACTCTTAGTCGCCAAAAAACTGACATACCATGTGAAAAAATTACAAAGAGATCTAGAGAAAAGACAAACAACAGTACACAAAACACAACATAGAAAACGAAAGACTGAGCAACAACCCCACCAAAAATTGGGGGTAAATTGAGGTGCTCCAAAAGTGTACGCAAATTCTGCTCCATATGTTGCACCCCTTTTGTCTTGCTTGTAAGAATTGATGTTAACAAGGAAATACTTGAAAGTGTGTGCACTTTAAAATAAATTGTCAACGAAAAAGACTAGCCTAAAATTTATTAGTAAGAATTTTTTTTTAAATGGTACAAGATATCTTCAACAGTTTATCAACTGTATTATTGAGTGAAAATTGCATTAATGATGACAATGACTTTTACTTTTCCAGACGTTTATACTGTATCCATATTTAGAGGATGAGCCACTAGATGCTGGGAAAGCTCTGTCAACATTAGCTCTTTTCAATGTACTAAGACTGCCAACCATTTTGTTTACAGCTTTTATAAACTCTTTTATCAATGCAAATGTCAGTGCAAAAAGGGTAATTCCCTATCTTTTGGCAGAAGATGCTGAGGGGTTCAACACAGGGGATAAACACAAAACACATACTATTGGTACAGATACCATGGAAGACAAGGTAAAAAATAGTATGCTTAGTAAAAACCTAGTTTGATGGGTAAAATTAGATTTGTTCTTAAGATGGTACATATGAGCTATTTCAATAAAAAAATTGGTACAGTAAGAAATGTTTTTTTACCATTCCTGGTAAAAATCATTACTAGATTTGTTCATGCTCATTCAACAAAAGAATTAATTTAACTTTATCAAATGGGTTTAAATTTGTATTACATGTATTAACTTCAATTATGAATTGCAGTGTTATAAGTATTACAATTAAACATAAAATATTTTAAGATTCAATGGTTTAGATGTTAGATGATTTCCAATTTGAATATAAAAAAACACTCGCTATTATCTAAATGGCATTGTCAGAGTCCTTGAAAAAAAGATCCCTGATTGTCCTTGAAGAAAATCTCCTAGTCCTCACTATTATATCTATTGAAAAATACCAATCATGTGTTGGTCCTTTTTGGTGGTCAAAACATTTGAACTACACTTTTTAAGAGCTCTGCTGTGTTATTTATCTAAGGACTTTTTTCAGCCAATGAAAGTTGGCGTTGTTGTAGAGAGTGTTAATGGAACAGGGAAACCTGTGACAGTTTTACAGAATGAGATGTCTAGTAGCCAGAGTTCACTGGAGAGTAACCTGTCTAGAACACCTGGTCACAGTCGACAGAACAGTCACAGTTCACTTAAGGATATTATGGAGTTGAAGGAGAGACGACACAGTGAACCTAATAAAACAGGTAGGTTAAAAGCTCACTGAGGTCAAGGTTACTGGAGATTTGCCAATTTCTTTCAAAGAATGACTACTGGTACACATGTACAGTGAACCCAACGGAATAGGTGGGTCATGATTCACAGTGTTGAAGGAAACCATACAGTAAACCCAACAACCACGTCCACTTGTATTTTTGTCAATCTGATGAGTTAAGCCTTTTTCAACTGATTTTTATAGTTCGTTCTTATGTTGTACTGTTATACCACTGTCCCAGGTTAGGGGGAGGGTTGGGATCCCGCTAACATGTTTAACCCTGCCACATTATTTACGTATGTGCCTGTCCCAAGTCAGGAGCCTGTAATTTAGTGGTTGTCTTTTGTTTATGTGTTACATATTTGTTTTTCGTTTTTTTTTTTTTTTTTACATAAATAAGGCGTAAGTTTTCTCATTTGAATTGTTTTACATTGTCTTATCAGGGCCTTTTATAGCTGACTATGTGGTATGGGCTTTGCTCATTGTTGAAGGCCGTATGGTGACCTATAGTTGTTAATTTCTGTGTCATTTTGGTCTTTTGTGGATAGCTGTCTCATTGGCAATCATACCACATCTTCTTTTTTATAAAACAAATAAGTTGGGTCATAGTTCATTAAATAAGAGAGTATACAATAAATCCATCAACATAGACAGGCTTTTGTTAACAAGAGAAATAATCCATCAAAAAGGGAGGCTAAGCGCTTGAGGTCCTTCACAATTACTGAAGAATAAATATAATTGAACTTGTGGAAAATGACTGAGTAAACCAAACAAACCAAGCCAATGAAGGTTCTCTGACAAATTACTAAGTACAAGTTGTTTATCCCTACAAGAGGTTTAATTCTTATGCCAATGGATTTAGCATGCTTTTAAGTTTGCAGGTTCGTACTAAAAAACTGTTATTTAAAGTTTTATCAAAATGTTTTAAAACACATGTTTATTTGTTCTAATATCCTAAATTTTGTGAACAAAACTGTTGTTCCTTTAAATCATGCTGTGTGTTTACAGAGATATGACTGATTTGTGGTTGAAACCCTGTTATAAGTTTTGATTTTTTAATTTATATATACATATGTACTTGCACTATTTGTAGGATCATTAACTGTAAATGATAAGAAAGAAACAAGTGGAAGACAGCGCCATACTAGTGGTGTATCTACAGAGGATGAGGACGAGATCGCTGAAAAATTTACCTTGATAGAGGCCAGAATGGTTGTAGAAATCAACAATGGGTCATTCTCCTGGGACCTTTCATCCAAAGAACCAACTTTGAATGATATCAATGTCAAAATACCTACAGGTATTATACATTTAATATATGAGCTGTATGGGATAGAAATCAAACTTATTCATATAAAGATCAATACATCTGTTAAAATTGAGAATGGAAATGGGGAATGTGTCAAAGAGACAACAACCTGACCATAGAAAAAACAACAGCAGAAGGTCACCAACAGGTCTTCAATGTAGCGAGTTAACCTATTTGGTATTGATTTTTTTTTTATCTGTAACTGTTTGAAAATCAAGTTGACATAAGAACCCTACAAAATAGACCAAAATTCATCTTTAATATTGAATTTGAATTGTATAAAATCAAAGTGTTATAAATTTAGATATGCACCCGCATAAGGTCAATTTCTATCCAATATAGCTCATATATTTTAAATTGCAAATGCCTAGAAGATTTTTTTAGACAGAGGTATCCATTAATTACATCAGAAACAGACTATGGATTCTCTTATATCAATTTCTATAGACTGATAAAAAATTGGTATTTTTCAAGAATGTATCTTTTTGTCATGTTCATGGTTTTAAATAATTCTGCAAACAAATCTAAGTTAAATTTGCATTTCATTAAACACTCAAATTTGTGGTTTACATAATATACTGATTTCTCAAAAAGAAGAAAAATGATATAAAATAAATGTAAAAAGTTATTTATTTCTTAAGTATGAGTAAAAGGACACATGAGGTAAAAATCAATGAGACAACAGCCCAATGACACAACACTCCCTCCTGTGCCACTTACAAAAAAAAGGACAAAAAACACTAAAACCATTAAAAATAATCTTATTCCAATAACTAATATGGAGAGTATTTTTTAGCCACAGAAATTGAGTGATATAATAATTTATACTCTTTAGGAAAGTTGACAATAATAGTTGGATCAGTGGGTTCAGGAAAGACGTCATTACTCAGTGCAATGTTGGGAGAGATGTTAACTGTCCAAGGAGAAGTTAGTTGGCACAAGTATGTAAATAAAGCCAGGTTTTACTGTTATGATTGAAAACTACAGTAATATTCTTAATCTATTGAATTTGCTAAACTAAAAATAGATCAATTTATATACAGTATGAAAATAAGAAGATGAGGTAGGATTGCTATTGAGACAACTTTCCACCAAAGTTCTAATTAAGTGGGTATAAGGATTTAAATGCAACTGTATGAGTAGTTTGATGCAGATTATATTTGAAAGAATTGATAGCTGTTGATGGAAACAATGCTTATGGGAAAAAGATCTATTCTTGTAATTTATTCCATAAAATATTGGACTTGTGCAAGAAATTTTTTAATTATATTTTTTTTAAGCAGTTGTGGAAATAAGAGGTTTTTTTTAACAAGCTATAAAAAAAATAGTAGATCAATTAACAGTGCTTGAATATTAAGGTAAACTTTGAATTTTTGAATAGATATTACTGTTAGGGACGACATCAAAAGTTCAATGAAGGATAAAAAACTTAATTCACATAGTTTTTTCACTGACCCCCACACCCCCCTCTTAACTTAATTTGGGAAAAATTGATTGACCAATAGGGATATATGTAAAATCGATTTTAGATTAACAAAACTTGCAGCAATGTTGACCCCCCACCCCCAAACTATTTGATTTAAGTTTTTTTATCCTACATCGATCTTTTATGTGAGTTGCCTTTTACAACAATGATGTATAAAGTCAAAAACAGGAGGAATACTAATAGATAGAAAATTTAGAAAGCAATTCAACACAGAAATTTTAGAGAATGGGTAATTTGGTAATACATGTGTACTTTGATTGTTTTTCAGGGGATCAAAACTAGCCTATGCAGCACAGAAAGCTTGGTTACTTCACGATACACTCAGGGATAATGTATTGTTTGGTCTCCCTTACACATGGAGAAGGTTTGTTACGTGAAACTTTAGAAAGGATAATATATTTTCTGCGAAAATGTTCATTGATTTAAAATTTAAAGCATTGTGAAAAAGGATAAAAGTTGTATTTGCAGACTTTATTCATAAAAAAAAGGATTTATACTTTTATGGATATCAAAATTTGCACTATTGTTAAAACAAATACATCTTAAAAAATTGTACCTTATTGCTTCCATCAATATAAGCATATAAAAATAGTAAGTGAATATTTGAAAGGACAAAACTGTCTTTATATTTTAAATTAACTGGTGGACAAGGAATGTCTCTTCTTTTTGGCCCAGGAAATAGAAAGGAAAGTATACTAAAAATTGAAATAGATATCCCAATCAAAATACCATATAATGTAATAAATGCCCCTTCCTCACCTAGGAATCAAACTTTGATGGAATAATAAGTTGCTTTTAGTCCATATGTTATTTTATAACCGTAAATGATGGGCTGTAGAGATAGGCAACTGTTACAAACTTCATGATATTTGATCAAATTAAAAATTTGAGATGAAATGTATAACAAAGATAGCTGAATAAATCATATAAGTATCTGAAACTTATCAGATGTCAATATGTCAATACGATAGTAGAGGGGCATTATGTTTTCTGGTCTGTGCGTCCGTTTGTTTGTCCGTCTGTCCCGCTTCAGGTTAAA
The DNA here is from genome assembly GCF_963676685.1 of Mytilus edulis. Taxonomy (NCBI): domain Eukaryota; kingdom Metazoa; phylum Mollusca; class Bivalvia; order Mytilida; family Mytilidae; genus Mytilus; species Mytilus edulis. Next base: position 33,558,566 of record NC_092349.1, on the reverse strand, counting down.
GTTTTTGGTCAAGGTAGTTTTGATGAAGTTGAAGTCCAATCGACTTCAAACTTAGTATACATGTTCCCTATGATATGATCTTTTAAATTTTAATGCCAAATTAGAGGGTTTACCCCAATTTCACGGTCCACTGGATATAGAAAATAATAGTGCGAGTGGGGCATTTGTATACTGGGGACACATTCTTGTTTACAGAAGTTATTAAAACCTGTTTTGCATCATGTTATTTAATGTCAGATTTAGGTTCTGTAAACAAACTGTTTATTGCATTTAGCACTTTCTAATCTACTTTCGTGACTTTCAAATATATTTGATGTAGTAAAAATAGGAAAGATTAAAGTATTTTATAATTGCGACCGTTTATATTTGCGTTATTTACTTTAACACAAAAATAAATTGTTTATGAAAATTAGTTCATTCACAATATCTATATACTATATATTCTTTATTGTTTTCATGGATTTTGTGGGTACAGGTGAACCATAAATTCAAATGTTAAACAAATTACAGATTTTCTATAGGCTATACTAGAGAAGGGAAAACCTCGAAATCAAATGTCCAAGAATATGCAAGCTTTCCTCAACCCACAAAAATAAATGAATCCACATTTTATCTAGAATGATACCATGCTTGTTGATATCTTTTCAGATATAAAAGTGTGATTCACTCATGTGCTTTACAGCCAGATTTAGATATGTTACCATCTGGTGATTCTACAGAAATTGGTGAGAAGGTAAGTAAAATTATCCTGCAGCTCTTATTGCAAGAATTCTTAAGAGTAAAAATACTTGTAGGTCAACAACATTTCAGTATACTCAAGCTCGTAATATATTATAATTGTAAAGGGTACTTTTTGGTGTAAATATTCTCTCTTTTGTTGTTAATCTAAAACCATTATTGAACTTTTTTTGATGATTTAAGTTTTAATTGTCTCTGAAACACAAAAGAATGGTAAAAGGAGACTAATATTCACAATACTATTACACATTAAATCATGCCTGTTATAAAAAAAAGTTTTGAATTTCCTATACTGGTGATCTCATTTTCTACACTATACGTCAACCAGTGGTATTTTAGAAATGTTCCTTGGCACTGAAATCTTATCATGTGTTTTCAAATGTAAGGGGAAATACTATCATCCAGTTATCTTGATTTACTGTTTGATGGCTGTTTATCAATCATTTTTTTTGGCAAATTTCTAGTAAAAATGATATTCATATTCAGGTCAAAATGTGTCTATGTGATATGTATATCAACTCATCTTTGTACTAAAACAACAGGCTGTGATTTTAAAGAACTATTTCCTGAGGTTACAGTCTGCAGGAAGACATGTCACCCTGCCATAACACATTATTCTGACTCCAGGCTAATTATTCATTGCTCTAACTCCTTATGATGCATGCTTTCTGGAGAATCAGCAAGTACCAATTTTAAAGTCTTTGATTTGATCTCTTTCTAGATGGAGCCCACAACATCAGCATGCTACTACTAGACATCAAAGACAGTCAGTAACCATGATATATATGTACAAATGTACTAATTTTGTACCTTTTTGCAACAAATTGTCATAGACTTTAAACTATTTATTTTTGCTTTCATTTTATAGGGTATAAATCTAAGTGGAGGCCAGAAACAAAGAATAAGTATTGCCAGAGCCTTGTACTCCAAAGCTGATACAGTTTTATTGGTAAGATTACTTTGAATGCAATATGAAGAAATCTGTCTTAACCAAATGAAATGGTATTATTTATTTTTTTAGGACTAAAGTGTAGGAACTTGTATCTTAATCTACTGTGTAGCAATGGAGACTATTTACTATATAATTTACAGGTTGTGTTCATTTTAAATATTTGATGTTTAAGATAGGAAGAGAAAAAAATCAGATTCTGATGTCCAGCAAACTAATAGAAAAAAATATACATATTGAGGAATAATTTGATACAAAATAAGATGAAAAAATACTATACAATTAAAGTTATGATAATCCCTTCACTGTAGAGGAAAAGTAAAGCAAAACATTTGAACTTGTAAATACACTGTACAAAATAAAAAAAATAAAATACTGGGGAGATTCAGAAAGGCATCTCAAAATCTCAATTCTGGTTGGTTGTTAATATGAACACATATTTGCATTATAAGAATTGAAAACAATAATAATATGTATGCTCCGAAGCAATAAAAATTTGTTACAATGTCATTGAAATTCTGTTTAGATATTTACCAAATTACAACATGCCTTCCTTAGTTTCAGTTTATGTTTTAATGAATGAATCTTTTATAAGTCAATTTATTATTTATCGAAATTTAAATCTATTTTTGAACAGGATGATCCCTTTTCTGCATTGGATGCTCACGTAGGGAAGCATGTATTCGAGGAAGCCATTTTGAATCGCATGTTAAAGAAGAAAAGAACAGTAATTCTAGTCACCCATCAATTACAATACCTCAGCTATGCTAGTCATGTAGGTATATATGTGCTGCATTCTTGAAGAGGGTGTCACTTTTATGTAGTATAATTGACCCATAATGTGGCATTTTATTTAAAATAGGCGAAGTGTTTTCATAGAATATTTCAATTGTGATAATTACACAAATTTCAAATAGGAAATGTTGTGCTTCTATGGTAGATATATTTGTATGTATAAAATTCTTGAGATCAGAATTGGATGATAGGTATACCTCAATGAGACAGCAATTCAACAACACTTTAAATCTTCAAAAAGATATCAAAACTGTTTGCTTGACATCAGTGCAAGCTTACAAGATTCTGGATATAAAGGATTATGTACATGACTTGAATGGAATGGTGTATATATGTGTAAAAGTCTGATTTTTACTCCATTTTATGGACAAAACAGTTAAACTAGATGAGTTTCAGTCTCTAACACTTCAAATAGAATTCAACAGTTCTGTCTCGTTTAAACCAGACTGAACCAGTACAATTTGTTGCTTTTTATAAGAATAATATGTGGTATGATTGTCAATGAGATGAACTATATCCACCAGAGGCAAAATGATGTACATGGTTGTAGCAATTTTAAATCAATGTATGGCAAAATCAATATAGTATATATACTAAGCCATTAAAGGCTTGTGGCATAATATTTTTATTTTTATGTGGCATAATATTTTTATTTTTATTGGAATTGATGAAAAAATAAACTAGGATATGGAATCTGTAACCTTTTACGAAAGAAATAAAATCTGATACGTGTACCAATAAAAAATGTTCATCTTAAGTATTTATTTCTCAATAGGTAATTGTAATGAAAGAAGGTGGTATACAATACCAGGGTAAACTACATGATGTTAAAAAGGTCAATCCAGAGTTATATGAGTCCTGGAGGAAAGCTCTCAGGGAAGCATCAACCATTGAACCTAGGTAAGCAATCCTTAGTGTTTAGTTTTTATTTTTACAGCCGATTTCATTGAGTGTGTAGCCAAATGTAATATCGTTGGTTAGCTTGCTTGTTAGCTGAACCATGAAGTCATTATTAGGTCAGGTATAATACCCTACTTTCGAAGTAGCCTAGTCTGACATACAGATAGATGGGTTATCTGCTAGACTAGTCTACTCTTAAAGGTGGGTAGTTTACCTGACCTAACAATGATTTCACGGTTCAGTTAACAAGCAAGATAACCAAAGATAGTACCTTCGGCTTCACACTCAATGAAATCGACTGTAAAAGATTTTTTTACAAAGTTTACACCAGATTCATTATCATCCTAAATGCCTTATTTTGACCTGGTTTCAAGATTTTTATTCCAACATAGGGTGGATTATGATTTATGTCTATGCATCTGTCTATCTATCCATCTGTTCCTCTAATAAAGGGTTAAAGTTTTTAGTAGTTTATAAAGATGTGTCATATCAACTTGAAACTTAATTCGCATGATGTCAACTTAAAAATATTTTCCAAATAGGGTTTTTACCAATATTTTCCATGGAATTATGAGCAGAGCATGATGTCTTACAGACACACATTCTTATTTTCTTCATTTAAATCAGGTATGATCTTTATCCCAATCATGTTAATTTTCAAAAATCACAGTTTTAAATTTAATAATTTTTTTTATCCGCAACATATTCTTCCTATTTGATTCTAGACGTTAAACACCTATCCACAATCATCATCATAAATGTAATACTATATACAGGTATATGCTTTATTTTGACTTGTTTTCTTCTTTACAGAGAGAGTGAGCGACCATCAGAGAGTTCTACAGAAATGAGAGTGGGAAGTCCTCACTTGGAGGGAAGAAAACATAGCTATCCAAGTATTACTGAACTTCAACATCAATCATCAGTCGTAAGTCTATATATACAGTTCATAACGAATATATACATGTAGCTTCGTACTAGTTTGGATTTGCTTATTAGTTTTTTGCATTTTTTTTTTAATTTCAATATTTGAATCAAGAATTACTTTTGAAATTAGAATAACACAAGAGGCATGTGCTTTGAGTATACGTAGAAGAAGAAACTATTCATCTGTTTAGCAAACACTCTGCAGCAAGTAATAGAAACTTTAAAAATAAGTATCCCGAAATTAAAATAATTTATGAAAACACCATTAAAAAAATACTTTTACCTAATATTTTTTCTGAGTTCAACCACAACAATTTCCATTTCAATGGTAATCAATAATTAATAAGTTCTTGTAGCTATTTGTATAGAGTTGACCAGGAAAAGGGAAATTGGTTGAAAAATTCAATTTGAATTATTTATAGGTACATGATTAAACAATATTCCTTATACATGTAATTTCTAGTGTACACTGTTTCAGTGTATGCAGGAGAAACCAATTATGGGATGGGAACATGGAGGGGAACAGATTTATTTTAAATCATCGAAAACTTTAACAATTGACCCAAAAATTATGCAGAATACTAGAACCTAATATTGATAAATTTATTTTTAAAATTTAGAACATTTTCAATTTTATGGTTATCCCTATGTGGATAAGTGGAGTTACTTAGGTTTTTTTTTAAACTTTTTTTTTTATTTAATTAACTTATGTTTTATAATTTGATATTTAAAAAAAAATGTACTATTTATGTGTGAAAATTTCAACTTTGAACACATTGTTTAAGATACTATTATTAGGCACCATGACTTGATTTAAAATTAATTTGTATTATGAATTTTTTATGAAAAGTTTAGTTTTATAATCATTGAGTAGGACCCTAACTAGCATGCACCTTATATAACAGTTGTATTTTACAGAACGAGTCTCAATCCAAGGTAATTGATTATGAGTGATGAAAGATATTGTACAAAGATGCATGTTTTCTGTGGTGTACTGTTTATTGCAATCTAAATAATATACTTTTCTGTTTTCTTAACCAAGTTGTTGTAATGAGACATGTACATTTGGATCATTCTAAAAAATCATATTATTAAATCATTACAGATTAGTTATACTCTTTTAAATAAGTGGGGTATACGGTTTTACATCTGTCTGTCTGTCTGTCCGTCCATCTGTCCCATGAAGATTTTCTTCAGATATTTCTGAGGAACTACATCATTAGGATTTCTGAAATTCCGATTCAGGGTTTATATTTAAGTCAGCTTTACCAAGTGATGTGTTTTCAGTAACTGTAAATTCAGAAATTAATGGGTGCATTTATTATTGCAATTTTGTCATTTTGGACTAAAATGTGATTTTAATGTTTGCGATATTGATAAAAATCCGGTTAAATTCATTTAAAAAATTACAAAATGCAAGTCTTAATTATTGCCATTATAACACGGTAGCATTTTTCACAATAAAGAAAACATCGCAAGAACTTCCTGGGCAGGCTGGGTTATCATTAGCAAATAGTATCCCACAGTTTCACTTGTATTTTTAAAAGCCATATACTATATATGGTAATTTTAACATGGGTAGGCAATATATGTGTAAATAAATTTCTAACAATCAAAATATATTTGTTTAAGAAATAATTCTTTAATGCCATACGCCTTGCTAATTTCAACAAGGGTAGGCTTTATATTTGTAAATATAAAAAAGAAGATGTGGTGTGATTGCCAATGAGACAACTGTCCTCAAGAGACCAAAATGACACAGACATTAACAATTTATGTCACCGTATGGCCTTCAACAATGAGCAAAGACCATACCGCATAGTCAGCTATAAAAACTTGCTAACAAATGAAAATATAAATATGATTATTTTCTAATTGATTATTATTATTATTTTTTTCATCAAATTGCCAAACTGCCTTGAGGATGCATGCATATTGATGGTTGTTACATAGATTTTATCTCGTCAATAATATTCATTGACACATGTATTATAAATTTGTATTTCTTTTTCTTTAATTTTTGTATTCATTTATACTGGTTCTTTCCAGTTTGTTAAACCAATCATTATAAAATTTATTGGGCACTTTGAAATCATTATTTTCCACTTAATCATTACAGAAACCAGTTCTTTCACTTTACCACAATAACTGTTACATTTATCCACTTGCAATAGTTATAATAGTTAGGATAACAAAAAATATATTGTTAATAGACATAATATTGAGAATAAGTTATGTCAGATAATTCACAGAAATTTGAAAAGTTTGAAAATTTCAGTTCCCAAAACTAATTTACATCTTGCAATGAGTTAAATCACAGACACACATTCTCTACTTTTGTGCAGTATTTGTAGCTTAGAAACCTAGAAGTATGTTAAAAGTTTACCCTTTTAGCAAATGTTGATTAGAGTTAAATTTAGGTCACTATTGTGGAAATTTTTATTTTCGTGAGTACCAATTTTCATAGATTGAGGAAATATGTATAATTTGCATGAATATTTCATATTGGTGTCTTACAAAATTATATACCAGCCTCTGGAAACATATTGTACTTTTTTGAACATTTAAATTCTTGGTTTCCTTTTTCCAATAACATCAACAGAATTTGGTACACCATGAATAATAAGAAATTCACAGTAAGAAAATAATTTCATAGGCTAGGCCTCAGATTTTCATATTTATTAAAATTTCACATTTTTTAAAGCTTGAATTAAGCAAATAGAGTACCAGTAGTGTCCTCTATACAGAGTGGTGAATATAAAAAAGAAGATGTGGTATGATTGCCAATGAGACAACTCTCAACAAGAGACCAAAATAACACAGAAATTAACAACTATAGGTCACCGTACTGCCTTCAACAATGAGCAAATCCCATACCGCATAGTCAGATATAAAAGACCCTGAAATGACAATGTAAAACAATTCAAACGAGAAAACTAACGGCCCTATTTTAAAAAATGAACAAAAAAAAAATATGCAACACATAAGCAAACTACAACCACTGAATTACAGGCTCCTGACTTGGGTCGGCACATATATACATAATGTGGTGGGGTTAAACATGTTAGCGGGATCCCAACCCTCCCCCTAACCTGGGACAGTGTTATAACAGTACAACATAAGAATGAACTATAAAAATCAGTTGAAATCCATTTTTTAGATCTAGATCATAAGGAGTTAAATTTAAAAAATTAGCATATTCAACGTATGTAGCCTGCAGGAAACTAAAATGCACAATGGAGACTTTAACAATATTTATTTTCTTCTTAACACCAAAATCAAAGTAAATTACATGCAATGTGATATGCAGCAACATTCTGTAAGTTGGAATGCTTTACAAAAAAAAATCCCAAGAAACAATGCTATGAAATTCTGATATTCCAACACAAAATTCAAAGTAAATTATTTTCATTTGGCTCTAATTATTATGAACCAGTGGTTCCAATACTTTAATGAAAAAATACATCACAAAAAAAAACATAATTTCAACACTTTAAGCAAATTTAATTATTTATATATACTGTATATTTCAGTCTTTCAGTTCCAATACATTAGGTCGTCAGTTGTCTCAGTTTTCTTACAATGAACAAGAAGAAGAACCAGTTATAGAGTTTAAGGAACAAGACGTTGAAGAAAATGAGGATTCTGAAGGTTTGATCAATAGTTTGCTTGGATACTTTTCCGTCATTTTTTTTTTTTTTTTATAAGTGAAGGTCAAGTTTTCCGCTATCCTTTGACACTATTTACGAGTATGGTCTTAAGGAAACGATGATAGTCCATCTGAAGGGGACAACAATGGCTGACCCGTGTTAAGAGAGAGCCATATCTCTTGCATGTAAAAGACACCCTTGTAGATTTTGAAAAATAGCAGGCGAATGCTGCTACAAGGCAGCACTCGCACCCACAAAGTGGAGAGGGATTAATATAAGTTGCAATAACTTGTTTCCCAATCGACTATAAATAAATATGTTTAATATAAACAAACTTAAAAAAATTCCAACACTTGAAATATTTAAAAGTTTTTTTTCAACTCCTAAACATTTGCTAAAGCGACAAAAATGGCAAGATTTATATAGTTTACAGTAAGTTTATAGATGTGTGCCTTAGGGTAATAAGATTTAATGGGAAACAAAAGGACATATGGCTCACACAAAATTCCTACACACACACACAAAATCAAAGGAACAACTTTTAACTGGCTTTTTTTGAAGGAAACATTAGTTTATTACAATGATTTTTGGATTATTTGTGATCATACTTAACTGTACAATTAATGAAAGCATCATTTCTGCTGTGTTGGTCAGAACATCATAATTTAAAAGAAATCTGAAGTTTTCATTTGTAGATTTGTTTAATTGAAGTAGTGCCCTGCTGTTTGCTACAATTACATTTCTTTAAGACATAAGTAACTAAATTAGAATACATTTTTTACAATAAATAAACACATGCCCAGTTTGTTATTTCACTAAAACAGTTATTTGATGATAATAAAACTGAGAATGGAAATGGGGATGTGTCAAAGAGACAACAACCCGACCATAGAACAGACAACAGCAGATTGATTGATTGATTGTTGGTTGCTTTACGCCGCATTAGCAGACAACAGCAGAAGGTCACCAATAGGTCTTCAATGCAGCGAGAAATTCCCGCACCAGGAGGCGTCCTTCAGCTGGCTCCTATACAAATATAACTACTAGTTCAGTGGTAATGAACGCCATACTAAACTCCAAATTATACACAAGAAACTAAAATTAAAAATAATACAAGACTAACAAAGGCCAGAGGCTTCTGACTTGGGACAGGCCCAAAAATGCGGTGGGGTAAAACATGTATATCAGATCTCAACCCCCCCCCCCCCCCCCCCTATACCTCTAGCCAATGTAGAAAAGTAAACGCATAACAATACACACTTTAAAATTCAGTTCAAGAAAAGTTTGAGTCTGATGTCAGAAGATGTAACAAAAGAAAATAAACAAAATGACAATAATACATAAATAACAACAAACTACTAGCAGTTAACTGACATGCCAGCTCCAGACTTCAATTAAACTGATTGAAAGATTATGTCTTCATCATATGAATATCAGGCATAATCCCTCTTGTTAGGGGTTTAGTATCATACCATCATAACATATATGAGAAGAACATAACCCGTGTCATGCCAACAACTGGTTTTTATACAACCGCAAAAAAATTTTTTTTTATATATTGGTATGACGTCGGCGTCGGCGTCTGAAGTCATTTGGTTTTTTGCACTATAACTTTAGTGTAAGTAAATAGAAATCTATGAAATTTAAACACAAGGTTTATGACCATAAAAGGAAGGTTGGGATTGATTTTGGGAGTTTTGGTCCCAACAGTTTAGGAATTAGGGGTCAAAAGGGTCCAAAATAAACTTTGTTTGATTTCATCAAAAAATGAATTATTGGGGTTCTTTGATATGCCAAATCTAATAGTGTATTTAGATTCTTAATTTTTGGTCCTGTTTTCAAATTGGTCTACATTAAGGTCCAAAGGGTCCAAAATTAAAGTTAGTTTGATTTTAACAAAAATTGAATTCTTTGGGTTCTTTGATATGCTTTAGATTTTTAATATTTGGGCCTGGTTATCAAATTGGTCTAAAGGGTCTAACATTATTTGATTTCATAAAAAATTGAATTCTTGGGGTTCTATGATATGCTGAATCTAACCATGTATTTAGATTTTGGATATTGGACCATAATATAATAGGTAAATGTCAAATTAAATTTTTTTTTAAAAGTTTAAGTTCTTAGACCACATTCATTCTGTGTCAGAAACCTATGTTGTGTCAACTATTTAATCACAATCCAAATTCAGAGCTGTATCAAGCTTAAATGTTGTGTCCATACTTGCCCCAACTGTTCAGGGTTTGACCTCTGTGGTCGTATAAAGCTGTGCCCTGCGGAGCATCTGGTTAAATAAATGTGTTTAGTTCCAATGCAAAGACCCTATAAGTGAATCAATATTAAAGGAGTAGGTCCAGTAAGACCCCTTTTTGGCCCCAAAATATAGCAGTTTTACAAAATTGTTAAAATGTAAACTTTTAGTCATTTATTGGATAGTAGAAAGGTTCTGCTACATAAATATGGGCTCTTTTTGCCAATACAATGCACATATATTGAGAACTAGCACCATTAATTCATGCTAAATTACTGAAATCTTCACAATTCCAGCATTTTAGTTAAATTTTAGACGGTTTCCGTGTCAAACGAAAGTGGCCGCATTCGTGTTCATCCAAAATATTGAAATGGAAGTTATATTTAATGATAATACATAACATATATAAAGATTGAGGATGAACACGGATGCAGCCACTTTCGTTTTTGACAAAAACCATCTGAAAAGTGACATTTTTTCGCATATTTGGTAGATTTCTCATATTTGAGCCAGCATCGGATCGTTTTTAATCACTAAATAAGTTAAAATCTTTCACATAAATTAATTGCATCATATGAAATAGACACTTAAGTGTTTAAAAAGTGGTCAAAATCTTTCGTCAGATGAAACTGAAATTTGAGGCCAAAATCGGTCCTTACCGGACCTACTCCTTTGTTATTTTTATGCCCCACCTACGATAGTAGAGGGGCATTATGTTTTCTGGTCTGTGCGTCCGTTCGTACGTCCGTCTGTTCGTTCGTCTGTTCGTTCGTCCGTTCGTTCGTCCGTCTGTCCCGCTTCAGGTTAAAGTTTTTGGTCAAGGTAGTTTTTTATGAAGTTGAAGTCCAATCAACTTGAAACTTAGTATACATGTGCCCTATGATATGATCTTTCTAATTTAAATGCCAAATTATAGTTTTGACCCCAATTTTACGGTTCACTGAACATAGAAAATGATAGTGCAAATTTCAGGTTAAAGTTTTTGGTCAAGGTAGTTTTTGATAAAGTAGAAGTCCACTCAACTTGAAACTTAGTATACATGTTCCCTTTTATAAGATCATTCTAATTTTAATGCCAAATTAGAGAATTTATTCCAATTTCACGGTCCACTAAACATAGAAAATGATAGTGCGAGTGGGGCATCCGTGTACTGTGGACACATTCTTGTTTAGCTCTACATAACAAAAATCTTAGAAATAAAGATTAGGTAAAAAGATCTAAAAATAACTGTTAGAGATATGAACATAAATTTGAAACAGCTATTTTGACAACCAAAAAAACCCTAGATATTTAAAGATTTATTTTTTTCAATGGAAACTAGTTTTCTTATCAACAAAGATTATTTTACAGCTTCACCATTGAAGAGCAATACTGCTGAAAAAGATGGCAAATTGATAAAGAAAGAGCACCAGGAGAAAGGGGCAGTGAAGGCCATTGTATACTTACATTATGTCAAAGCCTGTGGTACTGCTTGTGTTATACTGGTACTGTCCCTACTGGTATCCTATTATGCTTTATTAGTTGGTAGTAATTTCTGGCTGTCTGTGTGGAGTGAAGATTCTACGGAGTTTAATACACAGCTAAAAGCATTCCGGCAGCTAGGAAATAACACCAATATGACTGCACCTGTAAGTTAATCTAAGGGGAGATAACCGATGGGAATATTTTGATCATGTGACTTTTATTGTTGTCTTGAAACTTTTGTATAGTGTATTCATTTGCATATTGAATGTTTCTAAAATGGAATTTACCAAAATTGATTTGATTTATACACACAATCTCTATACAAATGTAAAACATCAAGAGCCAAGAAACAAAGCTATGATTGCTGGTCTTCATCTTAATGTCACAGTGAAGCATGAAGAAAATTTGTTACAGCTCTGCAAATTAGTGATAAGCTCAAGCAACTTTTTACGCAGAACTACTTGCAATCACACAACATCTATGCTTTAAATATAAGCTGTTTGGTTATATTAACAGATTATATATATATTCTATAAGTACAAAGAAGATTGCAGAAATTTCTTTTTACCAATATCTTCTGTATTTTATTTATGCAGGTATTTTTTCTATATATTGAATAACAAGTTATAGACACACCTGGTTGCTTATTAATTTTGCTGTATTTTCAGGTATTTAACAACACTTATTACACCAATATCTATGTGGCATTATCTGTAGGAGGGATCATGGCAGCTTTATTGGCTGGTCTGGTCCTCTATGTTGTTGGGATTAGGGCATCTAGAAATCTACACAAGTTGATGTTAGATACAATTCTGCATGTACCTGGGAGGTAAGAATTCTGATATCAATACAATGTAATATATAGTCCATAAATGAAATCAACAGACAAATAATTTACTTTAAAGTCATATAAGAATTTCTTTTATAATATAATTTAAAAACAATTCAATTTTCTAATTCTTTTAATAAAATTATTCAAGCACATTGTTGTTGGCATAAAATAATACAATAAGACCATGTTTAAAAAAAATCTTCGTTTGATGTTGCCTACCCATGCCTTGCAGGGTTTGTTAGCACACATTGTAGGTAGGGATGTTGGGTTTTTTTTGCCAACGAATTAAGTTACATGTTTTAGACAAGAAAAAGACACGAAAGCAGGAAAAAATCATTAAACAAAAATTGAACTGATCTGAATCATAGAATTTCTCGGGTAATATGCTTTTTAGGTTGGTAGCTATATATTGGTAGGCAACAATATATATGGTCAAGTGTAATTGCTTTAATACATAATTATCGTTTTACAGATTCTTTGACACAAATCCCAGTGGAAGAATTATCAACAGATTTTCTAATGATATGGGACAAGTGGATCAGGTAATATATTATTCAAAAACTAGAAATTTTTAAATTCCTAGATATTTTATTACAGGTCTGCAAAAATTTTGACAGGTTTACAAAAAAAAATACCTTCCATATAAGAAGATGTGGTATGAGTACAGATGAGACAACTCTCTATCTAAGTCACAACTTGTTAAAAAGTAAACCATTATAGGTCAAGGTACAGCACTCAACACAGATCCTTGGCTCACACCAAACAGCAAGCTATAAAGGGCCTCAAAATGATTAGTGAGAAACAATTCAAACCGGAAAACCAACGGTCTAATATATATAAAACTTGCAAATAAAATATTTTTAGCAATTCATGAAAATGAAAATAAATAGTTTTCCATAACACTAGTATATATTGATAGGGTGTCAATTGAAGAATCAAAAAAGCAAAAAAAATAAAGGGGTCAATGTGCTTGTTTTTCGCTATATTAGCCATTGGAATTTTGGTGTGAAAATGTTCTCTCTTGATTTTTCATAGCTTTATCATTGACCGGTTAAAGTTCTCAAAAACTATTAGAAAATAAAAATTGTATAAGACTTTTACAAATGAATAATAATAATACATGTAAAAGATTTATAAAAAGAAAAACGGGGGTCCATGGGCAAAATTTTTTAAGGCATTCAAATGGATAAAACCAGAGGATTTCCAAAATCTGACAAAAATTCCAAAACATGACAAGCAAACATTTTATGCTTGTATGCATACATTGGCAAAGCACCAAATTACAGAATTGATGAAAATACTTTTCCTCCTTCCAGGAAATTGATAGATGAATCAACAGCCTTTTGTGAAGTAATATGTATCATTTTATTTTTCAGAAACTACCAAATATTTTGGATAACTTTCTAGGCTGTTTATTTACCACACTATGTGCTGTGATTGTCAATACTATAACCACGCCATACTTTCTATTAGCTGCCATACCTCTGTTTATACTGTATTATCTCATACAATTGTTCTTCAGAGCTTCGGCTAGGTAAGTGTTTAGCCCTTGACTGTTTGTTGTCTGTTTGACACATTCCCCATTGCCATTTTAATTTTATAAGGGGTAGAAAACCATATATGTGTAATAAAAAAAAATATGAAGATATCGTATGACTTCCAATTATATAACTATCTAACAGAGTCTAAATAACATGGATTTAAATAGTCAGCCTTTGATTAGAATGAACATATTTCATACCTGGGGCCTCAGTGGCCGTGTGGTCTAAGTAGTTACTACTGTAATCACTAGCCAGTCAACACTGAGGTTGTGAGTTCCAACCCTGCTCATGCTGGTGCACTCCACGCCATTCTTAATTGACTAGGATTGTTAATTTTCTTATCAAAGGTTGATGGTTTTCTCCGGCCACTCCAGCTTCCTCCACCAATAAAAACTGGCCGCCACGAAACAGTCTGAATGTGGTGCTTAAAAGTGGCGTTAAACAACATAAATCAAATCAAATCATTGCATACCTAACAGTATGTGACAGGGTTTAATATGAATGAGAGTCCTCAAACTCCTAAACCTGGAACAAAAGTAAAACCAATTTTCTTTTTGCTCAACATATCATTTTTGGGAATTTACCAAAATAAAAAATATTTACCGTAAATCTTATTTTTAAGATTTTCCAGAGCCAAGAAAATAACTGCTAAATAAATTACAATGATACAGTTTATATGCACTTTGTTTTGTAGAGAGTTACAAAGATTAGATAATACAACAAAATCACCAATATTTTCACATTTCTCAGAAACATTAAATGGACTACAGACTATTAGGGCATACAGGTAAAGTATATTTATTATTCAGTTTTCTGAGGTCTAATTTAAAAAACATAACAGACATGCTTTTACTTTGTGTCTGTATGTCTGTCTATGTTATCCTTATCAGGTAAAAATTTGGGTTTTAAGGTTGGCTGAAGTCGCATCAAGCTTGAAACTCAATTCATCTGTTGATTATGTATTGATCTTCTAAATACATATACAACGTTAAGGAATTGGGCCCAGATTTCATTTTTACCAAGCATGGAAATGTGAGGGTGAGTAGTACATATTACGGACCTGTAATTTTTGTTAAACATTTTTGTCGAGCCTGCGACTTTTGTCGCAGAAAGCTCGACTTAGGGATAGTGATCGGACAACGGTGGCGGCATTAGCTAACTTCTAAAAAGCTTCATATTTTAGAAGATGGAAGACCTGGATGCTTTATACTTTGTATATGGATGCCTCATGTTACAAAGTTTCCGTCAGTCACATGTCCTCATTTTCATGGTTCAGTGACTACTTGAAAAGAAAGTTAAGATTTTTTGTAATGTTAAATTCTCTTATTATAAGTAATAGGATAACTATATTTGGTATGTGCGTACCTTGCAAGGTCCTCATTCCTGTCAGTCAGTTTTCACTTGACCTCGACCTCTTTTCATGGATCAGTTAACAAGGTTAAGTTTTGGTGGTCAAGTCCATATCTCAGATACTATGAGCAATATGTCCAGTATATTCGGTGTATGGAAGCACTGTAAGGTGTACATGTCCAACTGGCAGGTGTCATCTGACCTTGACCTCATTTTCATGGTTCAGTGGTTATAGTTAAATTTTTGCGTTTTGGTCTGTTTTTTTCTTATACTGTATCCGATAGGTCTACTATATTTGGTGTATAGAATGATTGTAAGGTGTACATGTCTAACTGTTAGGTGTCATCATCTGACCTTGACCTCATTTTTATGGTTCAGTGGTCAAAGTCAAGTTTTGGAGTTTTGGTCTTTTTTCTAATACTATATGCAATAGGTCAACTATATTTGGTGTATAGAAATATTTTATGATCTATATGTCAGTCGCGCAGGTTTTATTTGACCTTGACCTCATATACATGGTTCATTGCTCAGTGTTAAGTTTTGGTGTTTTAATCTGTTTTTCAAAAACAATAAACAATAGGTCAACTATATTTGTTGTATGGAAAAAATTGTTAGCTGTACATGGCTGCCTGGTATGGTTCATCTTACCTTGACCTATTGTCATGGTTCATTGGTTTATGTGATAGTTGTAAAAAGCTTTATATTGAGGACTATCAACATAATATCAATGATTAGTAAAGAAGGCAAGACATTTCAGCATGTGCACTCTTGTTACATTTTGTTGCATTTAAATTGCCTTCATTGGAAACTTCTGAATCAGGTATTCCTTTTTATGCCTCACCTACGACAGTAGAGGGGCATTATGTTTTCTCGTCTGTGCGTCCGTTCGTCTGTTCGTCCGTCCGTCCGTCCGTCTGTCTGTCCCGCTTCAGGTTAAAGTTTTTGGTCAAGGTAGTTTTTGATGAAGTTAAAGTCCAATCAACTTGAAACTTAGTATACATGTGCCCTATGATATGATCTTTCTAATTTTAATGCCAAATTAGAGAATTTATTCCAATTTCACGGTCCACTAAACATAGAAAATGATAGTGCGAGTGGGGCATCTGTGTACTGTGGACACATTCTTGTTTCACAATGATTTCAAGTTCAATAATCTTTATGAAAATAAGGAGATTGGATATGATTGCCAATGGGACAACTATTTATCACATACCAAAGTACCTCTAGCCGATGTAGAAAAAACAAACACAGTAAAACTCAGTCGTACAAAAATATCAGTCCAATGTCAGATTAGGTAACAAATGAAACTAAGCAAAATGACAATGATACAAAAGTTAACAAAGAACTACTAGCAGTTACTAACATGCTAGGTCCAGACCTCAATAAAAATATTGAAAGAACAACCATCAATAGCTGTTAAAAAATATAAGTTACAAATAATTATTATAAACATGTTTCTTTTCAGGGCAGAGAAAAGATTTTTTTCCAAAGTGATGAATTTAATAAACAAAAACAACACACCATTTTTATATATGCATACAGCTAATAGATGGTTAGGTGTAAATTTGGTAAGTAATATGACAATTTCTCTCTTTTTTAATTTATTACTAAATCAATGGTTTACAATGGTATGAATTAAACTTTTTGTCTGAAATCATGCCAGCTTTTTTAATGTCCAACCTGTTTACACTCAGTACTCTTACAATTTATAAAAATTAAGTTTACAACAAATTTATACCTTCCACCTATTTAATATGACCTTTTATTTCAAATTTTCATGTCAGTCCAAAGTGGTCTGCCTAAAGTATCAATTTATTTGCCAGGGTTGATGATAATGTTATTCCCATAACACACAATGATTCTTGTATAAAAATGTCGTTATGATAAACGTTGTATCTAGCCCTTTCTATGCTATCAACATGAAAATCTTTCATGGTTTGTTGTTTGAAATGAAATAATACTAATTTGGAATTTTTTGCGATGCTTTTATTGATGCAAAAGTTGAGACAGGATAGGTTTTGCAACATTAAAAATTTTCGTTTTAAATTGTAAAAGCGTTTGTATGCAGCAATTCCTGAATTTGCAATCATTAAGGTGGTACCCAACACTTGAACTAAAATTAATTTGGCTCGTTTAATTTTCTTAAAATTTTGACAAAGTATTTACTTTGACCCTTTTACAAAAATATAAAAATTTCAAAAAATTTGAACCAATTGTTTTATCAGAAAAATTACACTGGTTATATAGCAGTTTGACAAACACTTATTTTGATCATTGAGAAGCTTTATATTCCTTTTACAACACAACATCATTAAAACTTTAAGCTAACTTTACAGAGTTATCTCCCTG
This sequence comes from Mytilus edulis, assembly GCF_963676685.1. NCBI lineage: Eukaryota > Metazoa > Mollusca > Bivalvia > Mytilida > Mytilidae > Mytilus > Mytilus edulis. The sequence continues at coordinate 33,540,823 of NC_092349.1, read as the reverse complement.
TAGTGTTAGGTACCACCTTAATCTCATATTTCTATAAAGGAGTAGGTCCGGTAAGGATCGATTTTGGCCTCAAATTTCAGGTTCATCTGACGAAAGATTTTGACCACTTTTTAAACACTTAAGTGTCTATTTCATTTGAATCAATTAATTTATGTGAAAGATTTTAACTGATTTAGTCATTAAAAACAACCCGATTCAAGCTCAAATATGAAAAATCTACCAAATATGCCGAAAAATGTCACTTTTCAGATGATTTTTGTCAAAAATGAAAGTGGCCGCATCCGTGTTCATCCTCAACCTTTATATATGTTATGTATTATCATAAAATACAACTTACATTTCAATAATAAGGATGAACACGAATGCGGCCACTTTCGTTTCACACGAAAACTGTCTAAAATTTAACTAAAATGCTAGAATTGTGAAGATTTCAGTAATTTAGCATGACTTAATGGTGATAGTACCCGATATATGTGCATTGTATTGTCAAAAACAGCCCATATTTATGTAGCAGAAGCATTCTACTGTCCAATAAATAACTAAAAGTTTACATTTTAACAATTTTGTAAAACTGCTATATTTTGGGGCCAAAAAGGGGTCTTACTGGACCTACTCCTTTTACAAGGATCATAACAATAAATTTCTAAATTTACAGAGTCTAATTAGTAAATGTATTTTTTTCTTTCCAAGGATTATTTAGGGTCAATCCAAGTTTTATTTGCTGCTGTAGTAACACTATCCAGCTGTCTGGCAGGCAGTACATCACCTGCATTTGTTGGTCTAGGAATAACATATGCTTTACAGGTATATATTAACTGTGAACCTTCATCTTTTTGTATAGTGATCACCAATCTGTGATTTTCAACCCTACTTGTGGCAAGATGTGTTTGACTCGGGTCTTAATTGAGTAAGAATGCCAGTTTTAATGCTGAAGGTCCAATTTTCTTTGCATTTTCAAGCTCCTTATGTCTATAAGATAAGATAAGATAAGATAAGATATTTTTATTCCAATTAAAGGGCCCATGAAGAGCAAAGCAATTTATTACAATGATTTTTATAATTGTTACAATAATGAAACAATAATGACACAAATCATAAACATGAATTTAACTATTTCTTAGATGTTAATCTACAACCAGATCAGAGCCATATACATAAAAAGGCATAACAATATATTTATTCTTAACAGGCAAATATTCTCAACATCTTTAATAAAACAATATCTATACTATATTGATAGTTTTCTCAGTTCAAAACATTTATTAATATAAATAGCAATATTTTTCAATACCTCTAGGTTTTCTTGAATAAAAAGCCAATTAAATTTGGCACTTGTGCTTAACTTTTCAAAATTTTTACAACCTACTGAAATATTATCATAAAATTCTTTTCTTCTATAAGAATTGGACGACATGACTGTGCCGAAAGAAATATAAAACACCAACAATCAGTCAATCTTGTTTCTTTTTTAAAATCATGAGTAAAATAGTGCAAAGGCAAGAGTATGAAAATAAAGTTATAAGACTATTATGATAACCGTGGAATGAGAAATAACAAGAAAGACTTCACCCCTGAAAAAAAGTAACCAAGCTAGCATGAGACTGTGAACTTTAATTTGATTATATCTGGCATACAAAGATACAATTTCTACACTCTCTTAAAAAATCTGGTTTCAAATAAGAAAAATGCACTGCTTTATTTAGGTTAATTCTTGAAATATGTTGATATTAAACAATCAGAAGTCTATGTTCTAATATGTCATACATTTTTATGAAACTAATAAATTAAATTTTATAGAGAGAAAAATATCAACCTTTATGATTTTAATTATTATAATAATGTATTGTAACAAAATTATTTCAGGTATCATTTTATTTAAATTGGATTGTAAGGATGACAACTGAGACAGAAATGTTAATGAATTCTGTGGAGAGAGTTCATGAGTATACCAAGTTAGAAAGAGAACCTGACAAACACCAAGACGGTGAGTAACACCTTAAAATTATATAACCTAACAAACAACAAGCTTAAGGATGTTTGCTTGTCATGATTCGGAATTTTTGTCAGATTTTCGAAATCCTGTAGTTTTATCCATTTGAATGCCTTAAAAAAATTTGCCAATGGACCCCCATTTTCTTTTTATAAATCTTTTGCATGTATAATTATAAGCCATTTGTTAAAGTCTTATTAAATCTTATTTATTTTTTAATAGTTTTTGAGAACTTTAACTGGTCAATGATAAAGCTATGAAAAATCAAGAGAGAACATTTTCCTGCCAAAATTCCAATGGCTAATATCTTGAAAACAAGCACATTGACCCCTTTATTTTTTTTTGCTTTTTTGATTCCTCAATTAGTCCCCTATCATTATATACTAGTTTTATGGAAAGCTATTTATTTTGAAACTGAGCAGCAATCATCCTTAAGACAGTGAATAAACCTTACAAACACCAAGATGATAAATTATTTAACCTATCAAACACTCAGTTGATGAGTAAAAACTATTTTATTTTAAAAAGAGAGGATATATGTTTACAAAATGCTGTAACACCTATATACATTCTAAACAGGGGAGGGTTGTTAAATGTACAATAGTAGATAGAACATTTATAAAAGGATAGAGATGTTATATGATGAATAAAAATGTTTCAAAATGAACAAAACTTTTAGTAAGACTGGTATAAATTGGTAGTATTTAAACAACAAAACAAAAATAGCAGAAAAAAAAATAAGTTTCTATGTCCATGTTTCCAAGAAATGAGCCATTGAAAATTTTGCGGAAAATGATTCTCTCTACATTTTTTATATATTTAATATTTGCACCTTTTATCTTTCAAAAGCTTTAACAAAAACCAATGATTTTATAAAAAAAAAATATTCTGAAAAGAAAAGAAGGGTTTGAAATTTTAAAAATTTGTTTAATGGCTCCATGGATAAAACAAAAGGATTTTGAATATTTGACAAAAAATCAAAAACAAGTTTTCTCAATTTACAAAAGTTTATATCCATGAAAATAAATGAGTCCAAAAACTCCATTGAACATGCATTGTTCTTTAATTTGCAACTGTATTGCATCTGAATCATAAGAAAAGTTACTGATTTTCTGATCTGTTTAACTGTTTTATTTCTTACTAATATCCATATTTTTTGAATGCTCCTGAAGGGTCATTGCACAAATAAGCTTTGTTATTATATTGAATATATTACCATAAAAAACAATACTCATGATTATATTGTAAAACAGTTTTTTTTTGTTTTTTTTTTATAGGAAACTTGATTGTTGATGAATCCTGGCCTGAGAAAGGGGAGATAACTTTTGATAAAGTCAGTCTAAGATATGATTCCCACTTAGATCCTGTGGTAACAGAGGCATCATTTACAATAAATCCTGGAGAAAAGGTAATGTCATAGCAAATGTTTTGTTATTTCTACAGTATTATACCCTTACTTTTATTTCATATTTAATTAATGTTGAATATTATAAAAAAAAAGGGGTCCCTGTTGCCGTGTGGTCTGAAAGACTGTACCACTAGCCTGTCAACACTAAGGTTGTGAGTTCGAATCCAGCATGTTGCAGATGCACTGGACTTGGATCTTGAATGACTAGGATTGTCAGTTTTCTTTCTGAAGATCAGTCATTTTATCTGGCTTCTTTCACTCATAAAAACTGAGTCCCACGAAATAGCGCAATAGTGTTGAATGTGGTATTGAACACTAATCAATCAATCTATCAATATAAAAGAAAGAATTGCAAGCTTTGTTTTAGAGTTTTAAAATATTAAGGGATGTTGAAATGGTTGCGATGTATCAAATATTAGATCTTTATTACAGACTTCAAACATGTTTTATGTCCTTGTTTAAAATAAGATCCCTATTATGATTTACATGAAAATGGAATTACAATGTACATGGTTATATTATGGGAAATAAATCAGCATTTTTAAGAGCAATTTTCCAAAAATTTGAAATATTATACTGTAAATTCAGAAATTGTTACATTTATTCAGTATTGCCATTTTGTCATTTCAGACTACAATGCGGTTTTAATATTTGCAATATTGAGAAAAATCCTGTTTAATTCATATGAAAAAACTTCAAAATGCGAGTTTAAATTATTGTCATTATAACCCTGTCGCATTTTTCATAATAATAAAACATCCCAATAATTTTTGAGTTTACAGTATATACAATTATTTTCAGGTTGGTTTATGTGGAAGAACAGGCAGTGGAAAATCATCCGTTACGTTGAGTTTGTTCCGCATGATTGATATATGTGGTGGCAGTATAATCATAGATGGGAAAGATATAGCAAGAGTGCCTTTAGAAAAGTTGAGATCCCAGTTAGCAATAATCCCTCAGGATCCAGTTTTGTTTGCTGGCTCAGTGAGGTTAGTCTTTGATGTAAAGATATATGTGAACAGATGCATTTCTTTCTTTACATCATATACTCAACTTCAAAAGAAGCGCACTACCATATTCAATTTCTTCACAGTATAAATATCTGTTGCACATAACTTTTTCAAAATTTATTGAAATGAGTAAAAGTTTGGACATATATATGTTATATAAATAATAAAGATCAAATTCTTTAAAAATGAAAATTTTCCTTGTGTTTACTAAGATAGACAGATTAGCTACAGTCAGAATCCCTCTTGTTATGATTTATTTGATGACTAAATTTGAATCAATGACAATACTGTATACTTATTATTTTCATTTGATTTCTAGAATTAAGAATATAACTATGAATGTAAGAAAAGTGTTCAACAAAAAAACAAATATAAGCTTGTGTGCAGTATTGTCAAAATGACAAAAACTACATTTCTTTAGTCCATGAAAGTTGGTGCACCTATATGAATGATACAATGTGTTCCAGTTTAAAACTTTATGCTAAGTACAGAGTAAAATAACAAAAATACCTAACTCCAAGGAAATTTCAAAACGGACAGTCCATTATCAAATGGCAAAATCAAAAGCTCAAACATATCAACTGGTTGGAAAACGACGGTCATATCCTGACTTGATACAGGCATTGCCTTATATAGAAAATGCTGGATTAAACCTATTTTTTTAGCTATTGTTGCTAAATCTCTTGCTTGTAGGGCAGTCAAATAAATTCCATTATACTGACAACAATGTGTGAACAAAACAAACGGACCTTCTTTAATGGAGTCTAAAAGCATTTAAAAATGGAAATATGCATACATGCATCTGTCCAATATGAAAATGCTATAAGTAAGTAATGAAAAATATTTGTCTATTTGTTTTAGGTACAATTTAGACCCTACAGATACTTTAGACGATGAGAAGTTGTGGTCAGCATTAGAAACAGTACAAATGAAAGAGGTCATAACAGCCCTGCCTGACCAATTAAGTATGTTTCATTATAATTGACATTTTAAGAGGGTATCTGAAAGAAAAAAGTTTGAAAAATTGTATGCTACTGTATTATACTGATAAATGGATTTAGTTTTAAGCTCACCTGGGCCGAAAGGTCAAATGAGCTTTTCTCATCACTTGACGTCCATCATCCGTCGTCGTCGTTAACTTTTACAAAAATCTTCTCCTCTGAAACTACTGGGCCAAATTTAACCAAAATTGTCCACAATCATCATTGGGGTATCTAGTTTAAAAAATGTGTCTGATGACCTGGCCAACCAACCAAGATGGCCACCATGGCTAAAAATAGAACATAGGGGTAAAATGTAGATTTCGGCTTATATCTCTGAAACCAAATCTGACATGGGAGTAAAATTGTTTATCAGGTCAAGATCTATCTACCTGAAATTTTCAGACAAATCAGACAACCCGTTGTTGGGTTGCTGCCCTGGAATTAGTAATTTTAAGGAAATTTTGCAGTTTTTATACGACCGCAAAAATTTAAATTTTTTGGTCGTATATTGCTATCACGTTGGCGTCGTCGTCTTCCTCGTCCTGCGTCGTCGTCGTTGTCCGAATACTTTTAGTTTTCGCACTCTAACTTTAGTAAAAGTGAATAGAAATCAATGAAATTTTAACACAAGGTTTATGACCACAAAAGGAAGGTTGGGATTGATTTTGGGAGTTTTGGTCCCAACATTTTAGGAATTAGGGGCCAAAAAGGGCCCAAATAAGCATTTTCTTGGTTTTCGCACTATAACTTTAATTTAAGTGAATAGAAATCTATGAAATTTTGACACAAGGTTTATGACCACAAAAGGACGGTTGGGATTGATTTTGGGAGTTTTGGTTCCAACAGTTTAGGAATTAAGGGCCAAAAAAGGGCCCAAATAAGCATTTTCTTGGTTTTCGCACTATAACTTTAATTTAAGTAAATAGAAATCAATGAAATTTAAACACAAGGTTTATGACCACAAAAGGAAGGTTGGGATTGATTTTTGGAGTTGAGGTCACAACAGTTTATGAATTAGGGGCCAAAAAAGGGCCCAAATAAGCATTATTTTTGGTTTTTGCACCATAACTTTAGTATAAGTAAATAGAAATCTATGAAATTTAAACACAAGGTTTATGACCATAAAAGGAATGTTGGGTTTGATTTTGGGAGTTTTGGTCCCAACAGTTTAGAAATAAGGGGCCCAAAGGGTCCAAAATTGAACTTTGTGTGATTTCATCAAAAATTGAATAATTGGGGTTCTTTCATATGCCGAATCTAACTATGTATGTAGATTCTTAATTTTTGGTCCCGTTTTCAAATTGGTCTACATTAAGGTCCAAAGGGTCCAAAATTAAACTTAGTTTGATTTTAACAAAAATTGAATCCTTGGGGTTCTTTGATATGCTGAATTTAAAAATGTATTTAGATTTTTAATTATTGGCCTAGTTTTCAAGTTGGTCCAAATGGGGGTCCAAAATTAAACTTTGTTTGATTTCATCAAAAATTGAATAAATGGGTTCTTTGATATGCCAAATCTAACTGTGTATGTAGATTCTTAAGGTCCAAAGGGTCCAAAATTAAACTAAGTGTGATTTTAACAAAAATTAAATTCTTGGGCTTATTTGATATGCTTTATCTAAACATGTACTTTGATTTTTGATTATGGGCCCAGTTTTCAAGTTGGTCCAAATCAGGATTCCATATCAAGTATTGTGCAATAGCAAAAAATTTTCAATTGCACAGTATTGCACAATAGCAAGAAATATCTAATTGCACAATATTGTGCAATAGCAGTTAATTTTCAATTGGAGTTATCTTTCTTTGTATAGAATAGTAGTTGATAATATATGTTGGAAATTTGCCAGACATGACTATGATGTCATTTTCTATTTTTATTTGCCAATAAATTTATGTAAATAACTTCATTGGAAATTTGCCAATATAAAATGTTGCTGATGAAGCTTTTTTTCCTTATCTTATCTAAAATGTTTTTAGATAATGTATGTTGGACATTTGCCAGACATGACTATGATGTCATTTTTATTTGCCAATAACTTTATGTAAATAACTTCATTGGAAATTTGCCAATATAAAATGTTGCTGATGAAGTTTTTTTTATTGTTTTATACAATAAACAATGTATATTCACTTTTACTACCAACCAATCTTTACCATTCAGTGATAACAAGCACTTTATTTTACATTTTAATATTTTATGATGTATTTAAAAGAGTAGTTATTGTTGCAAACTCCATTAGAAATTTGAATTGATATCAGTTTTGGAAAAAGGGAAACAGGGATGTGAAAAAAAAAATGAGGGGGGGGGGGGGGGTTAAATTTTTCTCATTTCAGATTTCATAAATAAAAAGAAAATTTCTTCAAACATTTTTTTGAGAGGATTAATATTCAACAGCATAGTGAATTGCTCAAAGGCAAAAACAATTTTTAAAGTTCATTAGACCACATTCATTCTGTGTCAGAAACCTATGCTGTGTCAACTATTTAATTTTAGATTTAAATAAGTTTGAAGAAGAAATCTTTAATTGATCTTGACATTTGTTTTGTGTAAAAAAAAACCATGTAATGTCAAAAATTTGATCACAATCCAAATTCAGAGCTGTATCACGCTTGAATGTTTTGTCCATAATTGCCCCAACTGTTCAGGGTTCGACCTCTGTGGTCGTATAAAGCTGCGCCCTGCGGAGCACCTGGTTGGTTATTATCTTGAATATTATTATAGATAGAGATAAACTGTAAACAGCAATAATGTACAGCAAAGTAATTCCTAAAAATAAGTCAAGTAACCAAAATGGTCAATTGACCCCTTTAGGAGTTACTGCCCTTAAAAGTAAATTTTTAACAATTTTCATAAATTTTGTTAATTTTTACAAAATATTTTCCATTGGGTCAAGTTCATTATAGGCATGATAGATAGAGATAATTGTAAGCAGCAAGAATGTTCAGTAAAGTTATATATACAAACACATCACTGTCACCAAAACACAATTTTGTGATGAATCCATCTGTGTCCTTTGTTTACTATGCACATAGACCAAGGTGAGCGACACATGCTCTTTAGAGCCTCTAGTTTTCATATAACTTTACACTTTTATACACATTTTTAAACATTTGAAAACTTGTGTTTTCCTTTCAGATTCTGATGTAACAGAAGGAGGAGAAAACTTCAGTGTTGGACAGAAACAGGTTTGTTGAATTACTTATTTTAACATACATTGATAATCAAACATACATACTATGAATATTTTTTTCTCACAAAACTACAATTACATACTTATAGAGAACATATATAAATATAACTATAAGGTACAACTGTTACATGCATGTGTAAACAATATAATGAAATTAACTTGGAGGACAAACTTTCACATTTCTAACTTTGATTCACAGAGATGGGAGATTCTGTCTTCTATTATTGTTTTAGTGATATAACTCTATTATATTATTTCCAGTGTTGAACAATACTGTAATTTGTATTGAAAGTTGTATCATTAAGAACATGTTATGGAGCTGTTACTTGATTTCCCCAATAATTTCAGTTTGACATTATGTTTCCATTTTGTAAAACTATTTAAAAATCTTTTGTTTCTGAGTTAGTCTTGGGATGACATCATGCATTGTTCAGTCAGTCTTCTTATGATAGTTTAATTGTCTTTTGCCTTTGGTTATCTATTGTTTTTAGATAGAATTAAATTGAGAATGGAAAAGGGGAATGTGTCAAAGAGACAACAACCCGACCATAGACAGAAAACAGCAGAAGGTCACCAATAGGTCTTCAATGCAGCGAGAAACTCGCCCACCCGGAGGCGTCCTTCAGCTGGTCTCTAAACAAATATCTTTACTAGTTCAGTGATAATGGACGTCATACTAAACTCCGAATTATGCACAAGAAACTAAAATTAAAAATCGTACAAGACTAAAAATACAAATATTTTTTTTAAATTATGTTTTCTATTCCACAATATAACACATGTGTGATATAAACGCGGTTTCAATCAACATTTTATCAATTTCATCTTAAAAAAAAGATGTCTGGTGTATATCTTTGTATGCCAGTCCAATATTTTGTCCACAAAAGACTCATCACTGATGCTCAAATAAAAAAAAATAAAATAGAAAGATGAAGTACAAAGTTGAAAAACAACCAGGACTAATATTTCTGAAAGGTTTTGCCAAATGAATCTAGAGTAATCTATTCCTGGAGTAAAAAAAATATATTAAAATATATAATTTTTTTATGTTATTTTGTATTTTCAGTTATTCTGTTTAGCCAGAGCCTTTTTAAGAAATAATAAGATACTAGTACTAGATGAAGCCACAGCCTCCATAGACTTAGCCACGGATAATAAACTTCAACAAGTTATCTTCTCAGCATTTAAAAACAAAACTATCATCACTATAGCAGTAAGTACTTTTTTAGATTTGTTACTGTTCATAGGATACCATTTTTTATGGATTTAGTGGGTAAAGATAAACCACAAAGGAGTAGGTTCAGAAGGATCCCTTTTTGGCCCCAAACTATAGCAGTTTTACAAAATTGTAAAAATACAAACTTCTAGCTATTTATTGGAAAGTAGAATACTTCTGCCACATGAATATGGGCGTACAATACAATGCACATATATCGGGTACTAGCATCATAAAGTCATGCTATATTACTGAAATCTTCACAATTTTAGCATTTGAGTTAAATTTTAGACGGTTTTCGTCTTAAATGGAAGTGGCCGCATTCGTGTTCATTCTTAATATTTAAATATAAGTTGTATTTGATGATAATACAACCAATTCACCAACTTACCTCCAACAAAAAGCACAATCGTAGGATGATTTTAACAAAACTCAATGCTTTTTTGTTTATGTTTTTGAAAATATTACCCAGAATGCATTAGTATCTGAAAGTGAAAATTGTATATATCTTTGTATCTTTTTCTCTTCAGAAAGCCTATTGAATTGAAACCCATAATTCATGTTTTTGGTATGAATTCTGAATTTTAACTATGAGTTTGACTTTCAGATATGTATTCAATATCACTAACTTAGCATAAAAGTAATAGCATTGTAAATTAGAAATGAATGGCCATAGACATGTTTTTCTTTGACAATCCCAAAATTATACTGAAAAAAATATCTGCAATAAAGTGCACAATTTGAACAGTTTCTTGGAAGGATTACTGGGGTTTGTCAAACTAAATATGGGGCAGAGTGGTCTTAGTGGAACTTCTACATCACTAGCCTGTCAATGCTGAAGTTGTTGGTTCTAATCCCACGAGAGGCAAGGGCACTCTATTCCAGTCTTAATTGACTAGGATTGTCAGTTTTCTTACCAAAGGTCGTTGGTTCTCTCCTATAACTGCAGCACCATTCACCAACTCACCTCCAACAAATAGCACAATAGTGTTGAAATTAGCATTTAATACCAATCAATCAATCAAACATGATAACATATTTAGTAATGATATTAATATTGCACCAATACAGTATGCACCAGTTGTATTGTAACTTAACATGATTTTTGTCTCTTTTGTAGCATCGTATTTCCACAATTATGAATTATGACAGAGTTATTGTTCTTGACAAAGGCAAGGTTATGGAATATGAATCACCAAAGAATTTAATGAAAGACAAAGACAGCATGTTTAGTGCATTGGTCAAAAGTGTCAAAAATAGTTAATTTGAAATCAAATCTAGTCCCATAATAGGTTGATACTGGCAGCAATAAAATATGTATTTAGTTTTACAATGTTAGAAATAAAATTAGGTCCAAGCTATTCCATATATATGAATGTAACAGCAAGGCTTTCATGCATTTTCAAAACATAAACTGTATCTAGTTGTGATGAATCTTTTCACACTGATTTCTTAACAGTTAACATTGAAAAATGCAACACCTTTGAGAGATCACAACAATTTTGTAGGTTTAATTGTCAGAATAATATTTGCCTTGTTTCTAAAATCTTATGATCAATTAGAAAATGTGACAAGAAAAAAGACTTGGATAATAAAGTAGAACGTAATTATAACATTTTACATCAAGTACATTTGTAAACCTTTTATCGTAAATCATGCACCTTATATTTAGATTTAGTGTACATTTTATCATGACAATAAAATAACTGTTCTTCCTTGTGGTAGTCAATTTCTGTTCCAGAACTATCGTTCACATCCATATTAACATCTTTACCTGGTCTGTCAGTCTGTCAGTGAATGTGATGAACACAATAACATGAGATATACTTTTCCTAGTTGTCAAGGACTGCTATGTGAAATGACTGTGAAATTGCATGTCTTGTAACAATGTTTAACCTACCATTATATTAAGAAAATGCCTGTACAAAGCCAGGACAATTGTTTAACTTCATTCCCTTTGTTGATATATTCCTACGTTTGATTTTGTCAGTTTTTAGGTGTCAGACCACCAATTCACACCCTCCAATTTAGAACGTATGTAAAAGTAGTCCTTCTCTGACACAAAATAGTGCTTTTGATGTCCTTGTTTACTTAAACTAATCAACAAATTTGCAGAAATGAAACAAACTTTTGGTGAAAAAGAAATATATCTAGACCATTTTGAGCCAAAATTTACTTGTCTATGAGTTTTCATTAAAAATTGAGGATTAATGCACTCCATAGTATACTAATTTAAGATTTCCAGAAAACCAGGGGTTATTTTTGGAGTACCTCTGTTCCAAGGTCAGTTATTTTGTTAGAAGGCTTTAAAGGTATGGTGAAAATTGGCATGTAGAAAGCTGATACATGTACAATGCAGGATATACCTGGTTTCTATGAAGTTAAACTCAAGGTAAAATATTTAGAAAGCTGTGAAAATTGCAAAATTTGGTTGAACAGATAGAGATTTTTAATCGGTGGTCTGACACCTTTTATGGACTTTTTGAATTTACATTTAATATCAGTTTTTTTGTTATACTTATTTTTGACAGTTCAGGTAAACACTATATATAAGACAGCATTTATTGCAGTTAAAGATAGTCAAAGCTTAATGTTATTCATAAAATTTTAAAAGTTAAAGCTGTTAAGAATTATTCTGTAACAGAACATCACTGCCATTAGGAGGGATAGTCATATTTCGGTTTATTATCGTATGTTTAGTAAGGGAATTAACTAAGCATTAAGTATGTAAGTGCAAATAGTAATTTCTAGGGAAAATAATTATGAAAAATTGTGTTCAAAAGAAAACAACATACAGGTATGCATGTAAAAAGTATTGACAATATTAAAATTGATGAAATCAGTGCTTGAATTTATGTGAATGAAACATTTATATCATATTGTCATGTATTGATATATTAGTTGATTACCTAGCAAACAATTATATGATTACAGTACACACTTTCAGTTGACAGCTAGTTGTTAAATATTTATTTTAGGAACAGTTTTTTGCACTGCATTGGTTTACACAAAATTTCTTTGGCGACAGAATATATTAGGGTCTGGATAGTGGACCATTCATTTCTTTATTATTTTAGACCAATTTTCTATTTGCTTTATCTATTTTGACCACCCATGATTCTCTTTTCTCTATTTATTTTGTTTGCCTTTTATTCTGCACATTTTGCCCATTATTCTCTAAACCCCATCCACACTCATTTATATAGTGAATAGTGGAAATAAATTCACCTGTTAGGCAGGGCTTCCAAAACGGTCATATATTCCGGTCATTTGTATAATGTTTGGTAAAAGTCCGACTGGGCAAAGCATGAAACGGTCATATACTTTTTAGTTTTCAAGGCTTTTTCAGTCATTTTAACATAATTCACGATCTTTTTGACCCAACCTTTTGCGTTGCGTTATTGTTACATATTTATATAGGCTATGAAATATTTGTTTTCAGTTGGTGCCAATTATTATTGTGACATGACAATTTTTTTTTACTGAATTACACGATAACACATTGTGGAAGTATTTTATAACTTTTTTAAAATAAATGTTTTATTATTTATCAGTAGATTGTTGTTAAATCGTAGTTTATGATTGTTTTTGATAACTTAATTGAATGAAAAGAATTTAATTATAAATAGTGTAATATATAGCAATAAAGAAAGTTCTAATTATCTTCTTTATACAGCTATGATTGATAAAGACTTGTAAATATTTTGACAAAGCCACACATAACATATAAGTAACAGTTTTAAATGTTAACAAATGTTCTTTTTGTTTGTATCAAATGATGAGCAGATATTTGAATAACTGTTAGGCGTCTAAAAGGTAACAGTTTCAAACATATATAATCATGTTTATTAGTTTTGCTTCCCTAAATAAATGAGAGACACCATTTATCAGAGGGCATATATTTAACCCCAGATCCATTCAAAAGTAAAATCACGAAAATACTGAACTCTGAGGAAAATTCAAAATGGAATCAAATGTCAAAATTAAAAGCTCAAGCACATCAAACTAATGGACAACTACTGCCATATTTTTGACTTTGTATAGGTATTTTCTTATGTAGAAAATGGTGGATTGAACCTGGTTTTATAGCTAGCTAAACCTCTCACTTATTTGACAGTTACATCAAATTCCATAATATTGACAACTACATGTCTGTAAATTATTAAGTTCTAACTTATCAAAGATACCAGGGTAATATTAAGGTATGCAAGATGTGTGTTTCTTCTACATACTGTTCAAGTCAAAACAATTTCAAACCTACAAATACAAGATGCAGTGGCGAATCCAACCATTTGAAAAGGGGGTCCCAACCCAGGACAAAGAAGGTTTCCAACTATATGTCCCCATTCAAATGCATTGATCGTGCTAAAAAAAAGGGAGCCTCCAACCCCCGGAACCCTCCGCCTGGATCCACCACTGAGATGAACAGCATAAAAAAAAAATTGTGCAAAACTACTTACAAAGGCAAACTAATACAACAGTTTAGAATTCCTTCAGTACAACATTCACGAAAATTTTAAAGATTAATCAAACAAATAAGATGGTTTTTTTTTATTTTTAGTTTCAATTTTTTATAAATATTAGTTCATGTGAATCATCTTAGGATTTGACTTGCTTCAATCAGCCAAATGACGAGATATATATAAATTGCAGCAGCTGCAGCAGCTATATCTTTTGCCTCAACACACAGCTTTAGCCAATTTAATTGGTATATTTTCAGTTTGCTTCTTAGAATGAAAGATGTGTGCATCACCTCATATTTTGAAATATTTAATCTACAAGAAGATTATTTACGCTGTTGACATTGTTGTTTGTTAATGTATCTATTTATTTCCTTTTTTATATTTGAATATAGTTGCTGAGTACAATATTTGTTTATTTTTAAGTTTGATTTTGTAGTTTTACACATGCACATAAAATTTACATAGACATTTTAAAAATGTAGAGTCTTAGTTTTTTTATGGTTTATTTGTCACATATATTTTTGTTTTGATTATTTTTTTCTGATTATTGCATTTTAGGCATTATTAACACTTTTTGTACAGAATTGTCTATTTAACATAGATTTTTCCTGGCTTAATTTACAGGGAAATATAATGATTAAACATGAAAATGATTTCTAATGTTTGTTATTCTTGTTGATTATATACATCGTTACCCTCCTACTAATGGTTGATTGTTTGTTGGTGTTTATTTCTATTTTAGAACTCTTGGCTTTATCATGACAGTCAGTTTTTTTTTGGTGAAAGCCAGAATGTCCAGGACATTTGCAGTCCTAGTCACTTAAGATCAGATTGGAATACACTCTGTTGTGAAAAAGGGTGGAAATATATACATATAGTAAGCATTGTTGATGAGCTACTTTCAATGTAGACCAATTATCAACGGACGACTCTCTAACTAATATACCTTTTAGGTGAACTTACATAATGAATATACTGGAAACATGTTTTATCCCACCACATATTTTACGTGCTTTTCAATCACCCAGAGGTTGTTGTTGGTAGATTTTCTCTGGACTATTAAGAGCAATTCTCTGTAACCACCAAAATCCAATGGCACACACCAAACCAAAATGCCCCAAATTTGATGTAATTGTGTTTAGTAGACTAAGATGAGAAAAAAATTATGTTACACAAAAATGATTTGTTTTGTCGTTTCCATGGTAACTGAGTCAGAACATGTCAAAATGTGGAATAATGGCCTGAGATCCAATTTGCAGAACTTACTGTTGCTGTGTACATGTTGAACACAAAAAAGCAGCTCACTATCAATATCTACTAGAACTTATTATGAAATAAAGAAAAATTTTGTCAAAAATTGAGAAAACATTAATTTCTACTTGATTTTCCCTCAAGAAAGAAGTCTTCATCAGCTATTTTTATTTTCAAATTTCAAGAAAAGCCAGCCATTTCACAGTTAATCATCAATATATTTTAATTGAGCATTATATTGTAAATAATAAATGAAAGAAACTTTTATGGGCAAATGAATCCCTACTAAAATATTTCATTGTAACTATGGTAAAAATGAGTGTTTGTTGTCATATTTTTGGTTATTGGGCCTACCAAATTACCTCCCTTTGAGGAGCTTTTTTGCAGGCTAAGACAACAATAGAAAGTTAAATGGAGGGAGAATAAAAAATTGCCTTTGAAATATTGTCTGGTGGGTAGATATAACCATGTGTACTTTGAATGACTATTTGAAGCAGAATAGTATTTGTAATGGTGATATTTTCTCACTGAAATTTTTATCCCACCAAGACTAACTTAGCATAAAAGTAATAGCATTGTAAATTAGAAATGAATGGCCATAGACATGTTTTTCTTTGACAATCCCAAAATTATACTGAAAAAAATATCTGCAATAAAGTGCACAATTTGAACAGTTTCTTGGAAGGATTACTGGGGTTTGTCAAACTAAATATGGGGCAGAGTGGTCTTAGTGGAACTTCTACATCACTAGCCTGTCAATGCTGAAGTTGTTGGTTCTAATCCCACGAGAGGCAAGGGCACTCTATTCCAGTCTTAATTGACTAGGATTGTCAGTTTTCTTACCAAAGGTCGTTGGTTCTCTCCTATAACTGCAGCACCATTCACCAACTCACCTCCAACAAATAGCACAATAGTGTTGAAATTAGCATTTAATACCAATCAATCAATCAAACATGATAACATATTTAGTAATGATATTAATATTGCACCAATACAGTATGCACCAGTTGTATTGTAACTTAACATGATTTTTGTCTCTTTTGTAGCATCGTATTTCCACAATTATGAATTATGACAGAGTTATTGTTCTTGACAAAGGCAAGGTTATGGAATATGAATCACCAAAGAATTTAATGAAAGACAAAGACAGCATGTTTAGTGCATTGGTCAAAAGTGTCAAAAATAGTTAATTTGAAATCAAATCTAGTCCCATAATAGGTTGATACTGGCAGCAATAAAATATGTATTTAGTTTTACAATGTTAGAAATAAAATTAGGTCCAAGCTATTCCATATATATGAATGTAACAGCAAGGCTTTCATGCATTTTCAAAACATAAACTGTATCTAGTTGTGATGAATCTTTTCACACTGATTTCTTAACAGTTAACATTGAAAAATGCAACACCTTTGAGAGATCACAACAATTTTGTAGGTTTAATTGTCAGAATAATATTTGCCTTGTTTCTAAAATCTTATGATCAATTAGAAAATGTGACAAGAAAAAAGACTTGGATAATAAAGTAGAACGTAATTATAACATTTTACATCAAGTACATTTGTAAACCTTTTATCGTAAATCATGCACCTTATATTTAGATTTAGTGTACATTTTATCATGACAATAAAATAACTGTTCTTCCTTGTGGTAGTCAATTTCTGTTCCAGAACTATCGTTCACATCCATATTAACATCTTTACCTGGTCTGTCAGTCTGTCAGTGAATGTGATGAACACAATAACATGAGATATACTTTTCCTAGTTGTCAAGGACTGCTATGTGAAATGACTGTGAAATTGCATGTCTTGTAACAATGTTTAACCTACCATTATATTAAGAAAATGCCTGTACAAAGCCAGGACAATTGTTTAACTTCATTCCCTTTGTTGATATATTCCTACGTTTGATTTTGTCAGTTTTTAGGTGTCAGACCACCAATTCACACCCTCCAATTTAGAACGTATGTAAAAGTAGTCCTTCTCTGACACAAAATAGTGCTTTTGATGTCCTTGTTTACTTAAACTAATCAACAAATTTGCAGAAATGAAACAAACTTTTGGTGAAAAAGAAATATATCTAGACCATTTTGAGCCAAAATTTACTTGTCTATGAGTTTTCATTAAAAATTGAGGATTAATGCACTCCATAGTATACTAATTTAAGATTTCCAGAAAACCAGGGGTTATTTTTGGAGTACCTCTGTTCCAAGGTCAGTTATTTTGTTAGAAGGCTTTAAAGGTATGGTGAAAATTGGCATGTAGAAAGCTGATACATGTACAATGCAGGATATACCTGGTTTCTATGAAGTTAAACTCAAGGTAAAATATTTAGAAAGCTGTGAAAATTGCAAAATTTGGTTGAACAGATAGAGATTTTTAATCGGTGGTCTGACACCTTTTATGGACTTTTTGAATTTACATTTAATATCAGTTTTTTTGTTATACTTATTTTTGACAGTTCAGGTAAACACTATATATAAGACAGCATTTATTGCAGTTAAAGATAGTCAAAGCTTAATGTTATTCATAAAATTTTAAAAGTTAAAGCTGTTAAGAATTATTCTGTAACAGAACATCACTGCCATTAGGAGGGATAGTCATATTTCGGTTTATTATCGTATGTTTAGTAAGGGAATTAACTAAGCATTAAGTATGTAAGTGCAAATAGTAATTTCTAGGGAAAATAATTATGAAAAATTGTGTTCAAAAGAAAACAACATACAGGTATGCATGTAAAAAGTATTGACAATATTAAAATTGATGAAATCAGTGCTTGAATTTATGTGAATGAAACATTTATATCATATTGTCATGTATTGATATATTAGTTGATTACCTAGCAAACAATTATATGATTACAGTACACACTTTCAGTTGACAGCTAGTTGTTAAATATTTATTTTAGGAACAGTTTTTTGCACTGCATTGGTTTACACAAAATTTCTTTGGCGACAGAATATATTAGGGTCTGGATAGTGGACCATTCATTTCTTTATTATTTTAGACCAATTTTCTATTTGCTTTATCTATTTTGACCACCCATGATTCTCTTTTCTCTATTTATTTTGTTTGCCTTTTATTCTGCACATTTTGCCCATTATTCTCTAAACCCCATCCACACTCATTTATATAGTGAATAGTGGAAATAAATTCACCTGTTAGGCAGGGCTTCCAAAACGGTCATATATTCCGGTCATTTGTATAATGTTTGGTAAAAGTCCGACTGGGCAAAGCATGAAACGGTCATATACTTTTTAGTTTTCAAGGCTTTTTCAGTCATTTTAACATAATTCACGATCTTTTTGACCCAACCTTTTGCGTTGCGTTATTGTTACATATTTATATAGGCTATGAAATATTTGTTTTCAGTTGGTGCCAATTATTATTGTGACATGACAATTTTTTTTTACTGAATTACACGATAACACATTGTGGAAGTATTTTATAACTTTTTTAAAATAAATGTTTTATTATTTATCAGTAGATTGTTGTTAAATCGTAGTTTATGATTGTTTTTGATAACTTAATTGAATGAAAAGAATTTAATTATAAATAGTGTAATATATAGCAATAAAGAAAGTTCTAATTATCTTCTTTATACAGCTATGATTGATAAAGACTTGTAAATATTTTGACAAAGCCACACATAACATATAAGTAACAGTTTTAAATGTTAACAAATGTTCTTTTTGTTTGTATCAAATGATGAGCAGATATTTGAATAACTGTTAGGCGTCTAAAAGGTAACAGTTTCAAACATATATAATCATGTTTATTAGTTTTGCTTCCCTAAATAAATGAGAGACACCATTTATCAGAGGGCATATATTTAACCCCAGATCCATTCAAAAGTAAAATCACGAAAATACTGAACTCTGAGGAAAATTCAAAATGGAATCAAATGTCAAAATTAAAAGCTCAAGCACATCAAACTAATGGACAACTACTGCCATATTTTTGACTTTGTATAGGTATTTTCTTATGTAGAAAATGGTGGATTGAACCTGGTTTTATAGCTAGCTAAACCTCTCACTTATTTGACAGTTACATCAAATTCCATAATATTGACAACTACATGTCTGTAAATTATTAAGTTCTAACTTATCAAAGATACCAGGGTAATATTAAGGTATGCAAGATGTGTGTTTCTTCTACATACTGTTCAAGTCAAAACAATTTCAAACCTACAAATACAAGATGCAGTGGCGAATCCAACCATTTGAAAAGGGGGTCCCAACCCAGGACAAAGAAGGTTTCCAACTATATGTCCCCATTCAAATGCATTGATCGTGCTAAAAAAAAGGGAGCCTCCAACCCCCGGAACCCTCCGCCTGGATCCACCACTGAGATGAACAGCATAAAAAAAAAATTGTGCAAAACTACTTACAAAGGCAAACTAATACAACAGTTTAGAATTCCTTCAGTACAACATTCACGAAAATTTTAAAGATTAATCAAACAAATAAGATGGTTTTTTTTTATTTTTAGTTTCAATTTTTTATAAATATTAGTTCATGTGAATCATCTTAGGATTTGACTTGCTTCAATCAGCCAAATGACGAGATATATATAAATTGCAGCAGCTGCAGCAGCTATATCTTTTGCCTCAACACACAGCTTTAGCCAATTTAATTGGTATATTTTCAGTTTGCTTCTTAGAATGAAAGATGTGTGCATCACCTCATATTTTGAAATATTTAATCTACAAGAAGATTATTTACGCTGTTGACATTGTTGTTTGTTAATGTATCTATTTATTTCCTTTTTTATATTTGAATATAGTTGCTGAGTACAATATTTGTTTATTTTTAAGTTTGATTTTGTAGTTTTACACATGCACATAAAATTTACATAGACATTTTAAAAATGTAGAGTCTTAGTTTTTTTATGGTTTATTTGTCACATATATTTTTGTTTTGATTATTTTTTTCTGATTATTGCATTTTAGGCATTATTAACACTTTTTGTACAGAATTGTCTATTTAACATAGATTTTTCCTGGCTTAATTTACAGGGAAATATAATGATTAAACATGAAAATGATTTCTAATGTTTGTTATTCTTGTTGATTATATACATCGTTACCCTCCTACTAATGGTTGATTGTTTGTTGGTGTTTATTTCTATTTTAGAACTCTTGGCTTTATCATGACAGTCAGTTTTTTTTTGGTGAAAGCCAGAATGTCCAGGACATTTGCAGTCCTAGTCACTTAAGATCAGATTGGAATACACTCTGTTGTGAAAAAGGGTGGAAATATATACATATAGTAAGCATTGTTGATGAGCTACTTTCAATGTAGACCAATTATCAACGGACGACTCTCTAACTAATATACCTTTTAGGTGAACTTACATAATGAATATACTGGAAACATGTTTTATCCCACCACATATTTTACGTGCTTTTCAATCACCCAGAGGTTGTTGTTGGTAGATTTTCTCTGGACTATTAAGAGCAATTCTCTGTAACCACCAAAATCCAATGGCACACACCAAACCAAAATGCCCCAAATTTGATGTAATTGTGTTTAGTAGACTAAGATGAGAAAAAAATTATGTTACACAAAAATGATTTGTTTTGTCGTTTCCATGGTAACTGAGTCAGAACATGTCAAAATGTGGAATAATGGCCTGAGATCCAATTTGCAGAACTTACTGTTGCTGTGTACATGTTGAACACAAAAAAGCAGCTCACTATCAATATCTACTAGAACTTATTATGAAATAAAGAAAAATTTTGTCAAAAATTGAGAAAACATTAATTTCTACTTGATTTTCCCTCAAGAAAGAAGTCTTCATCAGCTATTTTTATTTTCAAATTTCAAGAAAAGCCAGCCATTTCACAGTTAATCATCAATATATTTTAATTGAGCATTATATTGTAAATAATAAATGAAAGAAACTTTTATGGGCAAATGAATCCCTACTAAAATATTTCATTGTAACTATGGTAAAAATGAGTGTTTGTTGTCATATTTTTGGTTATTGGGCCTACCAAATTACCTCCCTTTGAGGAGCTTTTTTGCAGGCTAAGACAACAATAGAAAGTTAAATGGAGGGAGAATAAAAAATTGCCTTTGAAATATTGTCTGGTGGGTAGATATAACCATGTGTACTTTGAATGACTATTTGAAGCAGAATAGTATTTGTAATGGTGATATTTTCTCACTGAAATTTTTATCCCACCAAGAAAAAATATGTATTTTGTCCGAGTGTTCTTTGACTTTTTAACTATTACTTTGCACTAATCAACTTTGGAAAAGTTAAATTCTGTATTTTTACTTGGTTGCCATCTGATTGGTTTAGTCCCTTGAATATTGTTTGATTAATCTTTAAAATTTTCTTTCAAGTTAATGTTGTACTGAAGGAATTCTAAACTGTTGTATTAGATTGCCTTTATAAGTAGTTTTGCACAATTTTTGATTTTATGGTATTCATCTTGAATTTGGTTAAGGATCAAATTGTTTTGACCTGAGCAGTATGTAAAAGAAACACACATCTCGCATACCTAAATATTATCCTGGTATCTTTGATGAAATAGTATTTAATTATTTAGACACATCGTTGTCAATATTATGGAATTTGATGCTACAGTCATACAATAAACTCATCATAGATACCAGGACTAAATTTTGTATATACGCCACAAAAGACCCACCAGTGACCCTCGAATCCAAAAAAGTAAAAAAGGCCAAATAAAGTATGAAGTTGAAGAGCATTAAGGACCAAAATTCCTAAAAGTTTTGCCAAATTCAGCTAAGGTATACAAGTGAGAGGTTTAGCTAGCTATAAAACCAGGTTCGATCTACCATTTTTGTGTGTTTTCTTTTGAACACAATTTTTCATAATTATTTTCTCATAGAAATTCCTATTTGTACTTGCATAATTAACCGACTATCCCTTCTAATGGCAGTAATGTTCTGTTCTATAATAATTGTTTATAGCTTAAACGTATACCAATAGTTTATGACAAACATCTAGCTCGGACTATCATTAACTGTGGCAAATACTAACAGTCTTATAATAGTTATCAAAAGTACCAGGATTATAATTTAGTACGCCAGACGCGCGTTTCGTTTACACAAGACTCATCAGTGACGCTCAAATCGAAATATTGATAAAGCCAAACATGTACAAAGTTGAAGAGCATTGAGGATCCAAAATTCCAAAAAGTTGTGCAAAATACGGCTAAGGTAATCTATGCCTGGAAGAAGAAAATCCTTAGTTTTTTAAAAAATTCAAAGTTTTGTAAACAGGAAATTTATAAAAATGACCACATTATTGATATTCATGTCAACACCGAAATGTTGACTACTGGGCTGGTGATACCCTCGGGGACGAAACGTCCACCAGCAGTGGCATCGACCCAGTGGATAAAACGATTACCTGGGCTGTCAATTTTTTTTAACAAAATAAACCCAGGCACACATTGTGTGCAACAAGAGCAACATGGCATAGTATACAAAATAATAAATCGGATTTAATTGATGAAAAATGCAAGGGAATAAAAAAAAGAAAAGAAATTTGGAAAAAAATATTGCCATGCCGCGTCCTTAAAAACATTTCTAGCAGAAATAAAAGTAACCTCCTTTTTTTCCAATGTGGCAATAACCCTCTCTCAGAATACTTTTTTTCTTCCTTTACTGACCAGAATATAATTTTCCCCACACTTCAGAATCAGAATCCGTACAGCCTCCGTTTTTCCAGACTTGCCCGCCTCCCTGTTTCCAGTTAAATGGTTGGTTTCATATAATTCTGGCAGGCCTTTATAAGAAAAGAATCTGTTTCTTCTCCACAACGCTTACTACTATATATAATAGAGAGTCTATAAATAATAGGATTATAATCATAGTATACATGAAGAATAACATGAAAATAATTGTCCTGTCCCAGAGTAAATATGAAAATTATGTTTAAAGAGGGGAGTAAAGAGGGTATCTGCACAGAAAAACTCGAAATAAAAATGCCATTTCATGATGAACGTACATCAAAAATTTCTTGCACATTTATCTTTTTATCGATTTCAACAAACACGGTGAAAAACAAACCCTTTTCACGGCTGCACTTAAAACTAGAGGCTCTAAAGAGCCTGTGTCGCTCCACCTTAATCTATGTGAATATTAAACAATGGACACAGATGGATTCATGACAAAATTGTGTTTTGGTGATGGTGATGTGTTTGTAGATCTTACTTTACTAAACATTCTTGCTGCTTACAATTATATCTATCTATAACAGTACTTTCTGTGGAAAATGTTTAAGAAAATTGTTAAAAATTGACTATGAAGGGCAATAACTCCTTAGGGGGTCAATTGACTATTTTGGTCATAGTGACTTATTTTTAGTTCTTACTTTGCTGTACATTATTGCTGTTTACAGTTTATCTCTATCTATAATAATATTCAAGATAATAACAAAAAAAAAACAGCAAAATTTCCTCAAAATTACCAATTCAGGGACAGCAACCTAACAACGATTATCCGATTTATCCGAAAATTCCAGGGCAGATAGATCGTGACCTGATCAACAATTTTACTTCCTGTCAGATTTGCTCTTAATGCTTTGGTTTTTTAGTTATAAGCCAAAAACTGCATTTTACCCCCATGTTCTATTTTTAGCAATGGAGGCCATCTTGGTTTGTTGGCCGAGTTACCGGACACATTTTTTTAACTACTAACCCAAAAGATGATTATGGCTAAGTTTGGTTAAATTTGGCCCAGTAGTTTCAGAGGAGAAGATTTTTCTAAAAGATTACTAAGATTTACGAAAAATGGTTAAAAATTGACTATAAAGGGCAATAACTCCTAAAGTGGTCAACTGACCATTTTGGTCATATTGACTTATTTGTAGATCTTACTTTGCTGAACATTATTGCTGTTTACAGTTTATCTCGATCTATAATAATATTCAAGATAATAACTAAAAACAGCAAAATTTCCTTAAAATTACCATTTCAGGGGCAGCAACCCAACAACGGAATGTCCGATTCATCTGAAAATTTCAGGGCTGATTGATCTCCACCTGATGAACAATTTTTTTCATGTCAGATTTGCTCTAAATGCTTTGGTTTTTCAGTTATAAGCCAAAAACTGCATTTTACCCCTATGTTCTATTTTTAGCCATGGTGGCCATCTTGGTTGGTTAATAACTTTCTTAAACTATCATTGAATTGTACGAAACTTGGACAGAAGCTTGTTTATGTTCATAAGATAGTATCCAGAATTTAATTAGTTAGGCGTTTACTTTACTACATTGGTTAGAGGTATAGGGGGAGGGTTGAGATCTCACAAACATGTTTAACCCCGCCGCATTTTGTGCCTGTCCCAAGTCAGGAGCCTCTGGCCTTTGTTAGTCTTGTATTATTTTAATTTTAGTTTCTTGTGTACAATTTGGAAATTAGTATGGCGTTCATTATCACTGGACTAGTATATATTTGTTTAGGGGCCAGCTGAAGGACGCCTCCGGGTGCGGGAATTTCTCGCTACATTGAAGACCTGTTGGTGACCCTCTGCTGTTGTTTTTTATTTGGTCGGGTTGTTGTCTCTTTGACACATTCCCCATTTCCATTCTCAATTTTATTTGTAAAAATAAAATTCCATTTTTTCCGTATTTTACTTATAAATGGACTTAGTTTTTTCTGCCAGGAAACATTACATTCACTCTGTGGTTAAAGTTTTTAAAATTTTAATAACTTTCTTAAACTATCCTGGAAATGTACAAAACTTGGCCAGAAGTAAATTTTGTAAAAATAAAATTCCATTTTTTCCGTATTTTACTTATAAATGGACTTTCTGCCAGGAAACATTACATTCACTCTGTGGTTAAAGTTTTTAAAATTTTAATAACTTTCTTTAACTACCCTGGAATTGTAAGAAACTTGGCCAGAAGCTTGTTTATGATCAGGAGATAGTATCCAGAAGTAAATTTTGTAAAAATAAAATTCCATTTTTCCCGTATTTTACTTATAAATGGACTTAGTTTTTCTTCCAGTTAACATTACATACAGTCTGCAGTTAAAGTATTTAAAACATTTTTAAGATTCTTAAACTAGCCTGGATTTTTACCAAACTTGGACAGAAGCTTCTCACAATCAAAAGCGGACTGTCCCAGGTTAGGGGGGGTTGGGATATCACTAACATGTTAAATAGAGCGTCATGTAACATTTGCCGCAACGATTTTTAATTCGTGATATCATGACCGTTTGCTATTACCCTATCAGCTGTCATTTTCACGGTGACACCGCAACCCCTTTGCAATAAGCAGCTCCTTTCCCCCGGCCGGCGTTAAAACAAATTAAATTCCAATTTCCTACTTTTAAACCTATCGTGAAAAATAGGTTTACAGCAAGTAAATATTCTATTCATCTCTATACTGGGCTATTTGTCCATCACTTATAAGGTTTACAGTATCAATTGAATCGTAAAAATCCTTTCTTTAATCTTCTTACAACAATAACACAATGACGGGATGAATAAGTACAGAGCCACGTAAATGTATCAAAGAAACCCAATAAGGCATAGACAAAGCACGTTTATAGCATAAATGAAAACCAACAATACAAAAAGATCATAGAACAACAACACATGGTACAATTAAATGTAATATTCACGAAGACATATAAAAAGAATACTACAACACATTACTAAGGCAGCAACCATTTGATTTTCTGGGGGGGGCTATGGTTTTTTTTTCTGGACAAATTTTTTTTTTCGCCGGCGGCGAAAAACAATCTATTTTTTTCGCGACAAGTCAAAAACAATTTTTTTCTTTCAATTTTAGCATTACATATAGTGGCAGCTGAGGGTGAAACAAACAATTTTTTTTTCTCAGAATCAAAAAACAAATTATTTTTTTCTCCAAAAACTGGAAACAAACTTTTTTTTCCAAAAAAAACCATAGCCCCCCCCAGAAAATCAAATGGTTGCTGCCTAAGATGCTAAACCACTTCAGTACCTATAATCTATAATTTAAGACCATCACATATTTTTTGTGAAGTTGATACGGAATAGTTATCATCATGGTCTTGGTACTGGTACCTTCCGTTGAACTTTTAAAAAAACTTCGGAAAAAGACGAGACTTTCTTAGAAAAAAAAAACGATTCATCAATGTCTGATACGGGTGACGTTAGTCCAAATAATTATGACGTCTGGCAAGGCTATTTTAATTTTTTCTGGGACGCCTTCGTAGGAAGGCGTCCCAGAAAAAAAATATAATAGCCTTACCAGACGTCATAATTATTTGAACTAGGGTGACGTCTGAGTAGTAAATGCAAGCTCTTGAATACCGAATTTGTTTGGAAATGTATATCCAATATGCAGGTGAAATTGGTATATAGCTACTAAGTTGGAGGAAGCCGTGTATGTTGTTTCTTTAATTTTCTAGATCTGGGGATATATTAATCAATGGGGTAAATGTGATCTCCGTAACTGCAGTTACATGTATCCAAAGATGGCGAACGGCTTTCTGCTCAATATGTCTTTTGTCGATTTTGTAATAACTATGTTCTATTCTTCGGTCTTTCAAGTCTTTTTAACCTTATTTTAAAATTTGAAACTGAAAAACGATGTTTTTTTTTATAGTTTAACCGCTAATTAAATGGAGATATTGGTCGTCAAAAAAACCCCGATGATATGGGTAACTGTAAAGACTGATATCCGTAACTGTATTTAACTTTAAGAATAGAGTATCCGTAACTGTTGCGTTTGGTTGTTTCTGCATTATTCAGTATTCTCGAATTAATAGATCAGACGAATAATTTTTCTGTTATAAAATTTTCATAAATTGGTCAAAAGATATGCAATTTTCACAACATTAGAAAAGAACCAATTAAAGAACTTCCAAGTGAACAGCTAACAATCCAAATTCAATCAAAAGGGATACCGTGAAATCTGATTTACGTTCTACATATTCATGATATTTACATGCCTTTAATTTGTCTAATAAAGCACACAGTAGTTCAACATGTTCATTGCGGACTACGCCAGAATTTTTCCAAATGTGTCAAAAACAATCGGGTATCTGATGAGTAAACGTCGAATTCATGAGTTGAAAAACTGCATGAATGATAGACCAAATATAAAAAAAGAAAATTTGGTACAATTGCCTATGAGACAACTCTCCACAAGAGACTAAATGACCAAGAAACAACTATAGGTCACCGTACGGCCTTCAACAATGACATAAGTCCATGTCGCATAGTCAGCTGCAAAAGGTTCCGAACTGACAAATTAATTTAACAAAAATCCAACGAGAAACCTAACGACCTAATTAATGTACAATACATTAACGAAAAACAAATATTTAACACAGTACATCAACAAACAACAACATTGTATGACAGGCTCCTGGCTTCAAACAAGCACATACAGAATGTGGCGGGAGTAAACATATTAACGGGTGTCAAACCCGGCCCCTGTCACACACTATGAAAATCATCAATTGAAAAAGGCTAAACTCGTTAGATTGGTACAAATCAAAATACATCTAACAAAAACACAAAGTGGACGTGGGAGGGTATTTGTATATCCCAACAACAAAATGAAAACTAAGAATAAATACAAGAATAATCGGACAGCTTATTCAAAGAAATAAACAGCACTATATATATAGAGTTTCATGCATCTTAAGCTAAACTATCCATCATTACAGATCCAGTGAATTCAGCGAAAAGACATCTTAACCAGAATACATGATGGTCTTGTATAGATTATATGTACTGACTTTGTTTGTCTTTTAAATGACGTGATTGCTCTCTTTTTATCTGTCTGTATATTTTCAACCATTTCAGTTTGATCCATTTTAAACGGTATATTGCAGGGTCTCCCAAGTGCTCCACAAAACCTCTTTCTAAACTATTATTATCTATTTTATCAGCAATTAAAGCCGGGCTTCAAAGTTATTGTGAAACTGTCTATTCTAGAGGTGGCGTGGATCAGATGTGAACAATTAAATATTCCAAAGAGCTTTTAGAGTACATAGAAATCTAACTCTCTTTCATCTTTCAATAGTATTACGTTTCTACACTTTACACAAGTTTTCTACACTTTACACAATTATACAACATTCCTAACTAAAAGACCAATTGAAAGAGATGGTATTGCTTTAGTTTCATAAAATAGAATGACCAACGTAGATACAAGTATCTTGTCTTGGAGAGGGATACATCCTACCTTGTAAAGGATGAGTCTGATTCAAACAAAAAATTCTCTGAAACCGACATTATCAAGATGCTTGATTTCTTAATTGACAACATATTTGTTACGTACGGAGGACGAGCTTTTTGTGCCCCTCTTCTTGTCGACTTGTTTCTTTATTATTATGAGGCTGACTTCATACAGGAACTTCTTAGGAAGAAAGATAAGAAGTTGGCAATATCCTTTAACTTTACGTTCCGCTTAATAGATGATGTTTTCTCACTAAATAATTCAAAATTTGGTGACTATGTTGAACGCATCTATCCCATCGAAATAACGGATACTACAGATACAGTAAGTCGGCCTCATATCTGACTTGTATCTAGACATTGACAATGAGTTTCGGTTGATAGAAAACATTACGACAAAAAAGATGATTTCAGCTTTCCAATTGTGAACTTTCCATTTCTAAGTAGCAACATTCCAGCAGCACCTGCATACCGGGTAAACATCTCCAAATTGAAACGATATTCCCGTGCTTGTATTTCCTATCAAGATTTTCTTGATAGAGGGTTGCTTCTCACATGGAAGCTCTTAAAGCAAAAGTTCCAAATGGTGAAATCAGACCTTCGTAAATTTTACGGACGCCATCACGAGTCTCGCAGATGATATCGGATATTTTTTTTACGTCGTAACTTACAATCCCCTTCCCTTTCATGAATAAGACCTACCGAATAAGACTAATTATGATTTTTTATAACATGAGCAACACGACGTGTTGCTTATTCTTTAGTTTTCTATGTTGTGTCATGTGTACTATTGTTTGTCTGTTTGTCTTTTCATTTTTAGCCATGACGTTGTCAGTTTATCCTCAATTTATGAGTTTGACTGTCCCTCTGGTATCTTTGGTCTCTCTTAAAGGATATTCTTTTGGCGTGGCTCGGTACTTATACATCCCGCCATTGTGTGATCGTGCAAAATCATATTTTGTACTCGTCCGTTTTATTTTATTTAAGTTTTTTGTCTATATGTTAATTTGGTTTCCTTGGTTGAAAATAGTTTTTAAAAAAAGATTGCTGTACCCATTTTTACATATAATATCTGCTTGTATTGCTCACATAGTTGTCAATAATATAAAGTATTCTTGTGCCGACTGCCATACAAGTGAGAGGCTTTAGTAAGTTATAGAACTAGAATTAGTTTACCATTTTTACATAAGGAAATGTCAGTACCAAGTCAGGAATATAATTTTAAGACAGTTGTTAGTCAGTGCTTCGGTACTGACATGATTAAACAAACTTTACTAAAATTGTCCGTTTATAAATTTTGAAATTATTATGAAACTAAGGTTTCAACTCCCTCAGGCAAAGTTGGCTTTAGATGAATTTGGCTATTTATTTTAGGTATTTTTAACATATAGCTCTTCAACGATTTTCGGTACTTATACATCTTCGGATTTCAAATGTTTGGCTTTGAGCGTTCCTGATGAAGGTAAATCCAGAAAAGCGCTTCGGACGCAATAAATTATTAAACGTGTTGTTTTATATTTTTACATCACTGAGTCGATACCTCTGCTGGTGGACTATCAGTCCCCGAGGGTATCATCAGCTCAGTAGTCAGTGCTTCGGTACTGACATGATTAAACAAACTTTACTAAAATTGTCCGTTTATAAATTTTGAAATTATTATGAAACTAAGGTTTCAACTCCCTCAGGCAAAGTTGGCTTTAGATGAATTTGGCTATTTATTTTAGGTATTTTTAACATATAGCTCTTCAACGATTTTCGGTACTTATACATCTTCGGATTTCAAATGTTTGGCTTTGAGCGTTCCTGATGAAGGTAAATCCAGAAAAGCGCTTCGGACGCAATAAATTATTAAACGTGTTGTTTTATATTTTTACATCACTGGGTCGATACCTCTGCTGGTGGACTATCAGTCCCCGAGGGTATCATCAGCTCAGTAGTCAGTGCTTCGGTACTGACATGATTAAACAAACTTTACTAAAATTGTCCGTTTATAAATTTTGAAATTATTATGAAACTAAGGTTTCAACTCCCTCAGGCAAAGTTGGCTTTAGATGAATTTGGCTATTTATTTTAGGTATTTTTAACATATAGCTCTTCAACGATTTTCGGTACTTATACATCTTCGGATTTCAAATGTTTGGCTTTGAGCGTTCCTGATGAAGGTAAATCCAGAAAAGCGCTTCGGACGCAATAAATTATTAAACGTGTTGTTTTATATTGTTAGCAAATAGTTTGATGAGATTGAGCTTTGATTTTCATTTAGCCATTTGCTCTAAGACTTTACGTATTCAAAATTTCTTGGTGGTTTCTTTTTTTTTTAACTTTTTTTCCTTATAAGCGATATGCATGTCTTAATTGAACCCATGTTTCATCTGAAATAAGCTACATAATTCCTCTTCTACCTATATATAGCCAAATTGCACCTATTTTGACAGTTTTTTCATGTACGTTTTTTTATGATAAAGACAAAAATGTCCATTCTGTGTTTATTTTGTAGCCGTATCCTTCTTTATTATAAAGGTACACCAATTTGATTTTTATTCCATATGGAATCATAGAAAAATTGGTCTAAACTGACCTCCAAACCATCAATGATTCTGAAATGAGGAGTACCCAAATTGCATCCATGCTTAAATTCGCATCGTCAAAAGTCTAATAACTGAGCTTTTGTTTAATTTCTTCAAATATTTTGAACTATTGGATATTAGTCCATGCTTACTCTTCATTTTTTAAGAAATGGATACTTTAACATATTGTATTTGCTCATTTTAAAAAGATGACGTTTTGATGACGTCGCATGGCGACGTTTCAGTACATTTTGCTTTTTTCAGTAAACACTTCATCTGTTGATAAATACTGTGAACGTTTTGTGCATATCTAAATAGTTTTACCTATGTTGAAAGATGTGCTTAGTATCAAATCATAAAAATACAAATTGTTTAGTCTCTAGGAAATCTTGCCAAGATTTTCGCTGCTAGTTTTGCTAAATAGGTGCAATTTGGGTACTCGGTGCAATTTGGGTATCGTTACGTTAACTAGACATGCGTCTAGCTTGCCTATATAGAAATACAGAATAGGTAGCATAACCAATATATTTTCACACAGTATTGTACAGACTTTCAGAATCCGATTTATAATGATTTCGATAATCGCAGACACTAATTTTATCTCAAACGAGGATAGTTTAGATATATAGAAATAGAAATGGTGGACCTTTTTCGGGACTTTGTGATCGGGTGATCTGAGCGTCACTGATGAGTCTTATGTAGACGAAACGCGCGTCTGGCGTATAAAATTATAATCCTGGTACTTTTGATAACTATTTAAGTTCATGATTTCGGGAATGATCCTTTTGGGATCCGGGAATTCTTTGGTCGAATTTCGGAATGGTGGGATTTAAATTTCTTTAAATTTGGGACCTCGGGATTTCATATTTTTAAGCCCGGGATTACGTGACCAGGACCCCTCTCTTCTTTGATCTTCTTGTTTTTGACAAGTGTATGGAGGAACTCCGATTTATAGGAAAATAAGAAGAGGTGGACAAGGAGAGGCGCACATTTAGTTTCCATAAAAATGCCGACAAAATTAAAATAATACTCTATTTTGATGATACAAAACCAGTATGTAGTGAAACGGAACGCTATTTGGCACCAAGATGGACGCTCCGGATTTCTATTTCATATCTGCAGTTAACATATTCGGAAAATTCACATCTATACTACGTTTTTGTCATTCAAATTTTCCTTCCGCCTTTGCAGGGCCAGAATACTGGTGTACTATGTTGAAACAGTGGTAGTAAAATTTCTTCAAACTTCTTTGAAAATCACCAATAAGATGATCGTCAACGTTAACTGTTGAAATTGTTTCAGTTGATCATTTGTTTTATTATATTTTCATCTCTATGTGTGCACCCCTTTTACAACGATACCTGCAGCTGTTGTGTAAGATCATGTTCGTTCTTTTCACATCTGTCACATTGCCTTTACATACAATTTGTTGGCGATATTATAGCAAACATTGTCAATTAATGTTAGTTGTTATTAACTGTGATTTTGATTTTATTTCATGTTATAGTCTCCTTCTACCTTGGAAGGCAGTTTTCTACTGGAGTCAAGAATGTTTGGCAGTTTGTATTGTTGTAGCAATACGATTGATTGATGAAGAAGCTTTTAGGATTTTTGGAATTGACGGGTATTTGTCTTTTAAGAATTTCCTTTAATTTAGAGTTGTCGCAAGACAGAATTGCATGTAAGCGAGTCAGTCAGTGGATGTATGTAATCAATTCTCATTTTTTTGTAATTTCCCGTGTCCCGCTAGACTTTATTTCCCGTTTTCACGGCACAATAATTTGACTTTCACGTGTCACGCTTACAAAACATCGTCAATCCCGCGTCACGCTTAGACTCCAATGAGACCCACTCTATTTTATTTTATTTTTATGCTGTTTTCTATTGTATTCCGACTTTTTTCCCTGCAAGAAGACAATCTTTTCTCTATAAAATATTTAAATGTGTATTTCTTCAAAATGTTTGATTTCACTGATATTGTCTCTGTACTTTAGCTTAATGCCTTATACTAAAGTGGAATGGTAGAGGGGTATTTTCTTTACTTTCGGGTTAACGTTCTCTCCCTTTAGGAAAATAGTTAGATCGGTGTGATTCACATGTAAGCTTTCCTTTACTCTTCATTCTTTGTTACACATCCTTGTCAATATAATGGAATTTTCATGCGACTGTCATACAGGTAAATGGTTTAGCTAGCTATAAAACAAGGTTTAATCCCATTTCTAATTAAGAAAATACCTGTACCAAGTCAGGAATATGACAGTTGTTATCCATTCGTTTGATGTGTTTAAGCTTTTGATGTTATCATATGATTAAGGACTTTCGGAGATCCTCCGAGCTCAGCTTTTTTTTGGTGATTTTTACAAATTTCTACGCTAATGAGATGGACACTAAATTTCTTCAGTTGTCTTTACGCCTTTGGTCTACCTTTTCTCACCTCTGTATTTTTACCTCGTCGTTAAGTAATCGTTCTATCTTTGTTCTATGAATAAAGACAACAGTAGTATACCGCTGTTCAAATGACATAAATCGATTGAGAGAAAACAAATCCGGGTTAAAAACTAAAACAGAGGGCATAACATCAACTATAAAAGGAAAACGACGAAACAACAGAAACACTGAAATGCAACACACAGAAACGAACTATAAGATAACCACTGTCATTTTGCCGGACTTAGTACGGGACAGTTTAAGAAAAAAAAACTCCCGCTTTTATGGCAATGTTAAATTTACCTCAAAAACTTTAACATTACATGACAGGAATACAGTACAAATAAAGGCAAGAACATTCAGGAAAGAGAAGAACACAAATAACATAAATATAAAATAGTATATTTCGACATGCTAACCACATAACAACGAACACATAAAACAACCTAGGACAAATTTTAAAAAAAATGCATATAAATCAAGATGGAGTTTGTAATTATGTTATTTGATGTATTATATAACGATTACAAGAATATTAATATAGAATTGTGTTAGAAGTTACATAATTAATTGCACTATCTAGCTATGTTGGTATTTCTTCTAAATCAAGCTGTAAAATAAATAAAATTGTGTAAATATAGTTACTTTAAACTCAAATGACATGTATGAACTGGGCGATTAATTATCTTTAATTTTCATACAAAAAAGAATTACAACTACAAACAATAAGACAATATCAGATCAGAATTACAAATACAATATGCGTGTAGGATAAACAAATACCGTGACACGTCTTATAGCAATGCGAATTCACAATCTTTAAAACATTCATATTCTTTTAGACCAGACAGTCACATCGTTTGAATCAATAAATTCATGATTGTATCCGTAAAATGTACGGAGTGTCTCATTTTCTGGACACATGAGGTGTGTTATTTGCCAAATTTTTGTTATTTCTATTGCCTGCTCATTCTTTCCTCTTTTTTTGCTTGGTGTTACCTCCAGTGTATTCGTGTACGAATTTGCTCTCGTTCTGTCATATCCTTAATTGGTTTGAAATCATCAGATTTTATTTTATCTTTGTATCTATTCCTTTCCTTTTGCAGATATTCATTATTTTTCCAAGGGTCTGATTTTGACGCTCTCGCCATCGCTTTGCTTTTTAGCACTGATTAAGGGGGTAGACCTTGGTTCAGGGAGATAACTCTTTAAATCAGTCAAGCGTTTGTAAAAGTCAAGTTCATCAATGTATTTTAAGCATTTACCTGAAACAGATTGAAAATAATCTATGTAACCTAGAAGCTTAGAATATGTTTTTGAAAATGGTTGACACAAACGTACTGATGATTTTAAGAGTTATTTCCCTTAACCTAGGTCTACCTCCTTAAGTGCAGTATTTAACAAAAATCTTACACGAAAAAAGGGAGTTATTGTTCTTAATGATTATCTTAATGCGGTTGGACATTATTTTCAGAATATTCCATGCGAAAAAAAAAAAATCGTTTCCAGACTTTCCGTAATGTCCGTACCGTATTGTCTCCGTATCCAACTAAATTGACATCGAATGTAAACTTCCGGTTATAGATCGTCATGGCTTCTCCACCGGCAGTTGGTGTGCAAATCTTTACAAAGAATGACCCAAATGCAGTGGACAACTTTTTTATATACTTTAATATAAGTGAAACTCTCAGTGATGCAATCACACACCTTAAAACGCAGCACAACACGCTGAAAGACCGTGCTATAAAGCACGGGGTTGTCACTTATGAAATTGAATTGTGCGTCGTGTATGAGAATCAAAAGAAAAGAATGGGACGATGGTTTCACTTTTTGTGTCTGTCTGAACTTATTGTGTCATTTGCAATTGTCTAAACGTGATACATTAAAAGGCGACATGCATGCATGCTTTGTTTTTCATTGGCGTTCGAGTGCAAGAAAAATAGCATGAGGAAGGTAAGCAGGTCGATTACCAATATGGTTTACCGTTTTCCATTTTGTTTCGCCATTTCGGAAAATACCGGAATTACCAAAACCAGAAATGATAAAATCATTACCCAAATAGGTAATGACGTCATTTGAAACAAACAATTCAGGTGTTCCGAATGTTAAAACATAGTCAAGAATAATAAAAAAAATTAGAGGTTAATCATAGTTATACAAGAAATATATAATAAGAAAAGTCAATTATTGGTAAGAATTAAACTTCATTACACAATTTTAGTGGAATTAAGTACCATTTGATTTTCAGGTGAACCACATATCGTTACAATACTAACAACACGAGTTTTAATAAAGAGAAGCAGATGCTAGTTTGCAAGATTTTTGTCGATAGATAATTTCCGTTTAAATGACCAGAGAGAAAACATATAATGGAGCTGCACCGTCCATATGGATCTAAATGCACAGTGTGTAAAAAGATTTTCGAAAAGAGGACACCAAAACATAGGGCAGACAGAGGAATCGGGCTTAAGGATAAGAGACCAGTATACTATGTAAGGAGAACATGTCCAAGAGAATATTGAAGTGGTTTGCAGAAAGGTCGAAACACGACCTAAGAGAAAGATCCGACAATTTATTTCAGCTAGTAGGGATCGATCCCCTAAGAGAAGTTTAAAACGTAAAGACACACGCAGAAGACTTAGTAGGTCCCCATTGAGAAGAATGCCGTCGATGTTCGTAGTTGGCCGCTCCCAACAGCACTAGTCGGGCAAGGAGCGGTTCACTAAGATGGCACGGTAAAGACATCAGGCTCGTTCAGAGTCAATCAAAAAATATTTGTTTTGATTGCCTGCTGAATGCTTTCCCTTTTATTGGCTTGGTGTTTACTCCGGTGTTTTTGAGTACGCCTTTGCGCTCGATCTTATATCCTTAATTAGTTTAAAAACACAAATATTTTGTTTAATCTTTGTATCTTTTCCTTTCCTTTTGCAGATATTCGCCATATTTCCAAGGGTATTGATTCTCAACACTCTCGCCATCGCTTTGATGAAAAATTGATGAGACTGTCATTAAAGTGAGAGGGTTAGCGCTATAGAACCAGGTTTAATCCACCATTTTCTACATTTGAAAATGCCTGTACCAAGTCAGGAATATGACAGTTCTTGTCCATTCGTTTTTGATGCGTTTTGTTGTTTGATTTTGCCATGTGATTATGGACTTTCCGAATTGATTTTCCTCCAAGTTCAGTATTTTTTATGATTTTACTTTTTGCTTTTTCCGCACCAGTTAGAAGCATTATTTTGTTTTGAGATTTTGTTTGCAATAACTAACGTTTCTTTTGCAAAGTCAAGTTTGCTCGTGTGAATCATAAACGTATTTTGACCATGTTGTTTTGAAGTCATCTTTCACAGAATGTATTCGTAGTAATTGCTGGAGTTTAAATTTAGCAAGGACTAATGATTTATCGAACTTGGTGATACAAATTATATGCTCACTTATTTCTAGAATAAAAACTAAAAAAAATTTTTATGATTATTATTTAATGAATATTTGTGACAGTATTATAATCATAAGTTATATAACTTATAACAAAAGGAAACGAACGAGTCCACAAGAAAGAGATCCACTAATGGAAAACGGTAAATTTGTCTTTTTCTGATTCAATTTGTAAAAAGTTGTTTTTCACTTTACCTCAACCTCATTTCATGGATCAGTGAACACGGTTTAGTTTTTGTTTTCAAGTCCATTTTTCAGATACTATATGCAATATGTCTAGTATATTTGGTGTATTACAGGATTGTAAGGTGAATATGTCCAACTGGCAGGTACCATATGACTTTGACCTCATTTTCTTGGTTCAGGGGTTATAGTAATTTTGTTGTGTTTTTGGTTTGATTTTCTTATACTGTTTGCAATATGTTTACTATTTTTTGTGTATGGAATGATGGTAAGGTGTACATGTTCATCTGGCCGGTGTCATCTGACCTTGAATTCAATTTTATGGTTCATTGGTCAAAGTTAAGTGTTTATTTTTTTTCTTATACTATAGGTACATGGTGTAATATTTGGTGTATGGACATATTTTTGCCGTGACCTTATATTTTCATAATTATGCACAAATAAAACAAAGGAAAGTAGATCCTTACAGTAATTCAGATAAAAACCAAGAATAACAAAATGATGGAGTCGACGAGACAGATGAGGGGATACACACAGAAATGACATGTCAAGGGAGACTCAACAGTCAATTTCAGCTGAACACATCCATGGCACACCTTTTATGACATCTTTTTTATTTTAGAATATCTGGCATGATATTTATGTGGCTGAAGAAATTGAAGTGTCAACAAGCCTTCAGGAACCTCAAAGTGTAGAAAATGACAAATATGCAACTACTAACAACAGCAAACAAACTGTTCCCCATTTTCCATTCTCAATTTTATGTTGAAACAACATCACTCATACTTAAAAAACACAGAATTAAACTGCTCTAACATTTTAAAAGTTTGTGCTGAAAACGAAGAAGAAATGATTCTATAAATGTTAAGCCTTAATCAGCCACTATCAAGACAAAGAGGAAAAATACTAGTATGATAACAAACTTATGTTTCCAATATCGGACCACTTTTTTGGGGGTCATTTATGTGAAATGCTTTAATAGTTCTTATAAAATTGAAAATAGAAATGGGAAAGGTTTCAAAGAGACAACAACTCGACCAAAGTGCAGGCAATAGCCGAAGGCCACCAATGGGTCTTAAATGCAGCGAAAAAACTCCCGCACCCGGAGGCATGCTTCAGCTGGCCCGTAAACAAAAATGTATACTATTTCAGTGCTAATGGACGACATACTTTACTCCGAAATATACACAAGAGGCTGAAATAAAAATTCATACAAGTCTAACAAAGGCCAGAGACTCGGGTTCAAAAATGCGGTTGGGTTAAACATGATTTTTGAGATCTCAAGCTTCCCCTATACCTCTAGCCAATGTAGAAAAAACAAACACACACCAATACGCACAGCTTGGTATGGTCAATCTGACATTGACAAAATTTTCATGGTTCATTGGCCAATGTTAAGTTTTTCTTGGTTAAGTAGTCCGTTTCTTAAAAACTATAAGCTCAATAAGCCAACTAAATTTAGTGTATTATATGATTGTAAAGTGTACATGTATTTCTCCTTCGGTTCACATGAGACTGACCTCATTTTCTTGGATCATGTTAAGTTTATGTGAAAGTTGTAGTAAAGCTTTAAATTTAAGACTCTCTAAAGATCCCAGGTCAGTCATATATAATCATTGGCTTTCCAGGGTTATTTCTCAACCAACAGTCATGTGCTGTTGCAAAGTAATTTTTCAATGGACTATACACATTCCTGTCCAATGGTTGAAGCTTGTGGGAACAAGAAATGAAAGCATTACAATTCCATTGAGTTTTGCAAAGGCAAGTATTGTTACATGATGAGAATGGTGGTTATCTAACAAAAGCAGAACGGGATTTCTGTACTAGAGTTGTGGTTCACAAATTGTTGTAGAAAAATGAGAAAATTCTCAGCTGTCGTCCGACCTGATGAATGGACTCCACCACAAATTCTGTTCGGTCCATCTCTGATAAAGTGGTCACTGAAGTGCTTTAAAATCAATATGGGTGGTACACTGTTCCCAATGGCGTTTACGGATCGAGCTTACTGTGACAAGATAATCTTACTTATCACTGTTGCCTTTATTTATCAGACTTAATTCCGTCTACTTGCTTAACTCCAATAGCACCGGCCGTTTTGAATGGATTTGTTATGTAGTTTAATATACAAGCTTCATCTACATTTCAGATGTCAGAAGCACTAGCTTTGTAAAAAAAACAAATTTGATTTGTACAAGTTTTGCAGAGATTTGTTGAATGAGAAAGGTTTTTCATCATACTTCCTTAAATGTTTTTTCTTATGTGTTTATTTTCATACCATATATTTCGTCCTCCTTATTTAAAAAATCTCTAGGTCTTTACCATAAATCAGTTTTGTTTTGGTTAAGTATTTGTAGATACTTCTTGAAGGATAAAACGGGGATTAAACGGGGCACATTTGGATACCTTCGGCATACATTCTTTCCACTCCGGGCTCCCTGGTGTTTGTGTTTTTATCACTTCAGCTGACATTTTAAGCATATATTCTACCTTCATATTTTTCAGAAATTTGAAAGTGATGGCGTCATTTCAGGGAGGTTTACTTGCCCCCCATCGGCAAAAATATAGACGTACATCAAACCAAACTTTATTTAACAGTCATGAACATGATGAAGGTGAATGAACATTAAATACACGTGCCTTCATACAGTTTGTTGATATCACCTTTTGCAACTGACTTTTTCTGTGTAGTTTGTCCTTTTACTTCCCTCCTAAGTTTTTTACACCTTGCTTTAAAGACGTTGTTTATCCTAGTAAATTCAGTATCAGATATCATGTCAAATAGTTTGTTGTGTGGCGGATGCTTTAGACGGCTGTTGTTTGACTATCGAATTACACAAAAGCTACTCCTGGAAAAGAAATCTCCATTTGTTTGGCGAATATTTACGTAGAATTCCTTAAAAAAATATTCAGACTGGCTGGGCTTACGTCCTCGATATTTTCGTCTCTCCTTTTTGATACACAGAAGTCAAAGCTAATTATTAAGCAAACTGATTTTTGAGTGTCTTTTGCCTAAACAGAATTCATTATATCGCGATGTCGTCATCCTCTGCAGTACCAAATCATTCTCTCTCACTACCGTCTGCAGTCGTGTTGGCTGGTATTTTTGTTTAGTTTTCGGATTATCTTGATTTATAATAATTGCTTTCTAATCATTGTTGATGTTTACTGTTTAGTTACATTTAGTACTACATTTGTATTACTATTATCATTATTTCTATAACTACTATAATTAGTAATATCTGAAAACTCTACATTAAATTTCAAAGAAAGAAATATTAAACCATGAATTTGAAAGTTCTAAGGCAGCTAATATATCTGACCATAGCATATATAAACTTTACAAACCTTTATGATCAGATGACACATTTCGACGATCAGACCAATAAATTGCAAGTACATTTCACCGTTTATTAGCATTAATCATTCCTTTGTGTTTTGAAACTCAACGGCATTCCCTTTTGCCATCTTTGACTGTCACGGTCGAGTAAGTGTCATTGCCAAGTAAGTCGTGAGTGAGTTTTGGAGTGGCTAAGACTGTCTGTTGTTACATGGTGAAATATATTATAGTATGTTTCTATTAACTCTGTTAATAACCAACTCCATGATGATATGGAAGCTCGTGGTTACGTTGTCAATAGTAAAACTGTACGTACTTAGTATATCCTGTATAATATTCAATAAGAACCAAAAATTTTGGCTCCCCATCAATGAGATTTTTTCGTTGAAGTGTTTTGGACGATATTATGTACCAAGTCAGGAATATGGTCATTGTTATATTATAGTTCGTTTCTTTTTGTGTTACATTTTAACGTTGTGTTTCTTTCGTGTCGTTTGTTTCCTGTTATATTCGAGTGTGAATTCACATTATCATAAGACGTGTCACGGTACTTTTCTATCCCAAATTCATGTTTTGATGTTATATTTGTTATTGTCATCGGATTTTGCCTAATGCTTAGTTCGTTTTTGTGTGGGTTACATTTTAATGTTGTGTCGTCATTCTCTTATATTTAATGCGTTTCCCTCGGTTATAGTTTGTAACCCGGATTTTGTTTTTTTTCTATCGATTTACGAGTTTTGAACATCGGTATACTACTGTTGCATTTATTTATGTTCATCTTAAAATTCTACTATTCCTTCATCTATACAAATATCTCTGCCTAACCTAATGTAGAAAGTTTCAGTGAAAAGTCAGAATGACTATAAACATGTTCATATGTATGATTTTAGAAAACGTCAAACTTGTAATCCTGAAATCTAAAGGAAAAAAAAAGGATTTAGTGTGTTCAATAATCGCTTGCTCTGTTTGATTGAGTACATATAAAGAGAAGGAATAAACAGTATTTGAAAGGTAAGTTCTTTTTTTTTTCGAAATCGTGAAAAAGTGGTTATTTTGCATTTTATGACGTCATTAAAATGACTGTAACCCCAGCGTTTGTGAACAAAACAAATAGATACATGACAATAAAGAAAGATTGGCTAGCTAATACGTGTATCTGTATATTTCATATAAAGTTATTTAGCATATGCATAATAAAACGTACTCTCAAACAATGGAGGCATAGTGGACTCAAAACCACAGGATATTCCACTAAAATTTGGCCTGTCCTTTCATCATTTCAATGATTTTTTCTTCCACGGCTGATGGTGGCTTTGGTGCCGGCCCTCCTCCAGTCAATTTCCTCTGTTTTTTTACTTCACTATATTTTTTTTTGCATTCTGTTGTAAGTTTCCCCATTTATATATCCCCGAGGAACCAGTAATGACGCACCTAACATTGTGTTTGTCTCTGCATTTAATCTACCATTTAAAAGAAAAAGAAACACGGAATAGAATGAAAGATTGATCACTTGTTAATGTATTTCAATCATTAAACAGTTGATTTTTGAAACAGTAAAAGCAATAAAAATCATGTTTGCTAACATTACAAACGGACTGTCAACTTATGATGGGTACCAGTAATGACGCACTATAAACAAACCAGTAAAAACCACTTGCAGTGTACCTGATGTTCGAAAAATTGCTTCAATCCGGATAATTTAAAGTTAACACTATTCAACAAATTTAATTTTAATAACAAATTTTGACATTTACAGTCACTTTTATGATTATGTTGATAGCAACACAATTTTTTTCATTAATTTAATTGTAACCTATATTTTATTTCAAATTTTATATAAAATTGTTCAAAATTTATCAAAGTGACATATATATTCCATATACTTGAAAATAAGAAGTAATTGCATTCATAAAACAACATTGACATTAAAACATTTATCAATGTATACTTCGTACAATGAATGAAAAAAATCGATAAACAATAGAAAATTATATAAGCGACGATCATTTGTTCTACAGTGATTCCCGCTTAAATGTAAAACCATGTCACATGACAGTCATATGATTTGAAAAACACAAACTGGGGCAGCATGTGCATACATACTTTTGCCGGCCAAAGTGGATTTAGGACTGATAATCATTCTGGGAAGGGTAGACTGTTTTTGACCTTAATAAAATGGCAGAAATTGCATTATCTTTACTAATTCAAGCAATAATAACATTTCTGGACAGAGTTTGAGGCATCTATGTTGTAGTCATATGACCCTCACCATCATGTTATGAATAGTAATTATCGATGACGTCACATCTTTTGTTTAGAAATATAAAACCCAAAACTAAATTGGTGCGTCATTTCTGGTCCGCGTCAAAACAGGTACCAAGACGATATTACTTGCTTCGTCGTTCTTTTTTGAAGTCCCATTGCGTTAATTTTAGAACATATTTCTGCCCACTTTTCATTTTTTTTTTGTTATTTGTTATGGTGTTTGTTTGCTTTGATTTTAACACGAACTCATCCTTTTCTACAAGTTCTTGTAATAGAGTTATTTCTGAGATGCTCCAGTTTGGTTGCCTTTCTCTCTTAGACGCCATGTCTGCCAAAAGTAGGCGAAATTGCGCGAGGTCGAACATAACTGATTGTTAAATACCAAACTACTAGTTAAACGTAAATTAGTAAACTCAAACGTAACTTACTGTTATGCAACGGATTTTTAATCAATAGTTACGTAA
This sequence comes from Mytilus edulis, assembly GCF_963676685.1. NCBI lineage: Eukaryota > Metazoa > Mollusca > Bivalvia > Mytilida > Mytilidae > Mytilus > Mytilus edulis. The sequence goes on along the minus strand of NC_092349.1, from coordinate 33,497,471 downwards.
CTTGCAGTTAAAATTTAAACTAACAGTTAAAGGCTTAACAGTTAGTTAAACTAACTGACGTTCGTGCAACCGGGTCCTGATGGTTTTGACCAATTCTGACAGTAAAATTGAGAATGGAAATAATGAAGGTGTAAAAGAGACAACAGCAGAAGGTAACCAACAGGTCTTCAATGCAGCGAGAAATTTCCGCACCCGGAGGCGTCCTTCAGTTGGCCCCTAAACAGATATATATACTAGTTCAGAATGAAACAAAAATTAAAAATAGTACAAGACTAACAAAGGCTAGAGGATCCTGACTTTGGACAAACGCAAAAATGCAGCTGTGTTAAATATGTTAATGATATCTCAACCCTTCCCCTATACCTCTAGCCAATGTAGAAAAGTAAACGCATAACAATACGCACATTAAAATTCAGTTCAAGAGAAGTCGGAGTCTGATGTCAGAAGATGTAGCCAAAGAAAATAAACAAAATGACAATGATAAATAAATAACAACAGACAGCTAGCAGTTAACTGACATGCCAGCTCCAGACTTAAATTAAACTGATTGAAAGATTGTGTCTTCATCATATGAATATCAGGCTCATTCCTTCCCGTTAGGGGTTTAGTATCATATCAACATAACATATATTAGAAGAACATAACCCGTGTCATGCCAACAACTGTTTTTTAAATAAATGTGTTTAGTTCCGATACAAAGACCCTATAAGTGAATCAATATTAACGCCAAAATATGCAATCTTTATTCATCTGACAACAGTGTCGTAACTATATCCCTTCTTAATAAGTCTATTTAAAGGTTTTGTTAGCTTCTGATGTGAATACTGACATGTTTGTGCTTTAATAATAAAGAACATTTCCATAAAAAATTGGATGTGAAATACCTGAACGTATAAGAAGTCTGCATGTTTAGCTATATTTACGAATGAATGTCCTTATACCGATGATTATAGTTATCAAAGATACCAGGATTATAATTTAGTACGCCAGACGCGCGTTTCGTCTACATAAGACTCACCAGTGACGTTCATATCAAAATATTTATAAAGCCAAACAAGTACAAAGTTCAAAAGCATTGAGAATCCGAAATTCCAAAAAGTTTAGCAAATGTTTTGACTAGTTTGTGATATCGAAACCCTGGTGTTTTAATTTTTTAGTAATACATAAATTTCACTCGTTAAAGTGTCCAGTTCAACTTCTTGTTTACCACATGCCCTGGCGTAGATGCTTGAAATTGATGTGTTGGGGCTCTCTAAACTAAGGACTATGAGAAATCATCTTTCGGAGATTTTCATGTTGAATTATATTTAGATCCACAGTAATATCATGGTCAGAGGAGCAGTAATTTAATATTTACAATTTCTGATTCTGTAATCTTCAGCAGCTGGTTGTACAAACATGTCATTAGCCTAAGTTGTCATTAGCCTAATGCATCATAAGGGCTTAATGAAGACTTAATGACACATTAGGTTAATGACATGTTCGTACAACTGGCTGCAGATCATTAAGCTCTAATTATGCAAGTCAGATACAGTCATTTTGTTCTATCTGTTGTTATGGCAAATAACCCACCCCACAGTTAAATGTGTTTGTGGTTAGTTTTCCACAGAATCATTGGAATGAACAGCATCTGCATGTATCCCTTTACTAAATCATTGCTTTCACTGTTCATTTTATTCCTCTAACACGAAGTCCAAATATTCACAAGTGGAGATATGACCAGACGTTTAGAGTGATGGGTTCAAATAACCCTCTTCTGATTACCTCCTCTAGGTTTTTCAAGTAGTGCATTTTGATCCCCAATTCAATCTGCTAAAACTTTAAATGTGTTCTGGCATAAAATACTTTTACTGTTAAGTTGATGTTTGGTATTATTCATTTGACGTGGCTCGGTACTTATACATCCCGTCATTGCTTTATATTGTTTCTTCTAGAAATAAGAGACCATGAATATTAATTTAGTGTGAATAACCGATTTCATGATGAAACCCATATAATTTTTTTTTTATCTGTTTTTAGTTTAACCATCACTAACTAATCTACATATGTCATCTATAATACTAAAATAAAGAGGTCCAATTTGTGAGCCGTCATGGGGCAAAAAAACGACAAATCAAAGAATTCAATTTGATATATAGCCAATATAGGACAATGTTGTTGATTAAAAATTACACCACTCTAGACCCTTTTGTTTTCCACATAATTAATATTGCCAATAATTAACAAGTTCCGGGTCGAATCCGATACCGATACTATATTCACCTGTTGCCTATTACCTTATCTGTACGTTGTATATTTAGATATATATGTTTTATATATGTATAATTAAGTTTTATATGTTTACGGAATTGTACAAGTGATGTCCGGAAACGCCTTTTTGTTTTACTCTCTCTTTTAATAAATGTCGTTAACGTAAGATGTGTTTTGTTCATGAGCTAGTCGCAACCCCAAATCTTAAGTATACAAAGACGAGGCCCATATCGTTACATGGTGGAGTGACCCTAAAAAGAATATCTGGAGACTTTTCACTAAATGTTTTAGAACATTTATGCAATTTTCAAGACAAATAATCTTCATTTTGAAAATGTGACTTCCGTGCAATTTTACATGTAGACCCCGAACACGAGAACGACACACGAGGTTGATTCGTCAATATGGATAAATTATGAGAACATTTTTTCCAGTGACTTTTGCATTATACAAACAGATATTCATTTATAACACATTTGTTTTCAACATATACATAAGACATTTATTTTTCACATCTATTCGCCATTATAAATGAGTCTAGCCCGTGTGAGTAAACAAGTGCGTAATTTAGAGCAGAGACTTGACCAAGCGCCTCTTTGCGCACAATACCTGTAATATTGTCTGATAACAAGGCCAAATATTTAGCTAACATTATTGACTGGTCATCGCATCCTGATAATACATTTTTTTTGGTGGTGGAAATGTGGTGCGGACACTGAAACTCAGTTTACTTGGTTAAAAGAAAACTTAGAATCTAAAATTCAGGTACTTTCTTCACGACATATTACAATTTACTTTTGGCTAGGTACTTGTGACCTGACAGAAAAGACTGGAAAATTTATTGAATTACAATCGGTTAATAATGAGAGAGTGAATTGCGTATGTGAAACATACAGACATATTTATAAGTTCCTTTCCGATTATCATTAAACTTGTTTTTCTCGAGCTTCCATATTATTCGATTTATTTGTGGAATTTGTTCCAACAACATCCTGAACCACAGCAGTTTCGTTCGCAGGATAGACAATTAGAATGTCAGATTGCCCGGGTCCTCCACCATGTAACGATGTATTGCTGCGAATAGTATGGTTCACGAGAAATTCAGAGTACATGAGAGTATTATGAGCTGGTCTTATATTTTATTTTTGTGTAAGACTCTTTGAATGTGTGCATACTTTATCACGTTTAGCATTTATCTACAAAATAAGAGTAAGGTCTCTGGTGATTTCATAGTATTTTATATCATATGATATTAACTGTCACGTTTATGACGAGCAAGATATTTTTTTTATACATGTAGTACTCTGCAATTTGTTACAATATGCTTATTCCACAAAGTTATTCATACCAGTTACTTGTTTGTTAAAATATATTGAAAGTTAGAGAATTTTGAATATAATGAAAGTTAGAAAGATATATTGGTAATATTGATCCTGTATTTTTATTTGATTGTGAATCTGAATTCCACATATGCAAAAATTCAATGGGAATTTTCTTTCTGCCGGGATATGTTGTATATTTAGATATATATGTTTTATTCATGTGTAATTAAGTTTTATATATTTTACGGAATTGTACAAGTGATGTCGTTAACGTAAGATGTGTTTTGGTTCATGAGCTAGTCGAAACCCCATATCTAAAGTACAAAGACGAGGCCCATATCGTTACAACGTTCCGCATCTGAGAGGCGCACCACCAAACGGTGTATTTCGAATTTTGCTATATACACGGGTTATAATCATAGGGTTGACGCTACTAAATTCAATCATTGTCAAATTGTTCCCTATTGTAGTATTTTAATCAGTAGATCAAAATACGAATACTAAAATTCTGGACTTTAAAGAAGGCGTATAGGTACAGTTTTTAATTTGTTAGCGGGCATGATGTAAAACAGCGAATAAAATAATTAAACTTTATTTATAACTAATATAGGACAATGCTGTTGATTAATAAATATTCCATCCCTGGACCTTTTGTTTTCTAAATAATTGATATTACCAATAACTGATAAATTCTAGGACGACGGGTTCAAACAGAAAGATTTTGAAAGCAGAGAAAACTGCGTCTTGTAATCTGCATGACTTTATCAGATGACAATCCCAATACTAAAATAAGGCTTACGCATAGTTATATACTTTAATTCAGTCACGACCCCGCGATATCACGGGTGTGTTCTAGTAAATATATATATATTTCAGGTGAAGGAAGAAACAATCAGGAAAATTCATGCCAAAAATATCGAGCGATCAATCCCCAAATTTACCATTGCCTCCTTTACAAAATTAAACAAAGACACAGAAAAGGTAGCGGATTACTCTTATGGAACAATTGCTATTAATGTGCAACAGAAGAAAAGGTCAGGTACATTATTTATCACATTTAGTCATTTTATATAATAATTCAAAAGTCAGCCATGTGAACATTATTTTGAAAGAATATTATTAGTTAACACAGTGTGCAATTGATATAAGAAAATTTATCAGGAAAATAAAATTGATATCGGGTGAGGCGTAATCTGTATTATGTCAATTAAACACAGATGGGACCAGACGTTAAGAGTGATGGGTGCAAATCTATCACTCTTCTGATTTATACCTCCTCAAGGTTTTTTTCAAGTAGTGCTTTTGATCATTAATTCAATCTGCTAAAACTTTAAAGGTGCTCTGCCATGTAATACTTTTACTGTTAAGTTTAGGTTTGGTACTATTCATTTGACGTTGCTAAAAAAAGGCAACCTGTTCAAAACTCGTAAATCTATGGACAAAAAACAAAATCGGGGTAACAAACTAAATAAAGGCAACAGTAGTATACCGCTGTTCAAACTCATAAATCCATGGACAAAAAACAAAATCGGGGTAACAAACTAAAACTGACGGAAACGCATAAATAAAAGAGGAGAACAACGACACAACACTACAATGTAACTAACACACACAGAAACGGACCAAGCATCAGACAAAATCCCACGAGAATAACAAACATAACATCAAAACCAACAAGTACCGTGACACGTCTTATCGCAATGTCAATTTACACTCAAAAATAAGAGAAAACAAACGACGCAACGTTGAATTGTAACACACACAGAAACGAACTATAATATAACAATGGCCATATTCCTGACTTGGTACAGGACAGAGGGAAACGCATAAAATATAAGAGAACAACGACACAGCATTAAAATGTAACAAACACAGAAACGGAGTAAGCATTGGAAAAATCCGATGTGAGTATCAAATATAACATCAAAACCAAATACATGAATTTGAGATAGACAAGTACCGTGTCACGTCTTATAGAAATGTGAGTTCACACTCAAATATAGGAGAAAATAAACGACACAACGGAAACACTACGTTGAAATGTAACACACACAGAAACGAACTATAATATAACAATAGCTATATTCCTGACTTGGTACAGGACATTATTAAACGCGCGTCTGGCGTACTAAATTATAATCCTGGTACCTTTAATAAGTAATTAAAAAATGGTGGGTTGAATCTGGTTTTGTGGCATGCCAAACCTCGCACTTAAATGGCAATTTTAAATATAACATTAAAATGACAACATCATATTGCAGGACTACAAAACAAATAAATAGAACATATTAGACAAAAAAAACACATTAATAATAGCTAACAAAAGGCATCGGGTTTTAAATTCAATACGTCAGAAACGCGCCTCGTCCACACAAGACTCAAAGTTCAAAAGTAAAGAAAGTACAAAGTTGTACAGCACTGAGGATCAAAAGTTAAAAAAAGTTGTGCCAAATACGGATAGGGTTTTCTGCTTGGGATAAGAACATCCTTATTATTTAGAACAATTTAAGCTATTGCAAACAGTAAATTTTATCACATGCTAAGTACTTATGGATCCCGTCATATTTTTTTTGGACATATTCGTCAGTCCTAAAAGTGATTAAGAGAATATTGATCGATGTATCCCTGTTTTGACATTTTTTTATACATATATAAAAAAGAAGATATGGTATGATTGCCAATGTGACAACTGTCTGTATTGTCCACATGTATTTAATTTAATGCGGCTGTCATACAGGTAAAAGGTTCAAATGGCTATAAAACAAAGTTTTAATCCACTACTTTCTACACAAGTAAATGCCTGTACCAAGTCAGGAATAATACAGTAGTAACCCATTCGTTTGATGTGTTCGAGCTTTATATTTTGGACTTTACTTTTACAACTCTCCTCGGTGTTCGGTATTTTTATTATTATTTTTTTTTGTCATGTTGGTTTAATGGTGAATTGTTGTTGTCTGCAATCCTGAAAATCAAGAAGTAGATAAAAAGATTGATGACCACTCCTTAAATAACCGTTTGCAAATTTTTGAAGAAAAGACTGATTTGACAAGACGGAGAACTGTTTAGGTGTAACATCACTAATTCATGCCCGGCCAGAAAGCACATACCAGAAAGTAGTACATATTTAACACAAACTAGTTCCTACACATGAGTGTAACTTTCAAAATATGTAGAATATTTGGGTATTTTCGGTATCAAATGAAAGCTGAAGGACTGGTGATCATTGTAGAACACTTTTGGACTTATTTTTAATATTTAAAAAAACTGCACCAAATTTTAAAAAGAGGGTACATTTTGTCTGTTTGTCAGATCTAAAGTACCTGTTTTGGTACATCCGAAGTTCCGGGAACCAGTTCTTTCCTATATGCCATTAAAGGTATGTTGAATATTTCAGTACAAGACACCATAAAGTGTTGCTTTGAAATGCAATGATTGCCACTTTATTTGAACTTAAAACAAAAGAGGTGTGCCTGCTTGAAACGGATGAATTTAACATAGAAATCAATGGGACCATGAATTAGTGGTGTACTTCCTTTACAAAACAACAAATGCTTGTGACACACCTAAACATTTCCCAAGCCGACAGAAGAAACATCTAGGGATATAACATGGAATCTAACAACTTAAGCAAGCGCCAGGGTACAAAAGAGAGCATCTTTCTGAATCAGACAATAATGAACTGTTAGTTTGTAAAGAATCTGACTCTTCTAGGTCAAGTGACGAGAAGTCTGAAATGGATAGTACGGGTAAAGTAGGTTATTGGCTGCTGTGCACACGTCGCAAGTGTTCTTTGGTATTTGGGATAAGAAATGCACACAATAAAAGAGGGACGAAAGATACCAGAGGGACAGTCAAACTTATCAATCCAAAATAAACTGACAACGCCATGGCCAAAAATGAAAAGAACAAACAGACAAACAAAAGTACATAAGACTTGTCTGAAAATATCTTATCACTTGATTTTGAAAAAGTCGATAAAAACCATTCATTTTAACATAGGAGCTGATAAATAAATTTATCATAATGCATCCTTTATTGGTCAAGAATAAAAATAACAGCATAAACCTTCAGAAATAATAATTATCTAGTTGTTTAATTTTCAGTTATTTAGAATTCTTCAAGGACTGAATAAGGAAACTGTTACACTTGCCCTACAAAAATCCAAAACAGAAGGTTTTAAAAAAAGGACTAGAATGGTTGAAGATAGAAAAAAATCTATTCGTTTTAAAAACAGCATTTGTGAACCGAACAGATTCTGAAAACTGAGAATCGGCCAAATCCCTGTTTCCTCAAGTATCCTCCAGCTAGAGGGAATTTGCAGGACAGGAAAGTACAACATGACTGTATAAATTGCAGAAAAAAAGGCTAAACGATGTGAAGATTACAGAATGAGAGACTGTAAATAATAAAAGGCTAGACCTTTATTAATTATTGAAAATAAAAATATTACCGCAACGATGCGGCAATTATGCTACAACATAATGATTATGTTGTAGGACTATCGCGGGATGGTGCCACTAGTAGCACTAATCCGGCACCATAATAGCATCAATTATTATGATGCCATAATCGAGCCACAAAAAAATCTTTTGAATATGTATCTCTTGTATGTGTGCCAGAATGTAGCCAGAATGGATACTAAGTAGAGGTTGTTGCCATAATAGTGCCATAAATTATACTTTTCATTCAATTATTAGATCACGTACGTGATAGTGCCCCCAAAAAAAACCTTTTTAATAATCTATTGGTATCAATGTGTGCCAAAATTTCGAACCCAGTAGAAATGAAACTTTCCGTATGTTTATTACTTTTTGTGCCTACAGTAATATTAATTAACGTTTGAATGTAACAACTACTGTAGGGTTTATGACGAATTTTGTTCCTCAAAAAATGACTCTAGAGTGCCCTAATTCTCAGTAAATCCTAATGTTCTATATTGTTCCAAAGCTCCTTTCATCTATTAACCAAATATCATTGGTTTACCATGTGTATAAAAGCTGAGAAATGGATCTACATTGTAAACCCAAAATCCGTTCCAAGTCGCTCATGGGAAAAGTAGGTCAGGAAAAAGTAAAATCACAAAAATACTGAACTTAGAGGAAAATCAATTCGGAAAGTCCATAATCACATGGCAAATTCAAAAACAAAACACATCAAAAACGAATGGACAAGAACTGTCATATTCCTGACTTGGTACAGGCATTTTCAAAATTAGAAAATGGTGGATTAAACCTATAGCGCTAACCCTCTCACTTTGATGACAGTCTCGTCAAATTCTGTTATATTTACATTGATGCGTTAATAGTTATCAAAGGTACCAGGATTATAATTTAGTACGCCAGACGCGCGTTTCGTCTACATAAGACTCGTCAGTGATGCTCACATCAAAATATTTAGAAAGCCAAACAATTACAAAGTTGAAGAGCATTGAGGATCCAAAATTCCAAAAAGTTGTGCCAAATACGGCTAAGGAAATCTATGCCTGGAATAAAAAAATCCTTAGTTTTTCGAAAAATTTAAACTTTTGTTAACAGGAAATTTATTAACTAATCAGACACAATAAATACAATAGTCAAAATATGCGTACATCAGTCATCATCGTATAACAATTTTAAAAGGCACAAATTTAACAGAACACAACAAAATCTATCTACAAACACATTCATTGATTTGTGTGTCTGACGTCAGAAAATTTGATACGTCACATAGATTTGTCGTTCAATGTGCATACAAACAATTTTAAATTTTACCTAGGCAATGTTAGCATACAGGGTAAAAAAATCAAATTATGTAAGAATAAATTTCAGAGATAGACCGAGATTCAAACTAGTCTAAAAGTTACATATATAGAATTTATAAGAATCCACTACGCGATTGAATGATTTTGACGTTTGTGGTTCATCTTATATTGTAATTCATAATAGAAATATATCAATGACATAAAAAAGAACAATATCATACTGACGGGATCTTTTAAAGTACAGAGTCACGTTATAAGAACCAAAGAAATACAAAAAGTCGCATATACAAAACACACCACCAAAAAATGAAAGACAATACAAACACATTGACGAGATGTATAAGTACCGAGCCACGTCAAACGGATATCACATAAAATCATTCAACAGTAAAAGTAATATTAATAATAGAACAAAGACAAATGAAAGAACGCAGAATCTATACATCAAGACAATCGTGTATTATTTGTGAAGTTGATACGGAATATTTATCAACAAGGTCTTGGTACCTTCCGATGAACTTTTTTAGAAAAAGGACGAGACGTTCTTTGACATTCCCCTGGTTCATCAACTTTCTACTCAGACACTGATGACGTTTTACAAAGTCTGAGTAGGAGCTTCAAGCTCTTGAATATCGAATACGTTGGGAAATATATATCCCATATTCAGGTGAAGTTGGTAAATTGCTACTAAGGTAGGGGAAATTTATAATTTCAAAATTAAATTGTCTCGTTTGTCATAGATTCTGGTACTGAGATGACTGTGTAAGTCAAATTCGAGATACAAGTCTAAAAATGAGGCGGAGGAAGCCGTGTCTGTTGTTTCTTTAAACTCTAGTTCTCGGGGATATATTAATGGAACCAAATCAGAAAAGTTCGGATTGTTTATGGAAAGAACATCATCAATATATCTGAAAGTGAAATTAAATAATCTGGCTTCTTTGATCCTCTTGTTTTTGTCAAGTGTTTGGAGGAACTCCGATTCATATGAAAATAAGAAGAGGCGCACAGTTTGTTCCCATAGGAATGCCGACAATTTGTCTACCTCCAAACTCAACAAATATGTTGTCGATAAGAAACTCCAGCATACTGACCACTTGTTCTTCTGTATAGCATGTATTACCTTTTTGTTCTCACTATTAACGAAATATGCCTTGTGAAATCCCAAAGTAATAAATTTATAGCGTATGCTACCATTTTTATGTTGAAAGGCATTGTGGATTATTTCTTTTCGGCGATTTTTCAATTTCACATTGGGAATGGTGGTATACAGGGTTGAAAAATCAAAAGTTTTGATAGAACTAATTTCAGAAAAAGACCGAGATTTAATAAATTGACAGTTCTTCAGAATTTTTAAGAATCCACATATGGTTAATACCAATACGTGAGTAAACAGTTTCACAGTATTTCTGAAGACCCTCTTTCACTGCGGACAGACTTTTAGTCAATCTAATGGACAATTCTTTAGTGGAACATGAAGATGAGCCAACAATATACCGTTGTTTGTATGATATTTTATGAAGCTTTGGTATCCAATACAAATAATGTAAGTCCTCTGATTGTGTGTTCAATGTAATGTTTATTGAAGCCATGAAGGACTTATGATTTGCTAAAATCTCATCCTTGTCAAATTATATGTCTTTGTATGTGGGATTACCTGAGTGCTCCTTTATACCCAATTCTTTTACAAGACATTCGTAGTTATACGATTGACATACACAGACAATATCATTTGAAGCTTTGTCCGCAGGAACACTAACAACATACTTATCATGAAGAGATGATAGGCATTTCATGGCCTCTTTGTCTCTGAAAATGGACTTTGGTCGATCGTTCACACAGTTTTTTAAACTTGTGAATGCGACATTTTATCAGAGACCTGATAGTCACATGAAGGAGGTTTTTTTATTTTTTAGGTATTGTTCTAAGGCGAGGTCCTGCAATGCTTGTAGTTATAGTTGAATAGTGTATGTGCAATGGTTTTTGTGTTATTGTAGGATACAATAAGAACAGACTGATTTTGAAAATAAATAGGAATTTTAGATGTGACCTCTTTGTGATGTAGAACGTTGCAGATATTGATTGCATCAATTCCTCTATTGGCAAAATCAACAGGAATGAATTTCCTCTTTTTCTCATGTAAAGGTTCCGATCTTACTGGTTTAAAAAGACGGAAAAGAGCTACATCACAATTAATACTGACTAGTCTGTATATTGCAGAAAATGTATTGGTGCCTCATTTGTCAATTGCATAATCTCAAACGTTTTAGAAAATTAACTGGCAGTGAAAAGAGAATAGTTCTCGTGTAATGTAACCCTAGTGGATGATGAAGATGTGAAAGAAGGTCATCAAAGCTCCCAGAGGGTGATCTAGATTTGGAAGACTTTTTAACATTAGGCCGCTGGTAATATTTGTTGCCCATGACTACGTTGTTGTCGTAAGGTAGTATTAAATAAAATCATTCCATTAACATCACTGCATGCAGGACTTGACAAATTTCCTACTCCTTTAATATTGTCATTGCAACCATATGGCATTGCAGTCCCTAACTCCCTTATCCAGAAATTTTTTCTATCTTTGCGGAAAGGAATACTTAGTATAGGGCTATTTGTGTGGTGATAACTAGTCTCAATGATGCGTACTTTCATAGATAAAGAAGGATCATGGTCCGGTTGATTAAAATGGTTATAAACAACACTAAATTGAGGATCTTTATTATCAGACCGGTTTTGATTCATTCTTTTACGCAAAGTTTGATGAGTTTCACCAACATAAAGTAGTCCACACAAATACATTCGATTCTGACAAACAAAAAGTGATTCTTCATAACCCCTAATGTACTATTAACATAGATCTATCAATTAACCAAGTATCATTTGTCTACCATGTATTGTAGCTGAGAAATGGATCTAAACACAAAAACTTAACCAAGATTGTGACAGCCGTATAGACATACAGACAGGGGTAAAATCCAATCTATATATGTCACCCTGCACCATTTCATTGTTCGCCTTGGACATAAAAAATTACATAAACAAGAATGTGTCCATAGTACACGGATGCCCCACTCGCACTAATATTTTCTATGTTCAGTGGACCGTGAAATTTGGGTCAAAATTATAATTTGGAATTATAATAAGAAAAATCGTATCATAGGGAACATGTGTACTAAGTTTCAAGTTGATGTAACTCTAACTTCATCAAAAACTACCTTGACCAAAAACTTAAACCTGAACTTCGCACTATCATTTTCTATGTTCAATGGACCATGAAATTGGGGTCAAAACTATAATTTGGCATTAAAATTAGAAAGATCATATCATGGGGAACATGTGTACTAAGTTTCAAGTTGATTGGACTTCAACTTCTTCAAAAACTACCTTGACCAAAAACTTTAACCTGAAGCGAACGGACGCACAGACGGACGGACGAACGGAGGCACAGACCAGAAAACATAATGCCCCTCTATTATCGTAGGTGGGGCATAAAAATTACACTGAATATATATATATAACATTTATTTTATCACGATTATTCATAAAGCTAGTGTAGGGCCTCATACAATGTACATGTATATGAATGAAAAGTCATCAGTCAGGGGTTTGACTGGTGGAAGTAAAGATAGTAGTAAACATGACTTACTTAAGTGACACTGTACATTTTCGTTTACCTATATGTAAATTTTCAGAAAAAGGGTAGTTTTCAACATTGATTTGTAATTTGCATGAAATTTCTATAGGTCTCTGATAGTTTAATTCAAATTGTTCAATTCAACTTTAAATTCAGGAATTAACAAGGCCACACCATTTTTATGAAGGCACAGTCCTCCTTTGGGAAAGATAAAAGCAACTATTTGGGAATTGGTTTGATCTATAGATAAATAGTTAATTGATTTAGATTTTTTACAACTAGCATGCTTCTTAACACATGATTAATACAGGTAATATTACTTATTATTATACTTCACGTTAAAATGCCATATTTTAATTGGCTGATACGAGGGTATTAATTTACTCTATCACATGGCTGAGAGGGTAAAATATTTTTTGAATGTTACCCTCTCGTCTAGACCAATCAAAAATCGATAGTTTGAAGGACAATGAATTGAATTTAAATCAAGTAATTAAATACAATGCTAAAATTTTACGTTTGGGCTCAGATTTAATTATTTGACTGTTAAGATAAAAAAAAAAAAACCACCAACAACATCTTGTTTAACTTCGTTGTTTTTTCCAATTACTGTAATGTTGTTATGTACGTGACGTCATAGAAAATGCTTTTAAAATAAAATTCATCTGTAAAAGACCATAATAGTAGGACATTCAGTATAATAAATGAAATAACACTTAGCTGAGAGGGTAATAATGTTTTTCTCGGGGTAACAATCTGCTCTATCACCCTCTCAGCTATATGTGTTATTTATATAGTGTTAACCTATATATATCATGTATATAGGTAAACCTTTTCCAAAATAGCAAAAAATCGTAATGGAGACAACCAATTATCATAAAATATGATATAAGTAAATTCTTTTTACTTCCACCAGTCACACCCGTGACTGGCCATTGTTCATACATGTTAATAATTCTAATCAGTCTCACATTTGTTTGGTGCTTCAGCAACAAAGTGTCGATTTGAATTTGGAAGAATTATGTAAACACAAACACACATAATGTTCTCAATTTCAACTATCTGACTGCATTCTGTCTGTTCACAAACATGAATATGTGAAACATCTATGCCCAATATGTTACCTTGCATATCTTTAAGTTCAAGTAATGAACCATTTGCACCTAACAAACTTAAACATTTGATAAAAGCAATTTTTTTTTCTGTATTCCGTCATGTGCACCAAAAAAGGGAATTTGGCCATAAGACATGACTTTCCTAAATGGACAGAAATATTTCACTGTATACATATTTCTTTTTGTTACTCGTCAATAGTCCCTGGAATGGTACATTTCACCTCTGAACAAAGTTCTACTATAAAATAAACTCATCATAGATACCAGGACTAATAAAAACGCATATTAGGTTGCATTCGACTAAACATTGAAAAGAGATCATCCTCCTCCTCCTCTGTTGATAATGCTTTTTCAAAGCTTCTTCCCAGAAATTGAACATGAAATTCAACCGCCTTTGGAAAACGCTGTGTGTACAATTTTTGTAAAACATGTCTAAATTCCTCAGGTACATCTTTTATCAAAGATGGCATCATTTGTACTATATTCACAGAACTGAGAATTTGAGTATCTATGTGTTGTGTCCCATGGAAATACTTTGTGAGATTACCATTTTCATTCTCGAGTTTGGTGATATAGAACATCAATTCATAGCCTTTCTGAGTATCTCACTATCTGTAGGAAGAATAAATGTGCACATTTCCCTTCAAAATTATGGATCCATGATTATTCGATAGACATGCTTTAAAATATTTTTAATTTCTACTCGCCGATTATAATTGCTCAGACTATTGTTAATGTTGTCACGGTAAAAATATAGGTTGCCGACCTTGCTATCGTTTCACAAAAGGTCGGACTGGTCGGAGAATATGTTACCGACCAAGTTTACGAGTGTTTCACAAACGTGTCGGAATAATTATCGTACGATTACCGACCACGGTTTATACAGCTCTTTTATGTGAAGGTCGGTAAATTGATCAGACGCACACCTGTGTTGAATGAATAATATCATTTTATCGACAATCATGTCATATGATATTTTTCTGGTTTATTTATACAGTTCTTTCAAGTAAGACAAGCAGGTTATATAAGAATTGGACGGTTTCAGGTAAGTATGTTGAGTATCGGTATTGTAATATAAACATTCAGTAATTAAAAAAATCCGCGAAATGTGCTTCATGAAAGATTTCCGAGCAGACGACATCATAACTTGAAGATGGATTCTGTTGCTAGCACAGGGAAGGCTAGCCGTTGGTCCAAAGAAGAAGTTTCAACTCTTGTTACTTTTATTAATACCGGAAGTATAGATATAATTAAGGGGAAATTTTCTCCTATCCTAACCAGTTCCGACAAAACTAAATGTTGGGACCCCATTACAGAAAGGTATACAATCTTCATTTCAATCTTTTCATCCAAAGATTACTTTTTAAATGATAAAAAAGTATATGTTTAATTGGTCCAACAGATATCATAATTATCATGATTATGTGTAAAACATTTCCAAAGGGAAATTCTTTACTAGCCACTGTTGGAACATATTCACTTGTACTGGTATATACTAAATTTAGTCCTGGTATCTATGATGAGTTAATTCTACTAGTATATTTCGGGTTTCAATTTTTTTTTTTTTAACAGGTCCGGTTTTATTTGCCGACAAGAAATTACAGAGGGTAACTCGTTTATGGTAAAGATTTGTTTTCCGTTTTTAATGAAACTTGACAGATTTGATTAATTATATTTTAAATCATCTGAAATGTCCCTTAGGGAGTAATTCAAATTAAAATTGTTTTATTATGCTGTACAATATTGGTAACTTAGTCATAATCTTTAAATTTACTTTAGGTACACCCATGGTACATTTTCTATTCCGCAGAATTTATTAAAACTTTTTCAAATATAAATTTGAATGAATCCATTATCATCTTCTCATTCTTCTGCAATATTATTAGAACTCTATTTTTAATACCAGTTATGAACGAAAATGTTATAAAACAGATATTATAAAATAAAAAGTGCGGATACCTAAAGGATTATTTAAAGTCAAAGTTTGAAACGGACATGTCAAAAATGAACGGACAATGCTACGGCAATAAATGGAAAACGAAAAAAGACAAACAACGATCGCGCAAAATAAATGAATAAAAGCAAAACAAGTCAACAACCGCACAATAGATGATAATAGTATAAGTTATGGACTATTTCACAACTATATCAAATCTTGAGAGCCGAATGAGACGTGATTATTTTACACTGATCGACCTGACGTTACGCACGGTAGTGCGTTCGGATTGAAATTGCGTTATTTTATGATTTTAGAACAGCAACCATTCCACTATACAAACAAAATCCACCAACATGAATATATCTACAGAAAGGCCTTGCCTTGCTTTACTTATTTCTTTTAATTTTCGTACCATAAATTTATCTTATCGATCACTCAAATTGCACTTTGACGTTAATAATCCGCGTGTCCGGCGTAACATTTTTAGATTGAATAAAAAAAAAAAAAAATTCTATGTTTCGTTGAAACTTGCCTATAAAATACGCGAAAATTGGTGCATCAACCTCCTACTAGATTTATTTTCTGACGTCATACCCGTTTTTTTGGCGTTGGCTGAAATTTGAAACAAGCGTTTAACGAAATATTCAGCAGAGAAACCTGTCTTTTTATGTTATAAGGTAAGTTAACAAAATTTTTAACACCAATATTTTCACTATAATATAATAAAGTCATATTAAAACTATACTCAGAAAAAAAATAAGCACTTTCATTTTTTGTATCTCCAGTTTGCCCTAAAGACAGAAATACTTGCTGTCGCGCATGCATGTAGAGGTTAAGATAGTGTTCAAAAAATGTATGGAGCTTCGAAAAACAATTCTCAAACTTCATGCAGAGTACGACAAAGAAAAATTTGCAGTTTTTGAAAATATGAGATTTCAAATAAAACACTGTGCAATACAGTGACGCATGACTGTCTTACTCGTAATTGTCAAAACTGTGGTGTTTCAAAGTTAATGTTTTTAGATGAAGAATTGGACATATCTCCCAATGCTAAAGATGTCAACTGGAAGAAATATGAATACTTGAAAAGCAATGTTAAAGGCGGGAAAACAATAAGTAAAATTCAATTAACTTGTGAAACAAGTCACAAAGCCCGGCTCACTTTTTGAATATTTCATCAAACTCTTGGAAAGTTTTCCAGCGCACCAAATGAGAGCTAATTGGCAAGACTCCCAATACAAAAATATAAATTAAAATCTTCCACTTGGAAACGCCGTATGTTTACACGATTACTCTGAAAATTATAGGTGTTCCGAATTAGGATATTCAAAACTGATTAGGAATTTCTTAGAAACATTTCATGCAAAAGGTCCACAGAATGCAGCCGGGGTGTTCCCAAAGCATCAAGCGGATTATGCTGTCCTGCGCGGATAAAACACATATACAAAATGCAAAAGATTTTTTTACATTTGCGGAAAAAAATCTTCAACAGCCAAAAAGTAAAAAAAGTTGTTACAAACGTCGTGTTTTCCGGTATGTGGAATCTATTCCGAGGGACTATGCTAAAAACTTCAAACCTATCGCAAAAAATAGACAAATACATCAAATATTAACAGAGAACGGTGTTGGTGAACATACAACCAGAGACTTGTCTTGTTACGAATGTGAAAAATGCATTATTGGTGATGTCAAAGACAGTTAAAATGTTTCTTATATTGGACAGTTCCGAAAAACGACAATGATATGTTCAAATCCAATTAACGATAATGGTACGGAAGATAACAGTTCCGACTACATCGTAGACTAAGTGCTGACCTCATTTCCAAAAAAAAAACTGTTATAGCGGTGCTCGCAGATGATCCAGATTATGAGTACTACTTGATGAAAGTTACTGTTGAGCCATTTGAAATAGAAAAAGAAACTACTGATTCGTAGGGGTGCACTTTTTAATCAGGGGCAACTGTTATCAAAGGACTATATTACGATCGTGTTCGGACAAAGCCATTTTTATATAAGTTAGTTCTTAGGAAAATTGCAATTTGTCACACTGTTGCTGTTCTACACTTGTGCAGTGAAGTTGATGCGAGTAATATGATATCCATCCCCGAAAAACTACAGTTAGACATTATTGAATCCATTTCCACAGAGCAATAAAATAAAATACATGTAAATGGTTTTTTTTCTTTCTGTTACCTGTAGATAGTAATATTTATATAAGATGTTATTCATGACTCGATGACAAATGTTTGGATAAGACTAGAAGTTACAAAAATAAAAACACCGCTATAGATTAGAATCAGAGGTGTAACGGTCTAAGTTATTATCTGACCGATTTTTTTTAAAAATAAATACCATAAGATGTAAAAATGTTTAAAGTGTTTTTGTTTATTTGGTAAAAATATTATGTAGGCTAGTTTTCATTTTGAGATGAAATCAACACAAAGATTTTTATTTGGAATGATTGCTATGCATTTTAACCAAAATTTACATTTGTTTCACTACATCAAAAAAAAAAAAGAACGGTACTTGCGAAAGCAATACCCCAAGAAATTATAAAACTTGAAACAGTTCTTCATTTTATGGTATTTATTTGGTCAAAATCGGTTGAGAAGGTACTCCGCAATAGTTTCTGAAAAATTGATGCGAAAATTAACTTTTAATAAGTAAACGTCAACGTACAAAGCGTCAAAATTGCCAATTGTACATGTTACGTCTTGCGACGCAATACCGTGGATAACGTCACACCGTTACGCTCAACTATTTGTATTAAAAACATTTACTGACTGTATCAACCTATGAAGTGTTTGTTTTAAAATGACTGTGCCGACCTTTAGAAATTTGTAACAAACATTTAACGACTGTCTTAACTCTAAAAACGTTGTGACAAACATTTTTTTGACTGCATCAACGTCTGACAAGTTGACACAAACAATTTTAAATGTCCCAACTATCAAGAGGTTGGGACAGACATTATGCAGCTGCCACAACTATTGGAAAGACTAATAAATAGATTTTGACTGTGACAACACGGTAAACCACTGCGACAGTTCTTGAATTACTGTTGGTGTTGGACTTTCACAACCCTTAAAATAGTTGGTACAGACATAAATGAACTATTGCAACGAAATATGACAGATTTGACAGCCATCAACAGTCTTTCACAACAGTCATACAAAGACTGTTACTGGTATGGACAGTTGTTTTTTCGTCCAGTAGTGTTAGTACAATATGTTATAAAGTATAGAAAACAACACGTTTAATAATTTCACGTGTCCGAAGCGCTTTTCTGGATTTACCTTCATAACCAAACCTTTGAATCCGAGGATGTATAAGTACCGAAACCGTTGAGAAGCTATGTGTCAAAAATACCTCAAATAAATAGCCAAAATCATCTAAAGTCAACTTTGCCTGAGGGAGTTGAAACCTTAGTCTTTTAATTATTTCAAAATTTATAAACGGACTATTTCAGAAAGGTTTGTTAAATCATGTCAGTACGAACGAACTACTGAGCTGATGATACCCTCGGGGACTGATAGTCTACTAGCAGAGGTATAAGAATTTCCGATGCATTCCTTTTCGTTTATTTTGCAGTGTAATGTAAATGTCCGGTAAAGTATATATCTTGTATATAAATAGCCTATAAGAGTGACAAGTATGGTAGTGTTCAAAATGCTTGCGATATTCTCTATTCGAAAAAAGTACTGAAAACTGTTTTGTCATGATAAGACTGTCATGCAACGAGGATTGTGCTATAATTTACAGTAAATACACGAAGAACGTAGAAGAAAGAATGGAACAAGAAAACATTACCAGGAGGACATATCATTTAAAACACCGAGAAAACATACAATACAACGTCATCTAATTAATAAATTTAGTTAAATTAAATTCATAATGTACAGTAGGTTATATTTTAACAGATATACTAACAATTAAAAACCAATTGTTCAAAGAACAATTGAAGGTCTTTCCACAAGTAAAGATATATTTTATTATCAAAATATTAAAAATCAATCAAAAATGTCAGTTCCTATGACTTTATAATGTATAAATATGAATTTAAAGCAAAGGTCAAAATCTAGAACGTCCTATTAACCTTTGACCTTGACCTCAATTTCAAGGTCACCAACCAAGGACCTCAAATAAAAAGACCCTAGGTCTGTAATATGTATGGTTAATGAGTTATATCACTTAAGGCATGATTTTAAATATAAGATTGGCGAAAACTCTCATTTATTGTTTACCCACCCTTCCAACCAAAATTGATAAGTTACAACATGTCGCAACTAACAATTTTGTAAGAATAATTTGTCGATATCTTTTAAGGTTTTTGAAAATAAGGGAAAATTAGCCAAAATCAAAATTTAGAATATGACCTTGACCTTTGACCTTGACCATATTTTCATTTTTTTGGACCAAGGACCTCAAATCTAAAGACCCTAGGTCTCTATCACTTATGGTTTACCATTTAGAAATGCATATCCCTTAATTCAAATGAAAATGGGGAATAACTCTCATATGGAGTCTCCGTATAGCTTCGGTCTAATGAATATCCTAATCCTTAAGATGTAACGAACAATTTGGTAAAATAAATTTGTCTTAATCTTTTACGGTTGCGAAGGAGTAGTGGCCACAAGAAAAACAGTGTTTGGGGAGATAACTCTTACAAGGTTAAGTATTTTGTTACGCGGTTGTCATTTTTTTAAGCGTATAAACTATACGATATCATATTCCAAATATCTAAGCGACATCTTTTGAAACAACAAAACTACGCAAGAAAAAAATTTAGGCGGAAGAAGAAAAATAATAGTAATCAGAACAAAACCTATAGGTCTTTCAACGGAAAAGTGGAAAGACCTAATTAATTTCAGTTTAGTCTACAACATTCGTAAATTCAAATAATAGTTTAGACACATGATGGACAACGTTCAAAACTTTCAACTGCGACATAATCATCGAAAAACAATTATTTGTCTAAATAACTTGTAATAATTACTTGTCGCCAAAATGACAATAGTCTTTTGGAACATGTTCGTCGTCAGTTGTTAACCAAGTTACGATTGCGTCAGTAAAACTGTTGAAGGAATAACTCGATACCTTTTGTGTTTGCCTTTCGCACATTTTACTTTTTGGACCTTTTGGATTATAGCTCTTCATCTTTTATATAAGCTTTGGATTTCAAATATTTTGGCCACGAGCATCACTGAAGAGACATGTATTGTCGAAATGCGCATCTGGTGCAAGAAAATTGATACCGTTAATTTTATTCCAACATTCAAGGATCTAAATGATCGATTATATAATGCTAAGTTAAATTGGATTCCCTCATTACCAAACTAAATAATATTTGGACTGCCGAAAAAAACAACCCCATTTAAATCAGAGGGACAGACGTTTTACCATGCAACAGGCTACCTACGGACCCTTAAAGAGTTGCTACAAGGATCTTTAAGGTACAGGTACTGATGAACTCACTCTACAAGAAGAACGGGACTTAATGTCCATATTTTTGTTTGGACGTGAGTGAGTACTTCTACATCCATCAGTCAAATTTACGCTCCATATTGTCAAACGCAAGTACCAACAAAAAAAATATTTCTGCAATATATTTCTATTCTCTAGTAACCCTTGGGTAATCACAACTAAACCAAATCATTTATAACAATACATAAAATATACAAGTCCTCTAATAGAGATGAAGATCTTTAAAATTTAATCTGCAACAGTAAAATAAGGGTATAATGGACAGGTACAGATTTAGCCTAACAACAGGCCATCGACGGAACCCTCACCCGAAAATAATTATTGCAAGGATTCTTAACGTGAAATAAGTGCTTTATTTATGCGAAAAAAGTATATTCAGGAAAATTCAGAAAGGAAAGTCCCTAATCAAATGACAATACCTAAAGCTCAAACACATCAAACAAATGGATAACAGTCTTATTCTTGACTTTGGACAGGCATTTTCTTGTGTAGAAAATGGTGGATTGAACCTGGTTTAATAGCTAGCTAAACCTCACACCTGTACCAGGGTCGCATGAACGTCCATTACATTGACAACAATGCGTGAACAAAACAAACATACTTAATCACTTAAATAACAAAATAAATAAGTATCAAAGAAGCACTAAATAGCATTTATACCAAACATAATAGCAATAATTTAAAGTCAAGAATAAACAAATTTGCCACAGTACAATGACGTGATGAATAAGTACAGAGCCACGTCATATATGAAACGAAGGAACACAAAAAGGCATATAGACGAAGCACAAAGCAAAAAATTAAAGACAAGCAAAATACAAGTTCTACAATTGCACTGGATGTATCAGCACAAAGCCATACCACATGCATCGAAGTGAAACATAGCATACAGAGAAAGCACATCAGCAAAAAACGAAAGACAGGAATACGAGAATAACACAAACAATAATGACAGGACGTTCAAGTACCACAACCATCTTAATCACAACAAAAACAAAAAATATAAAATAAAGAAGCACAAAAAAGGATATACGTCAAACCTAACAACCTCACCCATCGTTTTCCTATTTTTTTAATTTCATATATGTTTGCAAAATCTATCCATAAACGACTAAAAGTCTGCAAGTATTTGGACCAAATGGCGAGGCATCGGATTTAACGACACCATTCTCACTGAGCGCGAAAAGTAAAACCATCCCCTCTCCTCAGTTACAACGCTTATTTAAAAATAGTACTATTAGTTTTCTACATCTTTGGAAAAAGGGGCAAAGAAGATTAATTAAAATTAATTTTCTTGCTAGGACATAAAATGTGGCACATGTGTTTCTACTTTCTTAAAATATTATCTCTTAGTTTAGAATTTTGAATTAATCATGACAACATTTTAAATCATTGATTGTATTATTCTGTCTATCATCTGTAACGATCTAATGCATTAAGTCTCCGAGAAGTGAGAAGTGCAGTGTATTACTTCTTGTCTGCTCCTTGTGAGTAAATATTGGAGACGAGCGGAAACATATTGCCAGCCACTGTAGATACCCCAAAAAAGTAATACCACAAAAATACTGAAATAAGAAGAAAATTCAGACAGGAACGTCCCTAATCAAATGGCAAAATCAAAAGCTATAACACATCAAACGAACGGATACCAACTGTCGTAATCCTGACTTGGTACAGTCGTTTTCTTATGTAGAAAATAAAAACCATAACCATGTGACTAGTATTATATTATCCTTTCGATAACGATCCGATCCGATTGCATTGCTAAGTATGGAGCGGCGCGCATTAAGTTGACAAATAAATCATTATTTGTCATATAAGTAACATTATACTGGTGACATAAAGACATGATAATTTTATTGAATATAATGCACATTTATACCCATATGGGTTGAAGGCATACATAAATCAACATAATAATTTTACAATACATTATACAGAAAAAAAACAACAAAAGAACAAAACATTATATACAATAATCTTTATTGCAAATTTACACCCATGAGGGTCAACCAATACAATCAAACAATAATTTTATACAATACAATGAAATACAATGAAATACAATGCAATGCAATACAATGAAATTCAATATATAGAATATTAGAACATTAGAGTTCAATTATAAATGTATGTAAAAAACACCATCATAACCTTGCCTGACACGGGTCTGACTCCCTCAGTTCTAAAGACTGTTTAATGAAGACTCCAATATGACAAAAAAGTTCAGGGATGAGGTTTAGAATGTGTTCAAGTTTATTGAATGCATCAAGATGTTGAAATAATGGTACATAGTCTTCTATGTATCATAAACAAAAGTAAAAACAACAATAACATAACTGGGTTGAACTCGCACAAAAAAGTCATATCTATATGCATACAAGTTTAACGAACTATGAAGAGTCCCCTGTCCTCAGCTCTAACGACTGTTTTATAAAGGAACCCTTTTTTGTCACTTGGTTTATATTAGAAGGATTTAGTAGGACTACTAGTTTTTCGGTATCAGACAGATTTGGAAACATAGGATTATCTATTGACATGTCATTAAATAGTTTTATACGTAAAACATTATTAATTTGATAGTAGAGGAGAAAGTAATTTTCATCTTCTAAGGTTTTACAAGTTGGACATGTTCTATTGTCTCGATGAATTTTTAGATATCTGCCCTTCTCAATGAGCAAATCATGGTCACTAATTCTAATTTTTGTAAATAAACGTCTAGTTTCAAAATTTGGAAATCTTAGATAAAATTCTTGGTCTTGTTAGACTTTGATATTTTTGTAAAGAAAAAGTTTATTATTTTCGTGTGAACTGTTTATTTTATTTTCCACTACTTATGAATAAAAATTGCTTGTAATATTCTTAATCCAAGTAATTAGTTTGTTTGCTTGTTCCATATTTTTACAGGACGCTACAACAATATTTTGATGTTAATGATCTGAGAATGAAGAAAATGTGAGATTTAAATTTTAATATTGTTTGTATGCACATTGAAAGACAAATCTATGTGACGTATCAAATTTTCTGACGTCAGACACACAAATCAATGAATGTGTTTGTAGATAGATGTTTTTGTGTTCTGTTAAATTGTTCCTTTTAAAATTGTTATACGATGACTGGTGTACCCATATTCTGACCATTTTTTTTTCTTGTGTTTGTTTAGTTACGCATCAATTTAAATATAACAGAAATTGATGAGACTGTCATCAAAGTGAGAGGGTTAGCGCTATAAAACCAGGTTTAATCCACCATTTTCTACATTTGAAAATGCCTGTACCAAGTGAGGAATATGACAGTTCTTGACTATTCGATTTTGATGCGTTTTGTTATTTGATTTTGCCATGTGATTATGGACTTTCCGAATTGATTTTCCTCTCAGTTGGAAGGCAAACGCCTGAATCTGACAGATAGAGGTCAATTTGTCGACAAAAAAAGAACCCGTATGTAAAATGTTTACGCCCACAAACAGCGCCACCTATAATTTTTTCTGCGGCATCTTTGAGAACGATGTCCCATTCTGTAGTAAATTAAAACATTAAATTAACTAAAACATAGAAAAGTAAGTGTAAAACACAAATTGAAAGATATATTTGCAGATGACTGGTTATGTATGATGCGCTGGCAATGTGCGCAATGTCCTTTAATCGAAGATTGAAAATTAGTTTGTTTCCCACGTCAAAATGGCGGATTTCAATGTTTACATTTTTTCCTCTATTTATAATCTGACACAATTTCGTATCCAATCATTTATTAGCAATTTTATTATTGATCTTTGGAGATCATCCAATTAGATTTGCCGTTAGAAAGTGGCTACACGTTACCAGCCATCGTTACAAAGTAGCCATGTGTTTTGTGGGGATACCTTGGGAATGTTGTGTATTCAAAAGTTACGGTAAAAATCAATGTTATCTTCCTTATATTTCCATGCATACACAATTTATAACAGCAAATCCATTCTTAACAGACCCCATAAGGTAAACGGACATATTTAACTGTCTGCTTGAGCAAAAATTCGTGTAAATAAGTCTGATGGGTCGTTTGAATTCAAGCACAGCAGACAAACACGTGGTAGATTGTTTATGTTTGAAAGTGTGTTTACCTGAATTGCACGTTGATGTTACTATACACTTACTAATAACCTTTATCGTGTTATACTTTCAAGAGTTATATAATACATCTTACCCAAGAAATACGTCTAGGTAGGTGCAGGGACTTCCTTTACTTGGTCCTTAACTAGTGAGGGTGTAATGATACATTACAGCATTTTTTGCATTTGATATATTTCATGTACATGTACATTTTATGTACACAAAGAACAATAAAGTAATTTAACGTACATGGGTTTAATTCCCAACCTACATGTAGGTATACATTTTGACTCTCATATATATAACAGGTTGGAACAAATAGAACAGATAGCAATTGACAATAATGTAATGCTAAAATGCTAATTGATGGGGTTAAATCATCAACATCATTTTTTCTAGTATACAGCAGCTCCTCTAAGGATTAGTAAGGGCATACTTTACTAAAAGTCCAGTGGCTATAAGTCCCGTCTTTTTTGCCTCTGATATTTACTTATTTATATTATAATTTCTAATGTTCTCTTGTGCATGTAGTAAGGCAAAAGCTATTGTTACTCTTATTTTCCTCATTTGCCTTAAAACAATGGAATGTATTGATTTTGTTGATGTATGTAAAGTGACTTGTAATTTAACTGTCACTGCTAACAGAGACTTGGACTCTGGTGATAAGTTTCCAGAATGTTATCTCATTGGCAACTATACCATAAATGTCAGTTTCCCCTTTATAAGTTTTAAGAAAAGAATTTAATGATAATATAATAATAAGTTGTAAAAAAATTGAAAAGTTAAGCACAAGTGCCAAATCTAATTGGCTTTTCATTCAAGAAAACCTAGAGGCATTGAAAAGTGTTGAAAAATAAATGTTTTGAACTCAGAAAACTATCAATATATAGAGTACAGATATTGTTTTAATTGGGCCTTTGGGAATATTTGCCTGTTAATTGAAGATATAATTGTTATATGCCTTTTCAAATATATGTGTGGCTCTGATCTTGCTGTGGTTTAAAATCTAAGTATGGAGTTGGTTATCTCCATATTTATCTGATTTATATCAACATCATTGTTCCATTATATATACATATATATAAATCATTGTAATACATGTACATTACTTTGCTCTTCATATGCCCTTTAATTGGAATAAAATATCTTGTCTTATACCACATTTCTTTATTTTAGTACTGACAGGTTAACTTTTAAAAGCATTTAAAGTAAGTGAGTTGATGACAAGCTTAGTCAATGATTATAAATCCAGATAATATCATGAGTTTTTTTTATATATAATAGTAAATAATGTTATTAAACTGGTTATCTCAATTAAAAGAACTGACATTCCGCTTTGAATTTATTTCTGATATCAGAATAAAAAAATTTTTGTTGTTGTCCTTTTTCAAAAAAATTCTGAACATACTGTATTTAAGTCAGTTTTGTTTTTGTCTGAGACTACTATAACATGGGAGGTGACCACAATCTCTATGTTATACATTGAAGTAGTCTCAGGTTTTTGTAGTCCAATTGACTATGCATTTTAGAGCAGGTAAATGTGAATTTGGATTAAATTTGAAGTTGATTCAGTATATCTACTGACATAATACCACTATTTTATTTCAACAAAGCATTTTCAAATTTTATTTTATACTGGTCAGCTTAGGTTATTATCCAATCAATAATTTAATTGAAAGGACAGTTGGTTGCAGGACTTTTGAATTCAAATATAAGAAAGAAGAAGAAATATAAAGCAAAACTTGAAATATTACATATAATAGGATTTATGATAACTGCAGGATATCAGATTGCAATACAGCTTTTGTTCAGTTATCTTTGTGTTGATTATTATGTTTTAAATCCCTTTCTGGTTCTTTGGATGTTCAGATTTTTTTCTCTTGATTAAGGCAAGCAACAGAACTTGTACAACTTATGTAGTTTCTTATCTCAGGGTGAATCCAGAAAATTTTAAACATAAGTGGTGGTATTCTCAACCAAGGATAAAAAGGAGGGTTCCAACTATATGCATGATCCCATTCAAATGCATTAATCTTCCATAAAAAGAGGAGGTTCCAATCACCAGACTCCTTGAGATCTGCAATTGTATCTTAAAGCAGCTATAATAAAACAAAAATTGTGCATGTACTTCTGGCCACTGCAGATTGATTTTATTTTCAATCTATGATCATCTATGGTAATGGTCAAAATTTTGAAGACTATATTTCCTTTTTTTGCCATATTTTTGTTTAAATGTAATCTTCTGCTTCTGCTTCTATTGTGACACAGGTTCTTCTGACAAATGACTGATAAACCCATCTTGTATCCTTCTATCTACCAAAAGGGTGTTTGAGAATATATATACAATAAGTTCAAGTTTCAGAGAAAAAGTCAGTCTGTTATAAAATGTAGGTAATTGTCTTCTTTGGAAGTGTTCAAAAACCTGTAAGAACTTGAAAAAAATGTCATGATATTCAACCTTTCCATGACTATTTTAATGTTACAACAGTAGAGGAGCATGGAATATTGAAAGGTATTCAAGAACTCTTCGAAATAGATCTGCAATCATTAATTTTACTCAAATTTACTGTTGTGAACTTGCAATATCCTACGATGCGCGTACCGAGTTATCTCCCTTTGATCTCCGCTTCGCCACGAATAAACTGACACAATTGCGTATCCGGGGTTTTTGTGATCTAATATTGATATATTAGGAGCAAAAAACGGTTTTACTTCATATTTTATACCCCTCAACACGTTACCAAACCTATTTAAGGATTTATTAAGGATTTTCCGTGGACCTACGCAAATTTTCAGAAAAAAAGTTTCACTTCAGTCGTGAATTTATAACATTTCCACAATACTTTTTTATTATAATTATATAAAATAAGAAAGCTTATTCAATCTAGAATTGAACACTTTGGTTTTTATTAATGTACGAGTACAAATAAGACGATACGAGTCCAAAAACCACGAGACATGCACGTTTACCAAATAATCGTAAACTCTGACCTTTTATCACGTGACCAATGTCTTGAACTTAGACGCCATTAAATCGTTTGCCGTTCAACTGTCTAAGTTCAGTTGTTTGTGATTTTACTTTTGTTGTGTAATCGACAATTTAATTGGATATCTTTCAAGATTAAAGATGCCTAACGCTAAATTACATGCACCAACTTAGTAAAAAAAATAGCATAGGAAATCTTACAAGTTTTGTTATAGACTAAAAAAAAATGTATTTTAAATTCATGGAGTCGGTTTCACAAAAAATCTTACGATTAAGATTGATCGCTAGTCATGAACAATTCAGTATACTAAAGATTAATCTTAGTCGTAAGTTTTTTTGTGAACCGACTCATGATATGTAATATATGCACGTCTTTCTGATCAGCCCATATTATACGTATCATCGTGTAATGTGTTTTCGTACTAATAACAATTTTCACTGCTTACGGTTTTTACTGTTGAGTTTTTATTTAGGTGTTTACTCAAATTTAAAAAGCATGTCCTGTAGATTGATTTTAGGTATTTAGTTTTTTTGTCAATGATTTCTACGATTTTTTACTGTTTCCGATTACTTTGCGATTTTTGTATGTCAAAAAAACGGCGTCATATGTTTTCGTATGAAATAAAAATTGGATCAGTACACGGACAGGAAATGACTACAAAATCCGGAAATACATTTTTTCTAAAGTCGTGGTTCGGGTGATCGCTTAAATCTTAAAAAAAGTTATTAAATACTTTTCAGTACAAAAAATTACTAGTAAAAAGTGTAAGGTTGGTGTTTCGTGTGATGAAATTTTTAGATTTTGATTAATTTCAGATTGGCACCTGGTTTGTACAAAATACATTATTTTTTCTAAAATAAAATGCAGTTTTCAAAATTTATGATTAAATATAAAAAGTTAAGACTGTTTTCATCTTCATGTATCAAGGATGTATAAAAAAAATTGTCAATGAAATATTGAATAGTTAGATTTTGAACAACCATTTTATATAAGAACCCTGCTAATTTTAACTCGATGGTTTGTAATTAAAACGGCCAAAAAAACACATGACAGTCATACGTCTTGAAGATCCGGTGTCTGACTTGCAAAAAACATATCTGGACTTTATTTTAACCCTTCAGAATTTTTTTCCACAACTATTCTAGTGATGCGTATTTTTGACATTAAATAAAAATGGCTAAATAGGTCAGTTTTATTTAATTTGTTCTAACGTCTTTAAAAAGCGACGTTGAATATGTTTTAAATATATCAAGTTGTAGTGGTGTTGTTGTTCTAAAAATAGAAACAGAAAAACATGCCACAATGTACGCGTATGCAGTCGAAACCGACGAAATGTGGTTGATACGAAAACATATGACATACGAAAACATATGACACGACGATAAGTCCCATAACGGATACAAGATTAACTGAAGTATTCGGTTGAAAAGTAAAATCTTCGAACACGTCGCCATACAACATCTGTAAAAAAAAAATAAAAATTAAAGTTAGCTATGAAAATATGACCATTCAATAAATAGTAGCATGTACTTTTATCAATTTCTTCTAATTATTTGAAGAAATAAAACAAACAATCGATTTTTGCTGATGTGAACTTAAAAACAAGTTATAATCATGGATGCATTATGGGGTACTGTTTTATTTGTTCAGAATTTATGGGTAGTTTGGAGATCGGTTCAAATCAATTAGTCAATGATTCAATATGGTTTCAAAATGGAACTATACTGCAAATAATGATACATAATCAAACGTAACACGTTACTCGTTAGGTTAAAATAAAGATGCCAAAACTCTTCACTATTGATTTTACAAACATGCTGCTCAATGCTTAGCATAATACCATTTTGATTTATTTTAAAGTAAGTATTTGAAATGATATACTGTCTTTATTTAAATATTAGGAAGTTATTTATGAATTTTAAGGTTGATGGCTATATTGGATCAATCTTCGCAGGTTAACAGACAAATCCGAATATCAGTTTCACGACGTTAAAAATGCGAAGTTATATGTTTAAGGTAACAGGTACGTAAATGGCTTGTGCACCGTTTTTTTTTTAAAGAAATTGTATACACGTAGAACTTCTAAAAGTAAACAGAAAAATAGAAATTTTTGAGTGGGGTAACCGATCTACTTTCAAAGTTACAGTCATTTAAAAATGTTAGAAAAACACCATAACGTAAAATTTACGCAATTTAAGAAATTTCAAGCTTTATTTAATCTGCATTTTAAACCATTCCTACAATTTTTCTATAAAATTTAAATGTTTTTATGATAGAATTGTCCTTTCTATATATATATAATATTCCTATGGTTACCGAACTGAGTCCCCCTTTTTGTATATCAGCCGTTGAAAGGGTGTCGCTGACGGGAACAGATAGAAATTGCATGACGTTGCCGAAAAGGATTAATATTATAATAATAATCTTTATTGCAAAATTACACCCATGAGGGTCAAGCAATACAAACAAATATTACGCAACGTTAAGTCTCCATCAGCATTATCGACACCAACGTAAAAATCTTGTCAAATAATGTTTCATAACCTTATATAATTTGTGAACCTCTGGCAAACTTTGATAGCCTTATATAGTTTGTGGCGAACTTCTGGTATTTTTGGTGGTAAACTTCCCGCAAACTACCAAAGCCTTATATAGTTTGCGGTTAACTTCTCGCAAAAAGGGTGTAACTCAATGGTTATTTTATAATTGGGGGTTCTTTGACATAATTTTGTACCAATAATAGCAAATTAACATGTCAAAACTGACAAAGAGATGCATGTTCAATGATGCATGGCCTTTTTCATGAACTAATTGAATCATATAACAGTAAACTCAGACATCTATCATATCTTACATCCATTTACTTTTTACATGAAAACACCAACATTAAAACTTCCCTCCTTTTTCAAAATCAAAGAAGCCGGAAGTCTGATTTTAGTACAGGGAGTATGCTCAGTGTGCTGTAAAGTTTGCGGCGCATTTCCAGCAAACTTAAAGACTGCTTTACAGTTCGTTTACAAAGTTCCTTCCAATTTAAGAAAGTTAAGAGTTTGCGGCAAATTGTTATTCGCCCGTCTAAGACTTTGAAGAAGAAACTATGGTGAATTGTTTATATCTATTGACGCATGCTCCCTTAGATTTTTTTAATTTCTGATTTTTTTCCATGTTTTGAAGTTTTATCCTTAAAAAAATGGTGGATTTTCCTGTTTTCGGACAAGAACTCAAAAATGCGTCCATCAACTTTAATGAACTTTTTTTTACCTATTTACGTATGCTCCCTTAATTTCGATTTTTATAAATTTCACATTTTACGTTTCCGTGTTATGAATTGTTATGCTTAAAAAAGGGGGGATTTTTCAGTTTTCAGACAAATAAGCTATCTTTCAATTTTCATAAATTTCAGATTTTACGTTTTCAAGTTTTTTTATACTTTAAAAAATCCTAATTAATGTTTTAAAAAACTCATTTAAAACATTACGACAAGCTAAAATGGCAACGGGCGCATCATGCGTTTATAATATATATTTGCCGAAAGGTCGCTGCTAGCAGCGAACACTTGTAAACAAATTTCAGGTCTTCTTGCACACTAAAAAGATTCCATCTAGGTTGCAGCAATGTTTCTCTTTACATAAGGGGACCGCTACATCAAGGTGTCTCTGATTATATGAGACCCTAGTCATGAATAACTTATTTCTATACTATATGAACTTGGGTTATCAATTTATTTTTGAAGCGGCGGTATAAAGGATTATTTTCGTGCAGGGGAATCGTAATTTTCCCTTCTCATATTTTCATTGTTGAAACTCATTATTCAACATATTCCTTTCAAATTGAATTAAAATAAACGTGTCAACTTTATTTATAATATTTTTTTATTTATTTAATTTGAAATACCATTTTACTTCCCGTTTGTCCGCGTACAATGTCGCCCAAATTTCGATTCCCTTTCTCTTGCTCAATCACCCTTCGGAAGTAATTTCTGAAATTACATTTTGCAAATTCTTGCTCAATATTTTTAGTAAAAGTAATTAATTTTAATCCTATTTTTTTCACACTCCGTACTAGCACTTCCCACTTCTATGTATAGACCATATTGCGGAAGTGAAAGAAAGCACTGTAAACAACGGTTTTTATTTGTATAAACGTCCAAATGATTTAATATCCCATATCAACATTTCTTTTAACTAATCTGTGCCGTTTACCAGTGTTAATTAAGTTTATGTAGGAACAGCTGCCACAAGGTATATACAAAATACATCCTAGAATAAAATACGTCTTTACTCTTTTGAGCAGTTGTGTAGAAATAATGGTGCATAGTAGTTCTTACAAGCTTGAAGTTGGTCAGCTAGTAACCCCAATTCAACCACTCTTCGACCATCACGCCATGCCAAGTTACTATCAGTATAATTTTCAATGTTTCACTCGAAGAAGACATTTAACTTGCAATAACTACACTTTTTGTTAAAATTTGATGAGAAGTATTGAATGCTTTTCCACCAAATTGACCATTTTTCCGACGAAGCGGAATATCTTCCGACATCTTGAAAATAAATTATGGTGTAAGGGGATAACTCTCATAACAACAAATGCACATTTTCCAGTTTTCCGCTAGAGGCGTTCAGTTACGTATCACTCACCTGAAGACCATCAAAGTGATTGGGAAATATATGAGGTGAATAAACCATTGTAAACGGTCCACTCGTAAAGTAGGTAATCATCAGGATGAACGAGTACGCAGCCACGTCACGTCAGAATGAAGACGTTAAATCCCAAGACCCTTTTAAAGAGTGTGCTACGCTATCTTCAATTTATAAACCCTTTAAACAACTCTATGAAAATTTGGCCTGTTCCAAGGCTAAATGTTGACCCTATCAAATATACCCTCATTAAAAGAGGGGCAAAATATACCAGAGGGACAGTCAAATTCCTAAATCGGAATTAAACTGACAACGCTATGACTTAAAATGAAACAGACAAACAGACAAATAAAAGTGTCCCGGAAGGGTAATCAAGCAGCTCCTGCTCCACATTAAATTTCTTAACTTTCATTACAAATGGTCTCTTTTATAGGACTTTCTGGTATTTATTTCATTCTGAACATTTATGAGATATTTGGCACTGGATTTCAGCAACCAAAAAAAAAACGTTAATTCATTCATCGTAAATCATTAATAAAGATATAACTCTTTGTGA
The DNA here is from genome assembly GCF_963676685.1 of Mytilus edulis. Lineage (NCBI taxonomy): Eukaryota > Metazoa > Mollusca > Bivalvia > Mytilida > Mytilidae > Mytilus > Mytilus edulis. Next base: position 33,463,725 of record NC_092349.1, on the reverse strand, counting down.
GTAATGTGTATGTTTGAAATCATTATCTCTTTATCAAATTTTCTAGACCTTTATAATTATTTGACGTGAATGTCACATATTTACATAATTTATGTATTTTATTCCACTTCCGGCAATGCATAAGGGGATTTTCGATTAACACTCCGTCTGTCCGACTAGCCAGTTTACCACACATTTTTTTTTTTTCGTGCAGGAATATATTGCTTTGATATTTTACACGTTTTATCAGTTTTCCGCAGTTTGTTTAATTATGCCAACACTCCGTCTGTCCGGGGCTAATAAGTTTTCTACACATTTTTTTCGTGTATGAATATATTGCTTTCGTATTTCATACGTTTTATCAGTTTTCCGCACTTTGTTTAATAATTATTGAAGATATTGATTTTTGATATACTTTCTAAATATTACTAGTTAAAAAAAGTTCACTGATCTAGACTGTTTACCGGGTTTGTAATAACATAAGCAACACGATGGGTGGCACATGTCGAGCAGGAGCTGCTCATTCTTCCGCAATACGGGAGATCACCCCAACTTATTGGTGGGGTTTGTGTTGCTAAGTCTTAGGTTTTCTATGTTGTCTTTATTGTCTTTGTTTTAGACATGGCGTCGATATATTTTCGATTAATGAGTCTGAGTGTTTGACTGACCCTCTAGAACATGTAGAATCTTTCGCCCTTATTTTAGAGATCAATTTTGAATTATGTTCTGGTCTTTGAAGTTGCATTATTCACGCAAATAAAAAGCTTTTTAACCAGTAGGGGAATATGTTTTGCCATACAATGCTCTCAGGATGCTGATTAAACTTAATCTCTCTACATAAAATTTAAGAAACATTCTTCCATTGTTGTTTCTAAGTGAGATGTGTATTTGATTGTGTGGGATGCTTTATTCCGAAGCCACTCCTGTTAAGAATAGAGGTGGTTAATTCGATGCCTAATGTACTGAGATTGTCACGTTCTCTGCACATTAGAAACCCAATAACAACTGTTTGAGGAGTCAAAATATGGCCTATCGGAAGGTTAAAAACGCAATTTTTTTTAGTGACAGTCTTAATGTCCTGTCTTTAATCCCAACCGGTCGCCTTTACATTATCTACGTAAATCGTTTTTGTCCTGAAGATACAATACATATTTCTTACTAGATGTTCCACAAAAATCAATCGATCGACCAAACGACAAGAAATATATATTATCAAATTTAGATCTACTGACAAGTCAGATTGAAATAAATGAATTCTCATCTAAAATTTATTTATAAATTGTCATATGCTGTACGTGTCTGTCACTATTTTAAGAACTGAGATCGTTTGCCAGTTATTTTTGAAAAGTTGGAATATATGTTACAGTAAATAGGTGAAATTAGGAATTACAAGTAATTACTAAACATTTCAGTAAATACCTGTAATTACTAGCCAATTTAGTAATTACATGTATTTACTAGTTGATTCAGTAATTACTGGTATTCACTGATTTTTTTGGTCATTTTTACAGCTATTTACTGACTTTATTTTTATGTTTTAAAATTAAAGACATATTTCAATATACCAAAATAGAAAGTAAAAGGATAGGGTTTTATAGGGTTTACTTAAGGATTAATGAATATAAGTTACATCAAAAGTGAATACTCAGCATTCTTTATGTATGTGCCTGTACAAAGTTAGGAGCCTGTAATTCAGTGGATGTTGTATTTTTATGTGTTACATATTTGTTTTTCGTTCTTTTTTATACAACCGCAAAATTTTTATCGCAAAAGCGCGAGACATGGTGAACCAAACTACATTCCTTCATCAGCGGCGTCCGCAAATATTCACTCTGTGGTTAAATTTTGTTGAATTTTAATAACTTTCATAAATTATCCTGGATTTCTACCATTGAAACCAAACTTGAAAAGAAGCTTGTTTATGATCATAAGACACATTTCAAAAATATAAAAAGTAAAATCACAAAAATAATGAACTTAGAGGAAAATCAATTCGGAAAGTCCATAATCACATGGCAAAATCAAATAACAAAACACATAAAAAATGATGTATTTTATTTATAAATGGACTTGTATATATTTTTATGCCATCTAAAATTAAATTTGCACTATGCCTGGATTTCTACCAAACTTGGACAGAAGCTTGTTTATGATCATAATATAATATCTTGAAGTAAAATTTGTAAAATAATACTTTTATCGTATATTACTTATAGCTGAACTTAGTTTTTTCCATGTTAACATTTATAAATTTACACTCAAAGAGGTCCAATTAATAACTTGCAAGTGCACAACACATTCCCCATTTCCATTATCAATTTTATTTCTAAGCTTATTTAACAGAATTGAATCAGTGAGATTTCCTGCTAAAAGTGAATTCTAATTTCACTCTATCATTTCCATTAATCAACACAAAAATCATATCTATTTGCTTTATATCTCGTAGCTAATGCACCAATAACAAAAAGGAACATTTTAGGTTGATCACTTTCTAAGAGTATTCACTGATCTTCTAGTAGGTACATTTGTTGTATTACCATAACTTTTGATCAGCCGACCATGTTACAACATTGTTTTACCAGTTAGTAAATAGGTGTAAAAATTCATTTTAAAATTAGTAATTACTAGTAATAACTGGGCTGTTTTAGGAATTACTTGTATTTACTAAGTGCATCGGGAATTACCTGTAATTCCTAAACTTTAGTAATTACATGTAATTCCTAATTTCACCTATTTACTGTAACATATATATATATATATATAAATAAAAAAATGTTTGCTGTGAGAAATTCTTGTCCATTTTGTAAGTTGAATGGTCATAACAAAGGCTATATACGATTAAAGTGTACTGATTTAAACAATTCCTCTTTCACAGATTCTGAAAAATATGTTACAAATAAAGGCAACAGTAGTATACCGCTGTTCAAAACTCATAAATCCATGGACAAAAAACAAAATCGGGGTAACAAACTAAAACTGAGGGAAACGCATTAAATATTAGAGGAGAACAACGACACAACACTACAATGTAACACACACAGAAACGGACCAGGCATCAGACAAAATCTCACGACAATAACAAATATAACATCAAAACCAAATACATGAATTTGGGATAGACAAGTACCGTGACACGTCTTATCGCAATGTGAGTTTACACTCAAAAATAAGAGAAAATAAACGACGCAACGTAAAAATGTAACACACAGACTTGGTACAGGACATTTTTAAAGGAAAAATGGTGGGTTGAACCTGGTTTTGTGGCATGCCAAACCTCCCTCTTTAATAGCCATGTGAAATATAACATCAAAATGACAACTAAACACTACATGACTACAATATAAATCAATTGGAGAACACAATAGTTACAAAGTTTGAATTAAAATTGTAATACTTAAAAACATGTATTGTTGATTTTCACTTTTGTTGTAGAAAGCTTGTTCATGGTTAAATATACATAATGAAAATACTTCAGATTTGAATATTTGTATAATTTGCTGTATAAAAAGAATGTGTTTAAACTTTTAATAGTCATTTGATTAGGGACTTTCCGTTTTGAATTTTCCTCGGACTTTATTGACAACTATTAGTGAATAAAGTATCGGAAGTTGGGAAAAAATAATATCTTCGGAGTTAAGTTTTTGTGAGTTTACTTTATAATAGGGAAATTTAATTTTATTCTTTATGAATATTATTTTTACTGGTTAGTCTGTTTTTGTGATATCCATTTGACGTGGTTCTGTACTTATACATCCCGTTATTGTTACTGGTAAACACTTGGTATTCTGGCCTTAAATTTTGCTAGTATGCTTTTGTCTATATATCTATATCTATGTCTTAGCCGTGGCTTGTACTTTATCCCGTTATTGTGCTACGGTTAATTGTTTTATCCTGTCTTTCAATTTTGCTATCGTGCTTTGTCTATATGCCTTATTGTGTTCCTTTGTCACATGTCTGTTTGTTTTAAAAGAGATTATGATAAAAACACCATGTCTTCTTCTTCTTCTCTTGGTGTGTTCTCTTCTTCTCTTGGTGCGTTCTCTTCTTCTTTTCTTGGTGTGTTCTCTTCTTCTCTTGGTTCGTTCTCTGTTTCTCTTGGCGTGTTTTCTTCTTTTTTTGGCGCATTCTCTTCTCTTGGCACGTTCTCTTTTTTTTTTTTTTTTACATTTTTACCTATTATGTCCGTTTTGTTCACACATCGTTGTCAATTAAAGGGAATTTAAAGAGACTCATATATTAATCCTAGGTTTTGCTAGCTTTAAAACCAGGTTGAATCAACCACTTTCTTATGTCTGTTCCAAGTCGGGAACATCCATTCGTTTAATGGTGTTTTTTTTTTTTGTTATTTTTTCAGTTTTCAATTTGTCATCTAATTACGTACTCCGTTTGGAATTTTACTCCCGAGTTCGGTATATGTATTTTTTTTTTTCGATCAGTAACCCACAATACTAGGTAAAATGTTCAAAGGATAGGAGTACAGCAGTCAGCATTGTGTTATAATCTTTACCAATATAAATACAAGATGTATAAAAGACAGAGATACAAGGCACATTAGCAAACACGAGAAGAAGAATACCAAAGCTTTCTGTAGAACAACATAATGACCGTTAAAGACCGACGGGATGTAAAAATACCAAGCCACGTCAGATGGACATTGCCAAAATTAAATCGTTTAGAAGAAATTGTATGCATTCTTTCAAATAAAAAATATAATCTTTATGGACTATACGACTATAAAACACATTTTCTACTGATTTGCATGCAATCGTTCATCAAATTTGAAATCAAAATGTCAATTCCTTGATATGATATCACTTGAATAACTTGACATGAGTTAAAATATTGATATCAAACAGTATCAATTGATAAATAACCCTGGCATCTTGATGGAGACCAGAAACCTTTATTAACTGTTGGCATAACGAACGTAATGTTTTCCCTTTTAATTTTAACAGCGGAAAACCATGAGGGCAAAAGTGACGTTTTTTTACCATTAACCGAACTATTTCATATAATTATACGAACGTAATCGAGTGCAATATAGCAATCCTTATCGGTAGTTATATATTTATGACAATAAATATTCATGAAAATAGATAAATGAGATGAAAATGTCTTTTTGTGAGAAATATATATACAAACCAGATTATACTGATATTTCACAACGGTGCCGATATACAAATAGTCCGTACACTCCTTTTCCACACCTCAAGCAAACATTTTATAACGTGTACGGCTGTTAACAGTCGCACAAACGACACAGTCGTTTTTGCTTTTACCCGGTAACCTCTGTAAGGTAGCATGGGGCATTCCATTTTCATTTTCTACGGTCATGGTGTTGCCACTGTTCATTTGCTTGTTTTCGTCAGTATTTTATTTATAAAGTAAATATTGAGAAGCATCCTGTGAAAAATGTTAATATCTTTAACACATGGTTTTGTTTTTTTGTTTTATTATCATATATACCACACATCATATCGTTCAAATCTACTCCATCCATATTTGAATTATAGCATTGAGAAGCATCCTGTGAAAAATATTAATCTCTTTTCAAGTCCCTTCTTTGTTTTTTGTTTTATCATCATATATTCCACACATCATATCGTTCAAATCTACTACACCCATATTTGGATTATAGCTAATAGCAAGACTTAGTTTTTCATTTTGATTGTTTATACCGTTATGAAATGCAACTTTTACATTTGGTCTCTCTCGAAATGCGCAACATAATAGCGGACTTCGTGTGTACAGACTGAGTAGGATTAGGTTTTGCCTCTTTAATTAATCTGGGTAAACGTCTTTGTTTACGAATGGTACCAGTTAGATGGGTGTTTTCAATATACAAGTAATATGGAAGTTAAAAAGTTATCACAAAAGACATTAAACCATTTACCTAAGAGACTGGCAGATCTCAATAATTTGAGGACATCCTTGCGTCTCATTATTTGGAATTGGATCATACCGTTTTCCCCTATACTGTCGAAAAAGGATAATATATCCTGTTGTAGCCTCTACCAACATCCAATGCTTGATACTAAACTTGCTACTCTTCGATGGTATGTATTGAGTCATTACAGTTCTAGCTTTAGTAATTTTCGTCAATAGAAAGTTTTCGTTTTGGGGTAAAATAACGCTTATAAAACAAATTATCATGTTCTACTATCGGCTTGAACCATGCGGACTGGTCGTAAAAGTCGCTGTTTCTTTGCGGGGTGTTTTGATAATTAACCAAGTGAAGTAAAAGATAAAATCTATTTCTTGTAAACATTCCTGAAAACCATGGTGTTTATTACCTTTTCCGCGCTTCATACAAAATGTACTTCGGTCAACGCTTTTACACCCCAATAAATTTACAAAAAGAAGCATTCAATTCTTAAATAACAAATCTATACACAACAGCATGCAGAGTTAATTATAATTAGTGTCATAATAAATGAAAGGTTTTGTTTATTTTTATCATACTTTAGATATATCTTTACATCCCAATGAGATGATATTGACAAATAATGCTGAAACAGGTACATCAAATGTAATATCAAGACATAAAAACACTCACTGGTAATATTCCATGTGATGTAGAATTAAAACACACACACGCATATATACAAAAAAGATTTTTTCAAGCAGTGTACAGAATTATATATATATTGTTTAAATATGATATGATCATGCATTACTGCTGTTGTCTTTTCTATGGTCGAATTGTTGTCTTTTTGACACATTTCTCATTTCCATTCTCAATATTATTACAGAAATATTTTGTTGTTTAGTTGCTGTTTCAAGATGATTGACAAAATTCACTTTATTATGATGTCGTATAAAATGCTTGTCAAAAGCATATTATCCTTGTTTACAAAATTCCAATTGGGAACATACTTTATATAATTGGTTAACCATCTTGCTGCCGAGTTTTTTTGTTGCTTTGTCGCGCCAAAAGCATCTTGACGTTTCTTATCTGTGACGTTGCAAAACTTGTGCCTCTCTGTAGAACTGCGTTTTCCCGCCGTCCATAGTTTTTCCCGCGTCAATGTAGCCGTAATTATGAAAAGCGATGTATAAGTAATTTTACGGTAGTTATTGCTCTAAGATTGTCATAAACGATGTTTTTAATAAAAAAATATTTAAAAATACAACTTTCAACCTTGGAATATATGGTTTTTTGTTTATCTTTCTTGTCTTAAAATAAATTGAAAATAATATACCAACTGCTATACTAGCTTTGAGGGCGACTTTGTTTTTATCTTTGTCAAGTGAAATGCATAAACGATTCTTAACCACCTATAAAATACTATAATATTTATTCTCGTTTTTTTATTAGGTAATTGGTAAATACTGTAAAAAAAATACCCTCTCAAATCATAATATAAACGGCAAAACAACGGCACCCAATGAAAATAAGAACAAAGCGTGTACAAATTAATAAAAAATAAATAAAATCTCCGAGCAGCTGCTCTATGATTCTATGAACTACTTCTTGTTGTAAAGTATCAAACGTGTCAGATTAAAGTTATAATGATTTCAATCCTTGTTTCGGTAGGCGAGGATATAATTTTTATTTAAAATTTATTATCGATAGTCATTTTGCTTATTTTTTAATCATGTTTGTTATTCTTTGGTTGACCACTTATTGCTTATTGCTTCAGTTTTAGAGAATACGAATAAAAAAAACATAGTAAAAACGAGGGAAGAAATATTCTATTGTTTACAAGTGAACCTGAATGATCAATCAATAATACTTCATTTTCATTTACTATGATTACATGTAGTACACACTGTAATTGACATACACGAAATATCTTTAACATCTGTTAATTGATAAATTGTTCTCTTCTCAACGTTCAGTGGCAAGTATTTTTAATACAATATTAAGGACGTCTGAAATTCAATATACAATAAATCTATTGCTCAGTGGGTCCTACAAAGTAAAAGATCTGTGGTGAATGTCAGAAAAAGGAGGTTGCCACTGGGAAAGGATATTTATGATAGGAATAGAAATCATTGTGTCTACTACTAAATTAACATCCCCATTTCGAATGAAAATTAAAAAAATTAAGTCAGTGCTTCCATGATGAAACAGGTTTAAAATGTATTGAAATTTCGTATGGCAATATTATACAAGTACATCGGTTAACATGTGTGTACTTTTACAAAAAAAATCCTAACTGATATTTCAATCGTTGTATTTAAGCAAAATAATTATCCAGTTCTTTTGAATAAAGCATGTATGGTGTATTGTGAATGAATATTAATATTTCGCGTTACCTTTTTTATGCTTATTTTTCAAGGATAAGATTTTTTATTTATATGAGATATTCTGCCATTCTGATTGATAGATGTACGAAAAAAACGTAAAACAAATTTCTTGAAAGAATGCAACATTTTACATGAAAATGACGAACTAGATAATTAGTAAACACGTTAAATAAGTTGGTATTATAGTAATAACAAGCTTATGATCCTGTATCATTTCTTGACATCCGTTTTAAGTATACTTTTAAAGCATTTTATTCAGTTTTCTTCATTTCCGTCAAAATCGCCCTTTTGACGGCGTCTTTTAACGTTGTCGGTACCCCTGAGTATTGTGACGTTACAATGGACCTTTGACGTTCTACACAATCATCAAGATTTGTGTGTAGAAGCCATAAATGTCCCTTTGGCAGCAGGAGGGTTAAATAAACCAATTTTTCAAGACGTTTCGGCCATTGGCCTTCTTCAGTTCTTTATTTTTCCTCTCAACTACATGGCTGACTTTACATTTGTATTTCCATTTCAATCATTGATAATTATAGTATAACTAATCGCCGTATTTCAATATAAAAAAATAAGACAACGCGTGACCGAACGACGCATGGATTAAACGAGTGCGCAGCACAAGTTTAATCCATAGCGGCGTTTGGTCACACGTTAAGCAACCAACAATCAATCAATCAATCGTTTGGTCACAAGTTGTCTTATTTTTGATATTCAAATACGGCGATTAGTTACACTTTTTATTACCTTGTCAAATTGCTTTTTTTTATGAAATTAATGCAAAAAATGTAAGGAACTATATGTTTTTCCTACGCATGTTTTGTTTCGACGTTATCGACGTCTTGACAACGCCTATTGTTGTTTGACGTCAGAGAGTGAAATAACCACGTTTATTTCACATGTGAAATTATCGGTTTTTATCCTACTGGGAAATCAATGTAATTCATTGCAACTAATATAATAAGATGTTATAGCTAAATGTCCTAGGAAACGTAATGACGTCATAATACTTTAACGTCACTATAACATGACGTCACAATACTTTTGCATGAATTTAAGTTAAATTTTATAAGTGTTGATCAATTAAAGTCATTCCTTTTTAACGTTAACTCCAAATGGTCTAATTGTATTACGTTTTTGCATCCATTGTGCCTCAATATATCTCCTGTAATTTGCGGATTTGTCATAAATCTGTTGTAGAACCTGAACTGTGATGTCCTCTTTGCAATGATTTTAATAAAAGCAATAAAAGCATATTAATTAGGTCTTTTCAAGTTGTTTACCGATGTTTTTCTGTTGAAACAAAAAAACATAACACGTGGTGGTATTAAACTTTTATACTGTTCAAATTTTTAGAAGCAATATTGATACATGGTAAACATCAGATAAATGCAATAATTAAATTTTGTCTTTAAATATAGGATTTAATTGAAAATTGAAAAGGAGTAGGTTCAGTAAGACCCCTTTTTGGCCCCAAAATATAGCAGTTTTATAAAATTGTGAAATTGTAATCTTTTAGTTCTTTATTGGACAGAAGAATGCTTCTGCTACATAAATATATGCTGTTTTTGACAATACAATGCACATATATCTAGAAATAGCAGCATAAAGTAGTGCTTTATTACTAACTAATTCAGTTAGAATCTTTCACAACTAATTAAATGAATTGAAATAGACACTTCAGTGTTTAAAAAGTGTCCAAATTCTTTCGTTAGATGAACCTGAACTGTTGGATCAAAATCAGCCCTTACCGGACCTACTCCTTTGTGTTTTAAAAAAATGATATTTTTGACAGCAATTATGTAATAATTGTGTTTGAATAATATACTTCAATACTCTGTTTCTAGTTTTATGTAATTTTCTGGTGATTCATGAAAAATATTTGTTTTCATTGTAATAAACATAGAATTTGATATCTGAATACAGGTTATCTATCAATATTCATATTTGTTACGAAATTACAAATAACAAATTCAAATAATTTCATAACTATTTCTTTTATAATTTTTCTCACCTATATTTTATTTTGTAAATCTTTTTAAAAACCACCTATATAACAAGGTTCAATACAATCATAGCACCAAAAAACATTTCCAATGAACTTTTACAGCCAAATTATGTTTAATGCTAAATCAAGGATAAAGTACATTAGATAAGGCCTCAATGCAGTCCTTTTTGTAGCTAAAATTTTAACCTTGGAGTAAATTTCTTTTGGTTTGAGAACTAAAAAGTACAGTGTATATAACATCAACAAAGAAGATATTTTGATTTTTTTTTTTAAATAAATATTACATGTATATACAACTAAAACATGTGATTTGTTCAACCCTGAACTCTATGTTTTCCAAATTATGTTGAAATCCAACTGATTATGTTAAATTTCACCAAACTTTTTTTTTTTGCATATTTATAATTTTAATGTGTAAATGTACACCTAGTATAATAAAATCTGAATAAAAAAAAATATCACTTATCTTCAGTAAATTTTTTTTTATCTTGAAGCAATTTTTGTCATGAAAAAAATGATATTAATATTTAGTGTTAAACATATATTAAAAATTTGGGACTTTACATAATTGACTAAATTAAACTGGTTTTTTTAGAACATGCACAGTGTGATTTTTCTTGTGCTTCAGATGATTTATTTTTCTTGTAATGTTCAATTCTTTCTTCATGCAATGACTTCGAAATAGTGCATGATCCCCCTTTGCAGCCATGAAAAAAAATAACCCTTTCCTGTACATTTATAGAACTTAAAATATGAAAAACATTTTGCACATTGTACATGACACAGTTACAATTCTTGGTGTTGACCTCAGATTTCTGCAATTTGACTTTCAGTCTGGTGCTTCCTCGTTTTGGAGTCAAAATATACCCCTCTTGATATATACCATAGCATTCCTGCAACAAAAGTTATACACTTATCATAGTTGTCTTTGTTATTTTGTTGTTTGATTGCTGTCTTATTGAAATATGAAAAGGACAAGTTCTTTTATTGGTATAGTCCCTTTTTTTAGCTCACCTGACCAGAAGGGCCAAGTGAGCTTTTCTCAACACTTGGCGTCCGGCGTCCATCGTCGGTCGTCGTTAACTTTTACAAAAATCTTCTTCTCTGAAACTACTGGCCAAATAAAATGAAATTTGGCCACAATCATCATTAGGGTATCTTGTTTTAAAAATGTGTCTGGTGACATGGCCAACCAACCAAGATGGCCGCCATGGCTAAAAATAGAACATAGGGGTAAAATGCAGTTTTTTGCTTCTAACTCAAAAACCAAAGCATTAAGAGCAAATGTGACATTGGGGTGAAATTGTTTATCAGGTCAAGATCTATCTGCCCCAAAATTTGATTTTGCCATGTGATTATGGACTTTCCTAATTGATTTTCCTCTGAGTTCAGTATTTTGGGATTTTACTTTTTACAGCAAAGTAAGACCTAAAAATAAGTCAACATGACCAAAATGGTCAATTGACCCCCTAAGGAGTTATTGCCCTTTATAGTCAATTTTCAACAATTTTCATTAAATTTGTAAATTTTTACTAACATTTTCCACTGAAACTACTGGACCAATCATTATAGATAGGGATAATTGTATGCAGCAATAATGTTCAGTAAAGTAAGATCTACAAACACATCACCATCACCAAAACACAATTTTGTCATGAATCCATCAGTGTCCTTTGTTGAATATTCACATATACCAAGGTGAGCGACACAGGCTCTTTAGAGCCTCTAGTTTAATTGTTCTTTTGGACAATTTAGTGTTTGTACATTTGTTTTATAATTATGTTAATTATACTCATTGAACCTGTTTAAATTTGTAGGCAATTAATACACAAAATATGTGCTATCAAATAATTGTATGATAATATATGATTTATTTGTATAACCATAATAAAATAAGAAAAAGGTGAGGAGCCAGGGCTAATCTAACGTTCTTAATACTATTTCCTAATCATAAGTGGTTCTTCTTCAATTTATATTTGGTTTGCATGTTATTTAAACACAAAGTTACATAATATTATTCTTATTTTATCATTTCATCTTGAAAATATGTCAAGATAAAATTCGAATCTCCATTGTATCTTGCATATACACAGAATGTTTATCTTGAGTATAACTTATATGAAGCCTGCTACATAATCATGCATCCAACAGTTGACATCAGTCCCCGAGGGTATCATCAGCTCGGTAGTCAGTATTTCGGTACAGACATGATTTAACAAACTTTACTAAAATTGTCCGTTTATAAATTTATAAATTATTAAGAAACTAAGGTTTCAACTCCCTCAGGCAAAGTTGGCTTTAGATGAATTTGGCTATTATTTTAGGTATTTTTGACATACAGCTCTTCAACGGTTTCGGTACTTATACATCTTCGGATTTCAAATGTTTGGCTTTGAGCGTTCCTGATGAAGGTAAATCCAGAAAAACGCTTCGGACGCAAGAAATTAATAACGTGTTGTTTTCAATATTTGACATGTTTTTGCCTGTCCCAAATGAGGATCCTGTAATTCACTGGTCGTCGTTGCTTACGTGCTGCATATTTGTTTTTTTCATTTTTCTACATCAATAATACCTAAGTTTTCTCGCTTCAATTGTTTTACATTGTCATTTCGAGACCTGTCATAGCTCACTATGCTGTATGGGCTTTGCTAATTGTTGACCCATAGTTGTTAATTATTGTGTTATTTTGGTCTCTTGTGGCAATCATACCACATCATCTTTTTATATATATTTATGTTGGTACACATGCAGTTAGGACTTTCTTTTAGGTTGTAATTTATATGTACATATATTTTCTTGACCCAGGAGTAGATTACCTTAGCCGTATTTGGCACAACTTTTTGGAATTTTGGATCCTCAATGCTTTTCAACTTTGTATTTATTTGGCTTTTAAACTATTTTGATCTGAGCGTCACTGAGGAGTCTTATGTAGACGAAACGCGCGTCTGGCGTATAAAATGATAGTCCTGGTACTTTTGATAACTATTTACATAATTATATAAAAATAAAAGATGTGGTATGACTACTTGCAAAAAAAAACAAAAAAAAACAATTTACTCAAAAAAATAAATTGTTTTTTTTTAAAGTATTACAATTCATTAACAGAGTTGTTTAACTGAATCTTTATTAATGTCATTATGATCATATGGTGTTATGCTTGTACCTACGATTTCATTTTCATTCAGGTATTGCACCCAATCACCACAAGCTCATTTTCTTGGGTGGTCACAGCACATCCTCTCTTCAAGGTAAATTTGCTGATATTTACATCAATGTTTAAAGAGAGAGTTGCACTCAATATAATATCCTCATTTTGTGATTCTTCCAGAACATGTCCATGTTTTCCTCTTTTCAATAGTGATATTCTCCCGTCAATCCGTTGAGTCTGGTAGCCCAACCAAAAATACTGTTTTACCTCTGGGGAGGATGATACCAATTTTATCACATATGGTGAAGCAGTTTTCTTATGAATGAAAATCCACAAAATGACATGCTGAATAGTAAAAACTCTTTAATTACAGTTTAAGTCGATTCATTTATATTTTAAAACTTTTAATGAGTTGTTAAAAGACTAAAAACCTTGTTAAAGGAATATATTAAAACATCAATAACCTGAAGAAAAAATGTATTTAATTCTTGTAATTCTTAAGCCAAATATTCAAATGTTAAATTGATATTTGTTGGTGTAATGACTTATTACCAACAGTACTGTAATTGAAATGTTTTCCATTGGTTGTAGGACATTCAGAGAATTATATGATGTTATAAGCCCAAGTCAAGAACCTTGCCTAAGAAAACATTGATTTAGTAAACATATTACCCATGGTCTTCAAATTGCCTGTCTGTACCAAACTGTTTCAGTCTAAGTTTGTATGACAATTTAAACCCTTTTCCCTCTGCATGTTTCTGTGTGACCATATGAATTTAAGCTGTCATGTTGTTCATGTTGTCGGTCTGACACAGTTTGGGAATCAATGCAGTAGTAACTGCATATATGATTGTTACCATTTTACAGATTCAATTTGAATTTTATTTTAAAAGGAGTTCTGCTTTCCTCTTCAAAATTTTTTATAACTCACCATGTCTCATGGTCTTCAAATAACCCACCATGCAGTCATTATATGCTTAGCAACATAGTGCTTAGCAAATTTAATGCTGGTGTCTCTTGACCTTTCCTTCTGGTTCTGCAAAAATATCATGCTTCGAATTGTACAATGGTTTTTTTCAAAGGCGTCCTCTTGAAAAGATTGTGATGGACCATGGCGCTGTATATCCTCAACATAAAATCAAATCAGATCTTAAAAACAGATTCTTTAAGTTTATTAACCAATTTGACTATTGTTCAAGTTGCTTCTTCAATTTTAGTTGTGCAAATCATTATAGCTTGGCTAGATATTTAATTTGATAATAATGCGCTAATATGCAGTATGTGTTCATAATAATATGCGATGCTTAATCTTTCAACTGAATGTGGTTTGTTTATATTTATGTACAAACGTTATCTTTATGTGTTCAAGATTTCTTACTTATTTCTGGTTTTTAACTTCTTTTTTTATCGTAATTGTAGTTTTTGGATAATTTATACTCTGATTATGGACGTGAAGAGATATTTTTACATCCCAACAACTTAAAGGACACAGTACTGCTCGAAGAGTATTCACAGGTTCGGACAGTTGGTTCAAAGTCAAATAATAAATAACTAATAAATTATGCCATGTTTCTAAGCTGCATGGATTGAAAAATATTTGACCATTGAAATATCAGTATCTGCGTTGAATAACAAATAAAGTAGAATATTTTTGTAGATGGCAAAATATAAACAACATAAGGAAGAGAAGATTAGCACAGCAATTAACATAACAATTTCGAAATATAAAGCCTTTAATTCAAAATATACAACATTTTAAGAAAAAACATAATCAGATTATATACTTAGAAAGAGCATAATTGGAAAAAGGGCAGAACTTATCTGACAAAATTTTAGGATTCCTCTTTAGAAAACTATAATATATGAGTAAAAGAGGTTTTGGACTGACCAGAAAGGTTTTATTAACATTTGCACTGTCAGTTATCCAGAAATCATGTCTATCAGTAAAAAAGGCACCTAAGAAATTTTATTTAAAACTTTTAAAGAAACAAAGAATCGTCAAGAACACACAATCATCTACGGAGATCTAGAGTTTTTGTATCATCACAAGTAACTATAGATGGATACTTCTAGCTATTTGATTATACTATTAACAAACTTGTCAAGCCATTACCAGTATGGAAGCAGACGAGGCTAGTTTTCGCAAAGACACAGACCAAATAAAGCAAAATATAATATTCCCAACTGGCACAAAAAAACTTACAGACGGTAAATGATTAAGAGCACATAACTTTATAAGAATGTGCATCTGCTGCAGATGGATTTATGTGTTACATGTCTTATCTTCACAAACATTCTTCCCTGTGGACGTTACGCCTCTTCAATGCCAAAATTGAGAATGGAAATGCGGAATATGCCAAAATGATGGTTGAACGCCACAGCTGAATGAAAATGGTTACTAGTATATTAGTCAAGATTTATTCGTTTGAATGAGTTTTTATTCCAAGCAGTCGCTTAGAACGGCTCAACCTCTTTATTTTAAACAAGCATTCTTCCCACTTATTTATTCCTGTAATTGAAAATGCCATTGAACATATAAAATAGATTTAAGGATTTCCTCCGCACACCTCCCATTTTCTTCCGCTATTACGACCAAATCCCATCCCTTAAGGAGTGAGTTCATTGAGGTTGCCCTAAATATTGGACTAGTCAAAGCCGACATGGATAAAAGTAGATTTGCAAGTGTTCTACAACAAGCAAAAGATAAGGCTGCCATCGATAAGTCGTTTATAAGACCGAATCAAACCGTTACGATTCAAAATAGAAGATTCCTCTTCGGAAAATGTTTAAACCACACTCAATGACACGTGTTAAACTTGTGGAAGATCAATCAAAAATCCATTGGTGAAGGCTTGTTTAGCGGATAAGAACCTTCATAATATTCTGGTTCGATGGGATATAACTAAGTCAGAGAAACCAAATAACAAAAGCCTAACCTGCGCCCGCATTTACACTGACCGCGAGACAAACCGCAAAGAAAGTCCGAAAGACTCGGGAGTAAATCAACGTTTCACATACTTGAGAGAAACATATAGCCGAGGAATCTGACATTGAAGAGAAAAGTAAATAGACCGGCAGGCAATACAAAGAGAAAACAAAAGTATTCGGAGAAAGAAAAGTGAGTTTATCATTGATGAACCTAGTTCAAGGTATTCTGGATATGTTTTTCGTTTGCTTATTTTAAGATTTTAAATGGTACATCGGAAGTAATTTTTGTTCTGTGGTGTTGGATATTTGGTTTGTCTTGATATGTGATAATTATGAAGTTAACTTGAGGTTTCTGTATTGCATATCCCTAAAGGTAGTTCGGGGGTTTAATTTTCGCGGCTTCTGCGCAGAAAGTTGCGCATTTTGTTGTCGTAAACATATTTTTACGATAACGCGATGAATACAAAAACATGAGCGGATAAATGTCTTTGAACAATATTTAATGCAATCATTCAATGAAGCGAATATGTTTCATACAGTTATAGGAAGATGTGGTGTGAGTGCCAATGAGACAACTCTCCATCCAAAGTAAACCATTATAGGTTAAAGTACGGCCTTCAACACGGAGCCTTGGCTCACACCGAACAACAAGCTATAAAGGGCCCCAAAATTACTAGTGTAAAACCATTCAAACGGGAAAACCAACGGTCTAATATCTAATTAGATGACAAAATGTATCATGTTTACTTTCGATAAAAAGAGAATGGGGAGTAGTTGAAAAAATTTCAAGAAAAAAGAGAAGAAATGAAACAATGAAAACGCTTATTAAGATGACTGACTTGATTCTCAGACATGATATATATTGAGAATCATTTTGGTGTATTATTAAGCGTATTCACAAATTAACAACACTGAAACTGGACTCGAAAGTGACGGAACACCCTTTGAAAAAAATGGCTATGGAGGTAAGATGTTGATTTCATAATGCGACAATCGCAATGAATTATAGTCTGTTGCAAAGAAAAGATGCCATCCATCAGAAACCACAAGGGGCGATTCTCACGAACAAAATCTGTCAAAAAATAACAAAATTAATTGTAGATGGAGTTCAGCAACAACATAAAAACAGCAACAGAGTTTCAGATCATTCCTATGCTACATTGTGTAACCCTGTAATATCAACGGAGAATATTACAGCAAGCACAATAACAGATGATGACTTCACATATATACCACCCGATCGTGTCCCCTTTAGTAATTGTAAACTAGTGACCGAACTTGACAAGTTGCAGAGAATGTACTATACCATTAAATTTGCATGATGCAAAGGGAGTACGGTGCTATGGGCTGACCGGCATAGTGTACATAATTTGTAAAAATTCGTCATGTCAAACCTTAAACAGAATAAAACTAGGCAAGGTCCACTTTGGGAGAGAAAAGAAAGGTGTTGGAATTTTTTATGTCAACACGAAAGCTGCAACAGGTTATTTTTTCACACATAGTTTTTAACCGTCGCAACCCCACAAATAAAATAGCGACTTCTGTCATTTGGTTTGCTGTTAAAATTCAACAAAAGACGTGTTATGTCCTTTTTTCCTATATATAGCCTTTTTGCACTTATTTTCAGAGGTAAAAAAATCTCTTGGATGGCCGGTGACCCCAATTTTTTATTCCAATTTCATAAAATATGTATATCAAGCTTTTTTGTATGAAAAAATGAGCAACTTCTGTCATTTTGTTTGCTGTTAAAGTTCAACCAAAGACGTGTTATGTCCTTATTTTCTATATTTTGCCTTATTGCATTTATTTTCAGAGGTAAAAAAAATCTATTGGCTGGCCGACGACCCCATTTTTTATTCCAATTTCATAAAATATCAAACTTTTTTGTATGAACAAAATAGCAACTTCTGTCATTTCGGTTGCTGTAAAATCTCAGTCAAAGATGTTTTATGCCCATTTTCCCTATATTCCATATAACCTATTTGCACTCATTTTGAGAGATAAAAAAAATCCCTTAGATGGCTGGTGACCCCCAATTTTTTTTGCATTTTTTTCATTTGCTATACTTCAAAGTTAAATTTTACAAAGTATAAGAAAATTCTGTCATTTTTTTTCTATACCCCTGAACTACCTTAAGGGCATACGATACAGTTACAGGGGAGGTAATGACGTTGCTAACGTCAAATGTTATTTTCGCGACGTCAAACTGTGACATATCGGGAAAAGATGCATTTTTCGACTGATTTTTATCATTCAAACTGATTTATTTTGAAAACGAGTTCATGGACCCCTATTTTTTAAAACGGCATTTTGTTTCATTTTGCAGGGAGATTATGTCACCCAAATTTTATAAAACTGTAAATAGAGGATTTTTTTTAATTTTGATAAACATGCAGTAAAAAATGACGTTTTTTTCCTCAATTCATGAACATTTGATGAATATGAGTTATTTCTGCCTAAAAAAATGCATATTTTTTTTAAATATTTATAAAATACAGAAATTACCGATTATTTAACCAAAAAAAATTTGTGTTTATCTTTTCTAGCAAAAAAGTTATGTCTTTCTTTCGAAAAAGAAATTACGGCCACAAATCTGAATTTTGAGCAAATATACAAAATTTCGACTTCATTTTACTCAAAAAGTAGCACATGAAGGTATATTTTTTTTTACATATTTGATTTAATCAGGTAAAAAATAGCCTATATGCAAATTTTCAGGAACTTGTAAATACAGGATCAAAACTGTATCGTATGCCCTTAAGTGATTTGAGGTGTCCTTGTTTCAATGTCGTGTATCCGTCATTTTTTTTCACATTTTCTCCTCGATATAGTTGTTTGTCTGTTTGTCCTTTTTATTAGCTCACCAGGGCCGAAGGGCCAAGTGAGCTTTTTTCATCACTTGGCGTCCGTCGTCCGTCGTCTGTTGTTAACTTTTACAAAAATCTTCTCTGAAACTAATGGGCCAAATTTAACCAAACTTGACCACAATCATCATTAATGTATCTAGTTTAAAATTTGTGTTTTTTGACCCGGCCAACCAACCAAGATGTCCGCCATGGCTAAAAATAGAACATAGGGGTAAAATGCAGTTTTTGGCTTATAACTCAAAAACCAAAGCATTTAGAGCAAATCTGACAGGGGGTAAATTTGTTTATTAGGTCAAGATCTATTAACCCTGAATTTTCAGATGAATCGGACAACCCATTGTTGGGTTGCTGCCTCTAAATTGGTAATTTTAAGGAAATTTTGCTGTTTTTGGTTATTATCTTGAATATTATTATAGATGGAGATAAACTGTAAACAGCAATAATGTTCAGCAAAGTTAGATTTACAAATAAGTCAGCATGACAAAAATGGTCAGTTGACCCCTTTAGGAGTGATTGCCCTTTATAGTCAATTTTTAACCATTTTTCGTAAATCTCCCATGATCTTTTACAAAAATCTTCTCCTCTGAAACTACCGGGCCAAATTAATCCAAACTTGGCCACAATCATCATTGATGTATCTTGTTTCAAAATTGTGTTTTTGACCCGGCCAACCAACCAAGACGGCTAAATATAGAACATGGAGGTTCAATGCAGTTTTTGGTTATTACTCAAAAATCAAAGTATTTAGAGCAAATCTGACAATGGGTAAAATTGTTTATCTGGTCAACATCTATCTGCCCTGAAATTTTAAGATGAATGGGACAACCCGCTGTTGGGTTGCTGCCCCTAAATTAGTAATTTTAAGGAAATTTTGCTGTTTTTGGATATTATCTTGAATATTATTATGGATAGAGATTAACTGTAAACAGCATAAATGTTCAGCAAAGTAAGATTTACATATAAGTTAACAGGACCAAAATGGTCAGTTGACCCCTTTAGGAGTTATTGCCCTATATAGTCAAATTTTATCCATTTTTCGTAAATCTTAGTTAACTTTTACAAAAATCTTCTCTGAAACTACTGGGCCAAATTTTACCAAACATAGCCAGAATCATTATTTGGCTTTCTAGTTTCAAAATTGTGTTTTGTGACCGGGCAAACCAACCAAGATGGCCACTACGACTAAAAATAGAACATAGGGGTAAAATGCAGTTTTTGGCTTATAACTCAAAAACCAAAGCATTTAGAGCAAATCTGACAAGGGGTAAAATTGTTAATCTGGTCAAGATCTATCTGCCCTGAATTTTTAGATGAATCGGACAACTCGTTGTTAGGTTGCTGCCCCTAAATTGGTAATTTTAAGGAAATTTTGCTGTTTTGGGTTATTATCTTGAATAATATTATAGATAGAGACTGTAAACAACAATAATGTACAGCAATTTAAGACTAAAAAATAAGTCAAAATGACCAAAATGGTCAATTGACCCCCTAAGAAATTATTGTCCTTTATAATCAATTTTTAACAATTTTCATAGAATTTGTAAATTTTTACTAACATTTTCCACTGAAACTACACGGACAAGTTCATTGTAGATAGAGATAATTGTAAGCAGCAAGAATGTTCAGTAAAGGAAGATGTACAAACACATCACAATCACCAAAACACAATTTTGTCATGAACTGTCTGCTTCCTTTGTTTAATTCACATATGCCAAGGTGAGCGACACAGGCTCTTTAGAGCCTCTAGTTTTAAGTCATGGCGTTGTCAGTTTATTTTGGATTTATGAGTTTAACTGTCTCTCTGGTATCTTTCGTCCCTCCCTTAGGGAATTCTTCATTATTTTACAAAAATAAATCAGTATAACGCTAAGTTTTGAATTGTTCAATTTATTCTTTTCTGAGTCTGGCCGTTAACTGCGTTTCATAACAGTACAGAAAAAAAATCTGCTATCAAAGAGAATACCTACTCTCTATCAATAATCTTTATTGCCGAGTTATCTTTGTATTTTGTATCCAGTTCAAATTGGA
Organism: Mytilus edulis; assembly: GCF_963676685.1. Taxonomy (NCBI): domain Eukaryota; kingdom Metazoa; phylum Mollusca; class Bivalvia; order Mytilida; family Mytilidae; genus Mytilus; species Mytilus edulis. The sequence continues at coordinate 33,442,517 of NC_092349.1, read as the reverse complement.
GACATATTGGTATAAATAATTGTTGTCTATTGCCAATGTGTAAATTGTATAAGATGTGTTTAATTTCGTTATCAATAAAATATGGTTCTCACTTGCGACGTTTAAATTTAAAGAGACAACTAAATCATGCCAGTCGCTTAAAGCGAAACCATTATTGGACAATGCGCGTTTTTGGCGTAATGAATTTTAAATCTGATGCTTTTTGTTATCTATTAATCATGTTTTTCTTTGTCTAATATGTTTTCCTATTTATTTGTATTGTAGACCTGTTTTATTATGTTGTCATTTCAATGTTATATTTAACTTTGCCATTAAAGTGCGAGGTTTGACATGCCACAACACCAGGTTCAACCCTACACTTTTATTCCACTTTAAAAGTGTCCTGTATCAAGTCAGGAAGATGGTCATTGTAATATTATTGTTCGTTTCTGTGTGTGTTGCATTTTAACGTTGAGTCGTTTTTGTGTTTTCTCTTATTTTTGAGATAAGAAGTGGCACGGTTCTTGTCTATCCCAAATTCAGGTATTTGGTTTTAATGTTATATTTGTTTTTCTCGTGGTGTTTTGTCTGTTGCTTGGTCCGTTTTTGTGTGTGTTGCGTTTCGGTGTTGTTTCGTTGTTCTCCTCTTACATGTATATTTAATGCGTTTCCCTCGGATTTAGTTTGTTAACCCGATTTTGTTTTTTGTCCATGGATTTATGAGTTTTGAACAGCGGTATACTACTGTTGCCTTTAATCATTTCAATATGTTGCTGATCATGTGTTTTTTTCTGAAAAAAATATTAAGTAATCATCATAGTTCGTTTAAGATTCAAACTTCTTTCTTCATTTATTTAAAAAGAACTTCGGAAATCGTTCTGGGAAATAACCGTGTCGAATCATGACCAACTGGACAACTTCATAGCAAAATCAATGGACCAAATACTCAGAAGTTAGTATGACGACTCTACTATCCTTGTGTATGATTATAAAATATACAGATATTATCCATCTTAGGTCGATGCCACTGCTGCTCGAGTTTAAATTTCCCGAGGGTGTCACCAACCCAATAGTCTGCAATTCTTTGTTAACATGAATTATCATTGGTATAATCTATAAATTAACTGTTTACAAACATTTTGAATTTTGTCATCGACATCATTTACACAAACCCCGTGAAGATTTGTAAATTCAGATGATTATGAAAAGAAAAAGGAAATTGTTGTTTTCTATTCATACTCATCGTTTGGATGTTTTCAGTTCACACTTTTGTTTCTATTGTTGTCGTAAATTAAAATTGTTCTTGATTTTTGAGCTATCGATGTAAAGCTACTACATCACAACAATGATAACATTATAAGACTATGGTAGTCTCTGGTATGTCTTTGTCAGTGATACATGTTAAAACTTTGAAGTTTACGAGAGAAAAAAAATACAGATCAGCAGCAAAGGGTGAAATATGTATCAGGAATCAATTATTTATCAGTAATTGTTAAGGAAAAGACGAACATCAATTTTCATTTCTACACGTTCGGTTTCCTTATTCTACACCAATGTCGAAACAGAAATAATCATCATGTCAGCAACTGCAGCTTCTGCAATTAAAAAACATGTTATTAAGACACATAATTTTGAAGTGCGTTTTTTTAGCAACTCGATAGTTTTTTTCTACTTTCGAAGTACAAAAGATTTTACGAGAAGTACACAGAAAATTAGAAATATTAGTAAAATGAGTGTTACAACTAAATTTACGTATACGACGCAATTTATTTTTTGAGTACATATAATACAAGTGCGGACAATTTAAGATTATTCATTGTTGGTAGATCTTGGTATATTGATACTCAGTTGCAAAAACTTAATGCATGCTAATAGTTATCAAAGGTACCAGGATTATGATTTAGTACGCCATACGCGCGTTTCATGTAAGCAGGAGAACAAATAAGCAAAATATTCAACAGGTATGTTTTTTACACTATCACATTATTTCATGTTAAATCACCTATCATATATTCTTATCACAATTAGCATGTGGCATCGTACTGAACAAAATGGCCTCGTTTCGAAATGACACACCACAGATTCTGACATTTAAATAGAATTCAAAAATAAGAAAGCAATGATTGGGTTTGATAAATTTGATATATGAGGGAGGGTAGGAGGGGTCCTGATCCCGAAATCCTGAGCGTAAAAACAAGAAATCCCGAAATCCCGGGCTTGAGAACACGAAATCCCGAGGTCCCAAAATTCGAAAAAAGAATAGGGCTCTTCACGGTTAGTTCGGCCATGTTGGTTAGGGGGCAGATTTTTTTAGAAAGAAGTGGAAATAGTATGAAAGTATGGGAAATCATATGTGTGTTTCCAAGCAACTGCTCTGTTTCTATGATGTTTTCCCGTATTTTTGCCCCCTATCCAATATGGCCGAATTAACCGTAAAGAGCCCTATTCCCGGATCCCGAAAGGGTTAATCCCGATAAAAGTCCTATCCCCCTCATATATGCTTTTTTTGTGCTCCTTTCTTTAATATTTGTTTGTTTTATTGTGATTTAGATACTTGTAGTTCTTGTACACCCTGTCACTATTGTTTATGATATTCTCGCAATCTTTTTTTTCAGTTTTGCTAATGTGCTTACTTTGCGTGGCTCTGTACTTATTGTGCTATTGTAAAATATTTATGTTGCTATGTGCTTTGTCTGTATGCCTATTTATTTTTCTCCCTTACATATATATGTAAACCTCAATTCTATGTTCTTTTTAATCTTGCGTCATAGACGTTCCTAATCCATGTCCTTTATTATCTCAAATCTATGTCCTATATTGTCTCACATCAATGTCCTTTATTTACTCAAATCTATGTCCTTTCATCAACGTAAACATAATAAACGTCATCAAGTATATGAACGAAATGCATAAAAGGAAAGTTGGCGGAGCAGGACACTATCATCCCTAGTTTTTGGTGGAGTTTGTGTTGTTTATTCTTTAGTTTTCTATGTTGTGTCATGTGCTATTTTTTCGGTTTGTCTTTTTCATTTTTAAGCCATGGCGTTGTCAGTTTGTTTTAGATTTATGAGTTTGACTGACCCTTTGGATGTTTGGTATCTTTCGTCCTTTTTTTTCAATAATAAATGCAAAAATGTATTTTGTAAAATGCCTGAAATATTTAATGAAAATTTTACAATTGCCTGGTCTGTTTCAGGCAAATTGTGTAAATAAAAAAAAACATGAAATAGATGATAAAAATTTATTGTATAGCTACAAAAAAAGTTGAGTAAAATAAATTTAAGATTATTCTTTAAAAATGTAACAACCGTTAATAAGAAAATCTGTAGGCTTCTAGGAGCCTGAATTGCTCAACTTGCAAAATATTAAAAAATAAAAATACACTCAAGGAATATTTTAATTATTGGTCAAGTGAATAAAAGGACATAATCACAAATGAAGATTGAGTTAACGACTTTTGTTACCATTCAGTTGCCTCATATATAGGCATATTGAATATGCATGAAATATTTGCCGCTTGAAAAGCATACACTATGCAATTTCTGATACTATTACTTGTCATCTGTGTTCAAATGAAGAGGTTATCAAAAATGTCAGAAGGCATGCATCAAACTCAATGACAAAACAAGCTGTCAGGTTAGAAATCTATCGGAAAGAGTTTTGACAGAGGTAGATATTGAAGCGAATGTATTAGTTGCAATTCCCCATGTGGATTGAGAGAAAGGCGACCTGTGTAACCTTATGGCTGTTGGTACTGGAAAGAAAGAGCATGGTTATAAACTTGGAATTAAAGATGGAATACTACGTGACCTTTACACCAGGAATCAGTTTGAACTGTCTGACAGTAACTTTATTGCTATTCAATCTGTTAATTATGATAATGAAATATCCTTCAGTAAAGCTGTCTGTAAAGGTTCTTTGTTTGAAGGTCAGGGTTACACAAAATGTGACTGAAGTGCTAGTGGTAAAGACAAGATGTAACACTAAACGTTGTCTTTGCAAAAAGTCAGAAACTGAATGTGTAACAGTTGCTGTCATCCAATCATTACATATAGCAAAACTAATTGTCATCTATAAAATGCCTGAAAAAAAATAGTCAATTTGTAAAATGCCTAAATCATGCAGGCATTTTAGAAAATGCCTAAAAATTTCAGTCACTTTACAAAATGCCTTAATTTAGAAGTTGCCTGTAACATATATACAAGACAAATAGAAATCATAAGAAATGGTAAGACAAAGAGCAACTAATTCACATTATAAGTTAGACATGAAGGACCATAGAAATTATTGAGCAATTTATGACTGTTTAAGAAGTGCAGTATTTCCTGTTGTAAGATAAAACATTAAGATACTATTTAACTTAAATGTGAACTGTCAGGCTGTAACAATGCAGTAGAAATTCCTTAAACTGTGTGTGGTAAAACAACAGTTTTAAGGTGTACTATTCCTGCAACTTACGCTAACAGTCGATTGCAAATAGACTTGATAAACGCAACCGGTCAAAAGTTATAACTACATTTGTAACGTAATAGATTGCTTTTCTCGTTTGACATTATATTTGGTGGCCCATTAAAAGGGAAATTTGCAAAAGATGTAGCTGAACTTACTTTAAAATATGTATATCTATATGGTTCGCCAAGAATATTACAAAGTGCCAACGTGACAACGGGAAAGATTCACAAAGGCTGAATTTGTGTCAATTTTCAAGATCCGACAGTAACATGGACGTCCCTATCACCCAAAACGTCAAGGACGCGTATAACGCATCAATAGAACACTTACAGAATATTTTAGAAAAGAGATGTCGTAGGAAAAAGACTGGCCTTCAAAATTGTTAGATATTTATTACAACTACAACATCAGGGTACACAAAGCCTTCCACACCATATCAACTTTACTTTAAAAGACTTAACTTTGCATTAACTATTGATGAACAGGTAACTTTATACTTACCTTTATTAATGTTTTATTTTTCAATAAGTCGCGAATTAAAAAGCTTTATAGATCTCCCCCACCCCCGCCACAAAGAAAAATATAAAGAAATATGAAAATCGGACACAGATTTGAGGCCGAATCATTTTTGATGGCCATGTATTAGCGATTGACGTCACGATAGGGCATAGATTTGCTGAAAGAACATAGATTTGAGACCGTTTCATCCCGTTTATATTGTACTATGAACATTTTGTGAATGCTTGCCTTTATTCTTTGATAATATGCCATTTGTCTGCTTCTTTGTTACATATTTGCTCGATTTAAAACACAATGTTGACTGCTTTATTGTTGACATTTTTACTTTTTCTATTATTTTGTTCGCGCATCATTGTCACTATAATGGAATTTTGTGCGAATGTCATACAAGTGAGAAAAGTAAAATCTCACAAATACTGAACTCAGAGAAAACCGAATGAACAAGAATTGTCATATTCCTGACTTGGAACAGGCATTTTCAAATGTAGAATGTGTAGATTAAACCTTTTTTTCCCCCAGTCATCAGCAGTGACGCTCATATCAAAATATATCTAACGCCAAACAAATACAAAGTTGAAGAGCATTGAGGATCCAAAAGTTCTAAAACGTTGTGCCAAATACGGCAAAGGTAATCTATGCCTGGATAAGAAAATCCTTGGTAAATCGAACAATTCAAAGTTTTGTAAACAGGAAATTTATAAAAAGACCACATTATTGATATTTATATAACACAGAAGTGTCAACTACTGGGGTAGTGATACCCTCGGGGACGAAACGTCCATCAACAGTGGCCTCGACACAGTGGTGTAAACAGTTCTAAAAAACAAAAATTAACGATTGACCATGCAAAAGAGTAGGTCCGGTAAGGACCGATTTTAGTATTAAAGTTCAGATTTATCTGAGGAAAGATTTTGACCACTATTTAAACACTTAAGTGTTTATTTTATTTGATTCAATTAGTTTGTGTGAAAGATTTTGACTGATTAAGTCATTAATGAAGGCAACAGTAGTATACCGCTGTTCCAAACTCAAAAATCATGGTCAAAAAACATAATCGGGGTAACAAACTAAAACCGAGGGAAACGCATAAAATATAAGAGGAGAACAACGACATAACACTAGAAAGTAACACACAGAGAAACGGACCGAGCATCAAATAAAATCCCACGAGAATAACAAATATGACACCAAAACCAAATACATGAATTTGGGATAGACAAGTACCGTCACACGTCTTATGGCAATCGAGTTTACACTCAAAAATAAGAGAAAACAAACACAACTTTAAAATGTAATACTCACAGAAACGAACTATATTATAGCAATGGCCATATTCCTGACTTGGTACAGGGCATTTTAAAGGAAAAATGGTGGGTTGAACCTGGTGTTGTGGCATGCAAAACCTCGCACTTTTATGGCCGTGAAATAGAACATCAAAATGACAACACAACACCACAGGACTACAAAATAAATAAATTGGAGAACACAAATGACAAAGAAGCATACGAACAACAGCCAACAAAAGGCAACAAGTTCAAAATTTTAATAACGAAAATTTTTAAAAACGACCCGATTCAATCTCAAATATGAAAAATCTACCAAATATGGCGAAAAATGTCATTTTTCAGATGGTTTGTGTCAAAAATGAAAGTGGCCGCATCCGTGTTCATCCTCAGGCTTATGTATGTAATGTATTATCATCAAATACAACTTACATTTCAATATTAAGAATGAACACGAATGAGGCCACTTTCGTTTTACACCGAAACCGTCTAAAATTAAAAAAAAAAAGAATTGTGAAGATTTCAGTAATTGTGCATGACTTAATGGTACTAGTAACACATATATGTGCATTGTATTGTCAAAAACAGCCCATATGTATGTAGCAGAAACATTTTAATGTCCAATGAATAACTTATACATGTTATAGTTAACATTCTAACAATTTTATAAAATGCTATATTTTGAGGCAAAAGGGGTCTTACTGAACCTACTCCTTTTCTCCATTACATATTTTTGGGACTGCTTTCCACTTGCGTACAAATACAGAAGGCAAAATATTGACTCATTTGAAGGATCAACGAATTAAGAAATAATTCATGGGGGCTTGAATATATCGTGATTTTACCACGGGTTGTCCCTTTATGACAAATATTTTACCCTGAGCGATAGCGAGGGGTAAAATATCGGCATAAAGGGACAACCCGTGGTAAAATCTAGATATATTCAAGCCCCCATGAATTATTTCGATTCTAATAGGACAAATACGGCAATTCTTTTGGATCAATGCGCTCTAGGTAGAGGCAAATATTTGCCGTTCTCATAAATAAACGTACCATTAAATTGACGTAAAAGAACGGACCAAACTGAATTAGTGACATGTTTTAACTATTCAAAATAACGTATTTGGATAGTTTTGGATGAATTTAAATGATAATATACTTATATGTCTAACATGTATAAAAACAAATTGGGTAATACCACATTTTATCATCGTTTGTTTACGTTTCCTTGTTGTGATGATTTTCGGACTCACAAGCGTGAATTTTCCCGTAAAATGCTTATATTCTTACGTTATCGTTCTATGACGTCGGGTTCCTCATTCATTAAAAAACATATGACGTGGGGGTACAATGGGAACAGCCCATGAAATATATTCATATTTTACCACGGGTGTGTACTCAAAGCGTTTGAAGGACGTCATGTTAGAATCTTAAATATAATTGCCATTATTAAGTATATTTGATAAATAATCATATCGTCTGACATACCCAGTTCCAAATTTAATCTTGTGATGATTGGTGCCATACAGAATATACGGGTAGGTCTTTCCGGGTATCTTGTCATACTCGCAATATCATGTAACTCCATCAACTTTGTCAATCACTACAATCCAACCTGCATCATTATTGCAGCCTCTATGGAGATGGCTTATGTAGAAATGTCGGGCTTGATTTCTCATACTAAATCGATAGAATAAAGAAAATTGTATTAACTGTAAAACTAAACTATTTGAACTAAATTAAGTCATTCTAAAGCCTCGTCTACATTGCATACTTTTTCTTTCTATGTTTGTTTCTCTTATCTGTATTGTATCATACAAATAAAGAGATGTTGTATATAAATAAAGACAACACTAGTATACTTCTGTTCAATAGTCAAAACGATAAATTGGTAAGTATGACAACGCGGAAACAAACCCCCTATTATTTCAACAAAATTCGACTGTAATGAAATCATTTTAATCTGATTTTCAACTTTTTTTCTACAAACCCAGATGGAAGTAAAATGTTTAGAATTAAGGAATTTCTTACCCCTGAACAGATAATGACCTTTTTTTTCACGGCTTGCATGAAAAAGTGATGCTGCTAAGGGACTTGTTATTTCCGAACTACAGCAAAGTTTCCATTAAGAATCTCACTTAACATTACTATGGATGTATGATTGTGCAAAATATGCAGAATATCTGATTTTATTTTTATTATTCGTAGAAATTAGTTGCTCCTGACAAAAAGTTGTACAAACAACATTTATTTTTCATGATTAACTATATATATGGTGTTGCCATTGATATTCTTCATCAAAATAATGATTATACAGTCATATTAAAGATGTTTCATATTTTTAATCAATTTATCTAAGAATAATAATATAACAAATCCAATTGCTTGTTTCCATGGCAACCAACACTTCAACTTTCGAAATAAACTCTTTACCGATCTTATGGTTCGAATTCGGGTCATAAGCACTTTTTTGGGGTAACATTTGGATTAAAACCTTAGGTTCTTTGCCATTTGAGTATCAACAGATTTCACCAAGGGCTTAAATGAAACCTATGAGTTTCAGCTACGCGTTAAAAAAACAGTTGTGTATTTTCAATTTGATCTTTGTGGTTAAATAAAGCAATTAAGTTATCATGGTTTTAAAAAAAATAAGCTTAAGTTTAATAGAAAAAAAACTTTAGAATTGTGTATATCTCGAATGATGAAAATATTGTGTTTCGGGCCATTATGGATTTTCTGTTCAGTTTTGTGTTAAGCTTTATAAAATGAAGGTTCATAAAGTTATTCTTTTTTATATTAATTTCTACGAAAAACGACTACAAACAGTGAACATTGCCAACATGTCAGTAATTTTCAGCAACTATTTCTTAGACTGTCTGACATGCCAGAAAAAAAACGTGCATATTGTGGTTCCAGAGACCAAATAGTATAAATAAAATGTATTTCTGACTTCTTGTGTTACTTGTTTTTTCGAATTAAAATCATAATTACCCCCCCCCCCCCCCCCCTATTTCCCCTTTTCCATATTTTCCCCTGTTTAACACACCATCCATCCCACATTGTTGGTTCTTTTAAAGATGTAAAAAAATGCAGATTTTACGTCTTTCTGAATATCTTATTATAATCTTATATTTGCATGTGTAAGGTCAACTCAAAAATAAATATTACAATATGAAATGGAAAATAAGTATGAATTTAATCAATTTTAACTGTCTGGTTCCGTAGCTGAGGGGATGCATCTGATGCTAGTAATCAAGCAAACCGGGTAAGCATCCCACAAGGGTGAATGTCCGGTTTAAAAAAAATACCAATACCAATATTAAATAACTTGACTTGACTTTAATTTTATTCTAATTTAAAACTGAAAATGCTTTTTTCCTTGTGACCAACAAATTGTCTGTCTTTTGTCTATAGTCGTTTATAGAATAAAACAGACATACATGTTAAGATAATATATTACAAATCGGTAACTAAGGAATACTGAAGCTGCAAGACTTTTGTATTTCTGTCCTTTAAATGATTGTAGGAATTCAAGTGTGGATGCACTTCGGTTGTACAGTTTAGCTACATTTTTTTACCCAGAAAGCTCGAAAATAGCCATTTTGACCTAAATCACCCACATCGCATGTTTAACTTTACAAATTACTGTTTGTCGCACAAATAAACCATGCAGGGTTCTTTTTCGTTAAGATGTTATTCCTAACATTGTATATGAATGCTCTGTTGATACTATTTCCGTAAATGAACTTCCAAGAAGGACATTTTGTACTAAAATTTTACAATTTTCCGAGTTTTTCGTTGTTGTCACGTGACATTGGACAGATTATCACGTGATCAGAGATGATATATTTTTTTCACAAACCTGTCATAGTACTAAAATTCTATGTTTTATAAAAAGTCTTAGTTGATAAGTCTGCTAATAGTAATAAGTAATTTATGATTGATTAAAATTTGATCGTTCCTCTGCGGCATGAATAGTGCATTTTTTGCCGAGTGGTAAAGAGTTAAAGTTGTTTTTGCAGTTAGTGCACTTTAACCGATATATATATATGGCACTATTCAGTGGTTTGTTTGGTTTATTGTTTAGATAAATTACCCATCCATTGAGAAAAAATTAAAGGTTGACATTTGAATCAGGTCGTTGAAAGAACTGGAACGAAGTTTCCTTGGTGAACCAATCAGAATTTGTTGAACCTCGACCATCAAAATATATCTCTTCATATCAAGACTTCCTTTTCTGTAAAGTCCAACTTTCACCTGGAATGAAAATATAACCATGCATTCAGGATCAGACATTGCTATGTACATTGCAAGGAATACTTAATACAAGTAATGCGTTTTATAAAATCATCAGAGATACCAGGCTTGGATTTTTTTTTACATATAAGACCCATCCGTGGCTTTCGATTCGACACAGTCCGAAGGTCACATTAAATACTGCCTTGGGATAGAAATTATTGTTTCGAATAAATTATAAGCAGTGAGTTTACAGAGAATGAACATATCAATGACATTGCAAGTTAGCTAATAAGGACTGCCAAATGTGTCGATGATATACCCGGGGACGTAACGTTCCCAAACAGTAACATTGTTCCAGTGGTCAAAAATTATTAAAAAAAACCCGTTCTATTCTAAAATCAAGGTACATAAGCTAAGCAGTATTAATGGTGGACGTTATCTTCAGAGTAGTCGATGTGTACAAAATGTCCGTAAATACTTTTAAGACATAATAGACACGTATACACGATTTGATGATAAAGATTTCACAGTTTCGTTGGATTTTACTTCCGAGCACCATACTTTCTTAACATAAAAAATGGGTAGCACACCACACCTTGATATTCCATGCACACCGAGTTTCATTTTCATATGTAAAAGATGAATAACCATACTAGCTTTGTATCTCCGAGGAACTAATTATTTAAACGTTATACCTGGTCAATATATGATACATCCCAGTTGTCAATCATGCTACTCCTAAGATGTTGATTGGTTAGCGAGTTGGTAATGTTGTCAATGTCTCCTCCCAAGGTGGGATTTCTCCAAGTGTCCAATATTGACTGTTGTTTACCAGAGCATGCCACAAATATCCGTTTAAAAACTTTATAAACGGAGAAAAATAATTATTTCTTTTCTATGCTTTATACTAATTAATATATTCATAACGAAAACATATGAAATTGGTGTACTCTAAACAGAAATGTTATGAAACTCTATTTCAGCTTTTAAAAATATATTTTAACTAAACAGGCCGTATATTTTCTCGTTTGAATTGATTTACATTGTCATATCGGGGCCTTTTAAAGCTGACTATGCGGCATTAGTGTTGCTCATTGTTGAAGGCCATACGGTGACCTATAGTTGTTAATGTCTGTGTCATTTTGGTTTCTTGTAGACAGTTGTCTCATTGGCAATAACACCACGTCTTTTTTATATATACAATAAAATTTTACTTAGCACATGAGATTCGAAAGGAGCGAGAACTAGACCGTCAACAAGGTATGGTTCTAATTCTAAGAGGATCAAGTTTGAATATAGTATTATGGTTTTGAATTTACTGGTTAACTAGCAAGATACTATTAAACTTGTATTATTCATCAAACTGTGTGACTTTGAAAAAAGGAGACGGCCTAAACCCCGCGAATTTGCGTTGATATGAAAACTAATTCATTAAAACGAAAGTTTGCCTATCTGGTTTTAAATAAATAAAACTTACTTCTTTTAGACATTTGTGAAAACCATGGCAAGCAAGAGTAAGTCATTTCCTTGGGCATACACACTTCATTTATTCTACAGTCTTACCTTTACATGGACCTGCTAGTTCCTAGAACAATACAATACAATGTATACGTACTAGACAAAGTTTCTAAAAAATGAAAATGTCAATCCTTAGTTGTTTTTCAGTAAAAGAAACACGACATATTCCAAGGAGCCATTCAAAACTCTTAAGTCAATAAGAAATTGACAACGCGGTGGCAAGATGACGGAAGGAAAAACAGTTACACAAAACACTCAATAGTAACTAAAGAGTACCAACAACAATCCTGCAAAACACTGGTGTGATCCGAATGTGCTTCAGAAGGGAAAGCAGAATCTACAGTGGCATCCGTTATGTTGATATTCCGATTTGAATTTTCCTTCGAGTTCCGTATTTTGTTATTTTACATTTTTTTAAATATATAAGAATATAGATAATTGGAGTATGTGAACCTCATTTAATTGCTTTTCATAGCACACAACACAAGATTCAAAATAGTTAAGTTCAGGAACTAAGTTTTAATGTTAAAATTAGGATAATGGGTTTGAAATGCCTTTATAAGGGATTTCTCATATAACTGCTAATTTGGCAATGACGGAAAAAAATAGTTTCTCATCATCTCAAATTTTACAAACTTTACATGTTCAATGTTCTTGTGGACTTTTCTTACATCTATCTCTTCGAAATTCCAAGTAGTGGTCATTTGAACGGAATTTTTTTTATGAATTTACGAATAATAAGATTGGTTAAATTTAATTCATTTTAAAGTTTACTATAACTTTAAGGGTAAAGTTTGGAATTGTTATATCATGGCTGGTAATCTACACACGCAGAACATTTGGTTCTGCAATGAAAACCGTGAGTGAATTTTCCGGTTGTGCTTGAGTGGAGTAATTGTCACCGCTTCAAAAGGTATGTACATTTCTAAATCGCAATTTCTTATTCGACTGATCAAAATATTGAAAATCGTAGAAAGCTATGCTGTGGTGAATACTTTAACGAAGAGATACATGTATCATTAATGTTGTACGTGGAGTTGAACTCCTACAAAATCGGTTGTCCCACGAGAATTTGCCTAAAAAAGTGACATTTAAATTTTAAATGGTTCTAATTACAGACCCTCAAGTTCAAATTTACTTTTTATTCGGTCAATAGGTATGAATGTCGTTTTGGGCGGCGTGTACGCTCTCCGGTGTTGATCGACATCTTATTAAATCTAGAAACATCATATTTTTATTATGACATGCGTGAGGGATCGGTTCTGATTGAGGACATCGTGAATGCGTGAGAGGACGCGAAATCATAATAGTGTATCCAAACTATGAGTCTTTGAAAGTTGTCTAAATGTGGTCAGATTGTTCATGAAAAAACACATTTGTGTCCATAAACAAAATTAATGAAATAGAATTTTGAAATACATTGTGGGAAGATATGTTTAACGAACAATAAGAGGAAAATTTTGTCATCGGTTTGTTTCTAGCTACAAATAAAAGTTGAAAAATTTCATATCAGCCCAGTATATATTTTTTATGAAAAGAGTTAACTCCCCTTGTATTGCGTGAAATTTTTTTTAAATGGATCGCGAAAACACAAATTTTGATATTTGTTTGAATATTTTGATTTGTATAATACATCACAAAGATTTCTGTTTATGAATAGTCTTACCAATAAATTGCAAAAAGGTATCCAATAAGAAGCAACAGTAGTAAATTGTTGTCGAAATTCATAAATTGATTGAGAAAAAACAAATTCGGACTACAACATGTACAAACTAAAACTAAGGGAAACACATAAAATATAATCGGAAATTTACGACACAACAGCAACACTAAATTAAACTTTAACACGCACTGAAACGAATTACAATTTAACAATGGCCATTTTCCTGACTTGGCACAGAACATTTTAAGAAAAATGGTGGGATGAACCCGTTTTTGTGGCATGCCAAACCTCCCGCTTCTACGTCAATGGTAAATATGTCATTTAAAGACAACATTACATGACAGGACTACAATACAAATAAATAATATAACATATAGGACAGAGAACCACTCCAATTTTAGCTTACAAAATGTACCAGGTTTAAAAACACTAGGCTTTTCTACCTCAGGCATAGATTACCTTAGCTGTATTTGGCAACACTTTTAGGAATTTTGGTCTAATGCTCTTCAACTTCGTACTTTTTTTGGCCTTTTTAACTTTTTTGGATTCGAGCGTCACTGATGAGTCTTTTGTAGACGAAACGCGTCTGGCGTATATACTAAATTTAGTCCTGGTATCTATGATGAGTTTATTTACAACCACTGGGTCGATGCCACTGCTGGTGGAGATTTATTTCCCCGAGGGTATCACAAGCCCAGTAGTCAGCACTTTTTGTGCTGACATGAATTGTCATTGATATGGTTATATTTATAAATTTACTGTTTACAAATTTTTGAATTTTTTGAAATACTAAGGCTTTTCTACCTCAGGCATAGATTACCTTAGCTACATGTATTTGGCAACACTTTTAGGAATTTTGGTCTAATGCTCTTCAACTTCGTACTTTTCTTGGCCTTTTTAACTTTTTTGAATTCGAGCGTCACTGATGAGTCTTTTGTAGACGAAACGCGTCTAGCGTATAAACTAAATGTAGTCCTGGTATCTATGAGTTTATTTACGACCACTGGGTCGATGCCACTGCTGGTGGAGATTTATTTCCCCGAGGGTATCACAAGCCCAGTAGTCAGCACTTTTTGTGCTGACATGAATTGTCATTGATATGGTTATATTTATAAATTTACTGTTTACAAATTTTTTAATTTTTTGAAATACTAAGGCTTTTCTACCTCAGGCATAGATTACCTTAGCTGTATTTGGCAACACTTTTCGGAATTTTGGTCTAATGCTCTTGAATTTCGTACTTTTTTTGGCCTTTTTAACTTTTTTTGATTCGAGCGTCGCTGGTGAGTCTTTTGTAGACGAAACGCGTCTGGCGTATATACTAAATTTAGTCCTGGTATCTATGATGAGTTTATTTACAACCACTGGGTCGATGCCACTGCTGGTGGAGATTTATTTCCCCGAGGGTATAACAAGCCCAGTAGTCAGCACTTTTTGTGCTGACATGAATTGTCGTTGATATGGTTATATTTATAAATTTACTGTTTACAAATTTTTGAATTTTTTTGAAATACTAAGGGTTTTCTACCTCAGGCATAGATTACCTTAGCTGTATTTGGCAACACTTTTAGGAATTTTGGTCTAATGCTCTTAAACTTCGTACTTTTTTTGGCCTTTTTAACTTTTTTGGATTCGAGCGTCACTGATGAGTCTTTTGTAGACGAAACGCGTCTGGCGTATATACTAAATTTAGTCCTGGTATCTATGATGAGTTTATTTATACGTCAGACGCGTCTTTCTTCCACACTAGGCTTACCAGTGACGCTCAGATGAAAAAAGTTTGAAAGCCAAGACAAGAACATTGAGGACCAAAAGTTGTGCCTTATAGGGCTAGGGGTTCTGCCTAGAATAAAAACATCCTTGTTATTTCGAATAATTCATAATTTTGCAACCTGTGATGTTTTATAAAATGACTATATAATAGATATACATGATAAATCGAAGTGGTGACTTACTACACAATAAAAACGGCTACATAAAACAACTAACCAGCACATAAAAGTTCACAGCCAAGTTAGCCAAAACCGTAAATGCACAAATAAAGGCAACAGTAGTATACCGCTGTTCAAAACTCGTTAATACATGGACAAAAAACAAAATCGGGGTAACAAACTGAAACCGAGGGAAACGCATTAAATATAAGAAGATAACAACGACACAACACCAAAACGCAACACTCACAGAAATGAACCAAGCATCAGACAAAATCCCACGAGAATAACGAATATAACCTCTAAACCAAATACATGAATTTGGGATAAACAAGTACCGTGCCACGTCTTATCTTAATATCTCAAAAATAAGAGAAATCAAACGACACAACATTAAAATGCAACACACACAGAAAAGAATAATAATATAACAATGGCCATCTTCCTGACTTGGTACAGGACATTTTAAAGGGGAATCAAAATGGTGGGTTGAACCTGGTTTTGTGGCATGCCAAACCTCGCACTGTGATGGCAAAGTTAAATATAACATTGAAATGACAACCTAATATTACAGGACTACAATACAAATAAATAGGAGAACATATTAGACAAAGAAACACATGATTAATAGATAACAAAAAGAATCAGGTTTAAAATTCAATACGTCAAAAACGCGTCTCGTCGACACAAGACTCACCAGTGACGCCCAGATATAAAAGATCGAAAGTGAAAAAAAGTACAAAGTTGTACAGCACTGAAGATCAAAAGTTGAAAAAGGTTTTAATGCTTGGGATAAGAACATCCTTATTATTTAGAACAATTAATGCTATTGTAAACAGTAAATTTTATGAAATGAATATGAGAGATATACATAATGAAACTGAAGTATTAACTAATTACTGAAAACTAAACCCGAATACATATAATGTACATACACAAAGTGACGTAATATGTAAATTTTTCAAACAATATCCTAATAAAGGGCTGCGCTTAAGCACATGACACGCCCGTTGCTCTTTTAACTTGCTTTTAATGAATTAATATGATCATCTGAAATTTATAAAAATTGAAAGGGAGCTTACATCAATAGATATAAACAATTCACCAAAGTTTCATGGACATTAGTGAAAGCCTTTTTGAGTTATTGTCCGAAGTGTTGAACCCCCCCCCCCCCCCCCCCTTCTTTATGAATAAAGCCCCATAAATCCAAAACTTAAAATCTGAAATTAAAAAAAAAAGGAAAGGGAGCTTACGTCAATAGATATAAATAATTCACTAAAGTTTCATGGAAATTGGTGAAAGTGTTTTTGAGTTATTGTCCGAAGTGTGGAGGACGGACGGATGGACGGATAACGGTATACCATTTTACGTCCCGTCTAAAAGACGGGCGTATAAAAAACGAAAGGGAGCTTACGTCAATAGATATAAACAATTCACTTAAGTGTTAAGTTATAAAAATTGAAAGGGAGCTTACATCAATAGATATAAACAATTCACCAAAGTTTGATGGACATTGGTGAAAGCCTTTTTGAGTTATTATCCGAAGTGTGGACGAAGGACCCCCTTTTTTTATAAATAAAGCCCCATAAATCCAAAACTTAAAATCTGAAATAAAAAAAAAACGAAAGGGAGCTTACGGCAATAGATAAAACAATTCACTTAAGTTTCATGGAAATTGGTGAAAGTGTTTTTGAGTTATTGTCTGAAGTGTGGACGAAGGACCCCCTTTTTTATGAATAAAGCCCCATAAATCAAAAACTTAAATTCTGAAATAAAAAAAACGAAATGGAGCTTACGTCAATAAATATAAACAATTCACTTAAGTTTCATGGAAATTGGTGAAAGTGTTTTTGAGTTATTGTCCGAAGTGTGGACGACGGACCCCCTTTTTTATGAATAAAGCCCCATAAATCCAAAACTTAAAATCTGAAAATGAAAAAAACCAAAGGGAGCTTACGTCAATAGATATAAACAATTCACTTAAGTTTCATGGAAATTGGTGAAAGTGTTTTTGAGTTATTGTCTGAAGTTTGGACGACGGACGGACAGACGGACAACAGTATACCATAATACGTCCCGTCTAAAAGACGACGGGCATATAAAAATAGGATAGACGGAATTCAGGATTAGATTTGCAATACTGATATAAACTTTATCAATAACAATGAAAATTACAATATTAATTAATATCAAATGGTGGTAGTAAACTATACCGATTATTTGCCCAAATCCACAAATTTAGACACATATTTGAAATTTATTGGTCAGACTTTTATTCATAAAAAGACAACATGGTCATTTATTGTCATTTCAAAATTCTATCTCATAGTTTTTATTTATGCACATAAATATTTTTTTCATAAACAATCTAAGCATATGAATGCAACTTCCAACGACTGATAGCTTCTATATAAAGATATGATTTCAAGTCCCCACACGCATTCACAAATTCCTCAATCAGAACCGATCCCCTCACGTATGACAAAATGGAAATATGAGGTTTTTAGATATATTAAGATGTCTATCAACACCGGTCAGCTTCCACGCCGCCCAAAACGACATTCATACCCATTGACCGAATAAAAAGTAAATTTAAACTTGTAGGTCTGTTAATAGAACCATTTCAAAATTTAAATGTTGCTTTTTTAGGCAAATTCTCGTGGGGCAACTGATTTTGTAGGAGTTCAACTCCACTTACAACAGTAAATGATACAAGTATCTCTTCGTTAAAGTATTCACCACAGCATAGCATTCTCCGATTTGCAATGTCTTGATCAGTCGAATAAGAAAATTGCGATTTAGAAATGTACATACCGTTTTAAGCGGTGACAATTACCCCACTCAAGCACAACCGGAAAATTCTCAAACGGTTTTCAATGCAGAACCAAATGTTCTGCGTGTGTAGATTACCAGCCGTGTATATATATTTGACAGTTATGCATAGGTTATTTTATCGTACTTGTCTTTAACAATTTGTTTAATAGTGTTTTTAAATTAAACATATTATATTGTGTTGTTATCATGGTTATAGGTTTAAAAAGTTTATAAAAGTCAACTTTTCTTCAAAATTAATTCGTGTTGTATATTCTTTAGTTTTCTATGTTGTGTCATGTGTACTTTTGTTTTTCTGTTTGTCTTTTTTCATTTTAGCCATGGCGTTGTCGGTTACTTTTTAGATTTATGACTTTGACTGTCCCTTTGGTATCTTTCGTCCCTCTTTTAATAACTGTTAACAAGAGTATATGGGTCGTTTTCAAAAAATGTCGAATTTTCAGTACACCCATGCTAACTTTTTTATTTCTAATGGAAATTTCAGTTGTAATGGTTTAAATGAAAGCTTGTCGGATTTGTGATTCAGAACATTAATAATAAACACACCTTACATCTATTTTGATAAGATTAAACTGCATTTAAGACCCATTTTGGGGGTATTTGTCTGCGTACAGTGTCAGAAAAACACATTTCAAATGATTTTTTTGCGATTTTCTGATCGCCTTGATATCTGCAAAAGGGACTTTTTAAGAACGTTTAATATTACTCTAACGAAAAATCGTAGCTTCTATATCATTGTATGTAACATATTATCTACAAACTAAATTGAATCTGCGTACAGGAGGTTCATGTCTTTCCTGTTACCGCTACTTAAATCAGCCGTGAAATTATTCTCCCTATGAATATTGAATCAGTCAGTGTTGATCTCAAAAGTGCAAAGTAATCTTTACATTTAAAACGCCTCGTTTCTTGAACGACAGTGTAGAGAAAAGAAATTTCAAGACATTTAGTGAAAAAAATATAGCGTACTTTTTTCATGTCTATGCTGTTACCACCAATTTTGATTAAATACACCAACAGTATACTTGTAAAAAGTGCAATAACGTGTTGGAAACCAAATTCACAATAGAAAAACATAATCACTTCACCAAAGGGAGTAGTCATTTCACAACAGCAATCAAAAACGAAGAAATTTGTCTATCCTGTTATGTCTATCTTGTTACTATGGTTGCTATGGTTACAGTAACAGGATAGACAATTGTAGACAAAAACGTCGTTAATTTTTTTATCTTAACATATAGGTGCAAAACGAATGAAATATTTCGTTGTTTGAAGTCATCTTAAGGTTATAACGTATTAATCTTCCCAATTAAGCATTCGCAGGTGCAATACTGATATCGGTAACAGGATAGACAAAAAGGTAACAGGATAGACTTTTATATAGTAATATATCAGAAACGTACGTTCCTGTTACCAATGAAATATAGAGAAAAGTAAACTACCTTATGAGCGATTTACTTGATGTTGGGTTTATTTGAAAGGGTGAAAAAATGCCGAACAATATAAATTGCTATCTTAGATTTGCATTACTGGTGATAATTTTTACAACCTTTGAAAACCAATTTTTAGAGGCATTTTTCAGTACAACCTGTTAAATTGGCAAATAATCTATTATATTACAGAATGAATATATATAGAAGTTTATTCTCTTGAAAACCATCTAATTGTCTACGTAAAACAAGCTTAACATTTTATCTAAACCTTTTCTTAATAACCCAAAATTTCTTTTGAAAATGGTAACAGGATAGACAAAATAATGTACCACCGATCAAAAAATGTTTCAACATATTTTTGTATGACATCATTAAGATTGCATCTTTTAATATGTTGTTCTTAAAGTACTGTTTGTTTTGATTTGCTTATGTAGAGGGTTGTTTGAATAAGTAACTTTTAATAATATTTTCAATTTCAAAATTCGACATTTTTTGAAAATGACCCATATACTAAACTTGCGTTTTAAATGAGTCCCAATTAAGACTTTTCACTTTCTTTTTAGCTCACCTGTCCCGAAGGGACAAGTGAGCTTATGCCATCACTTGGCGTCTGTCGTCGTCTGTCGTCTGTCGTCGTAAACTATTTCAAGAATCTTCTCCTCTGAAACTGCTGGGCCAAATACTTTCAAACTTTAACTGAATGTTCCTTAGGGTATCTAATTTATAAATTGTATCCGAAGTTTTGATCTATCAACAAACATGGTCGCCATTGCTAAAAATAGAACATAGGGGTCAAATGCAGTTTTTGGCTTATAACTCAAAAACCAAAGCATTTAGAGCAAATCTGACAAGGGGTAATATTGTTTATCAGGTCAAGATCTATCTGCCCTGAAATTTTCAGATGAATCAGACAACCCGTTCTTGGGTTGCTGCCCCTGAATTGGTAATTTTAAGGAAATTTTGCTGTTTTTGGTTATTATCTTGAATATTATTATAGATAGAGATAAACTGTAAACAGGAATAATGTTCAGCAAAGTAAGATTTACAAATAAGTCAACATGATGGAAATGGTCAGTTGACCCCTTTAGGAGTTATTGCCCTTTATAGTCAATTTTTAACCATTTTTCGTAAATCTTAGTAATCTTTTACAAAAATCTTCTCCTCTGAAACTACTGGGCCAAATACTTCCAAACTTTAATTGAATGTTCCTTAGGGTATCTAGTTTGTAAATTGTATCCGAAGTTATGATCTATCAACAAACATGGTCGCCATTGCTAAAAATAGAACATAGGGGTCAAATGCAGTTTTTGGCTTATAACTCAAAAACCAAAGCATTTAGAGCAAATCTGACATGGGATAATATTGTTTATCAGGTCAAGATCTATCTGCCCTGAAATTTTCAGATGAATCAGACAACCTGTTGTTGGGTTACTGCCCCTGAATTGGTAATTTTAAAGAAATTTTGCTGTTTTTGGTTATTATCTTGAATATTATTATAGATAGAGATAAACTGTAAACAGCAATAATGTTCAGCAAAGTAAGATTTACAAATAAGTCATCATGACGGAAATGGTCAGTTGACCCCTTTAGGAGTTATTGCCACTTATAGTCAATTTTTAACCATTTTTCGTAAATCTTAGTAATCTTTTACAAAAATCTTCTCCTCTGAAACTACTGGGCCAAATACTTCCAAACTTTAACTGAATGTTCCTTAGGGTATCTAGTTTGTAAATTGTATCTGAAGTTATGATCTATCAACAAACATGGTCGCCATTGCTAAAAATAGAACATAGGGGTCAAATGCAGTTTTTGGCTTATAACTCAAAAACCAAAGCATTTAGAGCAAATCTGACGTCGGGTAATATTGTTTATCAGGTCAAGATCTATTTGCCCTGAAATTTTCAGATGAATCAGACAACCTGTTGTTGGGTTGCTGCCCCTGAATTGATAATTTTAAGGAAATTTTGCTGTTTTTGTTTATTATCTTGAATATAATTATAGATAGAAATAAACTGTAAACAGCAATAATGTTCAGCAAAGTAAGATCTTCAATTAAGTCAATTTAACCAAAATTGTCAATTGACCCCTTAAGGAGTTATTGCCCTTTAAAGACTTTTTTCACAATTTGTTCATCATGTTGACTTACTTTAAAAAAATCTTCTCCTTTGAAACTGCTGTATCAATTTCAGCCAAACTTAGGCTAAATGAGTTTCAGAGTATCTAGTATAAATTTTATATTTTATTTCCTTGTATGTCAAGAAACATAGCTCCTATGGCTAAAATAGAACATAGGAGAAAATGATTACTTTTTTTGGCTTTTGAAGAAAATAGGACGATCCAAAAAACATTTAAATAAATTGAAAAGCCAAAATAATCATTGATGAGAGATTTAACCAAAAGAATTAAGGTGAGCGATTCAGGCTCTTGAGAGCCTCTTGTTTTTTAATTCCATGAACAGTTTTAGAAAATTTATGACGCACTTTTGAAAAATCGAATCTATGTGTCAAGAATGAAATATCACAGTTATTTTATGCGTTTTTGCTCTATTTGTGGCTTATTGTTTCATAAACCAAATTTCACTCTTATATAGAATTATGAGTTGTATTTATGGATCAAATAATTTACATGATAAATCCATAGAGACATGATGACAGTAAAATATGTTTTAGTGAAATTAACGCTATAAGTACTCTCTTGGATAGTTTCTGTGTCGAACTTTAAATCATCCTTTATTAACAAAAATGTTCCGACGAAATTATCTGATTTAACTTAAGTAAACTGATTTTGATTATGGAAATCAGAAGAATATCTAGGATGAAAAATATAATTTTAGTTTTATTAGTATTAACAGTTAATTGCCCTGTGTAGCAACATTTTTATAGTAAATAATAATAGTTTGTTTAAAGCAGATTCTAATCCATTGTTTGAATTTGATTGTATTAAACGACAATAACAATTAAAACCAAGAAGTAACCAAAGGACATTTACAACAACAGTTATAAATACTAAACAAGAAACAACACGAACTCCACAAAAACTGGGAGTGAAATCAGGGGCTCCGGAAGGGTAAGCATTTCCTGCACCGTATACGGCACCCGTCGTGTTATCTCGTGGTTCAGTTCGGTAAAGATGGAATGTTATTATGATCAACCGTGGAAGAATATCAGATAGGATTTCTGACACACTTTTGTCATAAAGCCAATCAGCTCATGATGGCAACCGTAAAATTTCTTGAGTGATGACCTTAATTTGATTGATTCATAGCCCTGTCTAAGCACCTTTTCAAGAGCATTCTGAAGATCACCAACAAAACTAAGACTACTAAGTGATGTTTCGTCTAAGGACACATGATCATATGTTCTAGTTACGCCCTTTATACATGCTTAACTCTTGACAAAATTGTTTTTTGGGTTTTTTTTACTTTGTATTTTAATATTGTTGAAGCCACCATAAGCTGCAAACAGCCATGCCTGTCGAATAGCCTGTAAAACTCTAATGTGATTGATAACATACTAAAACTTATGAGAAATATATAAATGACACAAGAAAGAATATGCATTGAAAGTTATGAATTATCAATATTTGGTGTATGTTTTGCGGTAGTCTGTTGTCCTCATGGTGAATACCGGTGAGCTTGTCAACCTAGTGTTAAAAGACACATATAACAGCCCCTGGGTTCAGCATCGTTTATCTGGCAAGTTTTGTTCCATGCAATAAAATTAATAGATTTGTATATTTTTACTCAAGAGCAAAACTGGGCACATATTGACCACATTGGCATTGATACCTGAAACAGCACATGGCCGCTATATATTTTGTCATTTTGTTTTTTTTATAACGGCTATTTCACAAACAGTCCAAACACAAAGAACTAACAATGATAATGTTAGGCGCAACATTTAATTGCAATTGAATTATCAATAATTGTTGTTGTATTTCTTGCTTTTCCGAATATGTTTTGTTATATTCTAGTATAACATAAGAAATCGATACTTTTTATGTGAATTACGTCTCTACCTAGTCCAGATAATCATGCCGTCTGCTGTGGGTATTTTTCGATTTTGACATTTTTTTATCCCACATTGACGTCATCAACCGAAAGAATTTTATTAATGGACATAGATAAGAATTTGTACATAAAAAATATTAAGAAAAAAGGAGTAAGAGACTGAGACGGAGACACAAAATGCATACACAATCATTGACGTGTTTTTATCCATCGACGTGTGAAGGGGTTATTACAATATTTATCTCAATTCAAGAAATAACTGAAGCTTAATTGTACCATCAACTTCATTTTAGGAAAGAGAAAAATAAAACAAAATGTATCAATTTCAGACATATATAACAACAGATATCACAAATGAATCCATGGAAACGATTCCCTACACCGAGAGCGATGAAGATGAAGTGGAACCATTGAGAGATAATTTGAATTTGAGAGAAGATGATGGGGTTGTTCCACTTGTAGAACTACCAGCACCACCTGGTAGATATTTTGTATCACAAAACACCATATTCTAAGATTATCTATCAAACGGGGGGAAAATACCATCCACATTTTGCATATGCTTTACAAGGAACATAAGAAAAAAATCTAAATAATATTCTGCACTGATCAATTGTAGTAATTTAAGCAGCAAGATTGCAGAGTACTCATAATCAATAGGGTTCGTGTTGCTTAGTCTTCAGTGTTCTATGTTGTGTCTTCGGTACTATTGTTTGTTTGATTTTTTTTTGGTTAAATCCATGGCGTTGTCACTTTGTTTTCAATCTAGTAGTTTGACTGTCCCTCTAGTATCTTGTGGCCCTCTTCTATGAAAATCTTAAGTCTAGTCAAACTCAGACAAAGAAATGCAAGAAGAAATACTACAGTCAATATGAATGTGACCAAATACACTTTTGTACCATATTTCAACTTTCGAGTTAAAAAGCGAATATATGGATTATTTGCTTTATAGGGTATACAATTTGCTGGGACAATGTTGGTAAACATACAACAGCAAGACACCAGTCGAGGGATAACAAGAACGTTATGCACAACTGGGCTTTAGCCTACATGGCAGAAAACAGAATCCCCACTGTAAACCTTTCCAACAATGAAACAAAGTCAGCTATAGATATACCTGTACCAAGTTTTCTTCCATCTAAAGAGGATTTCAAACAGCTGAAAGACAGAATGGCTGTCATGGTAGGAAGAGTGATCTCCAAATACTTAGTAAAGTACAAAGAAGATAAGGAGGCTGCTTTCACTCCCATTCAACACGAGGAATTGGAGAAAAGCACCAGAAAAAGTAAAATTGTAAGACTACTCAACATTAACTCCACAAATTAAGAATGAATAAAGCTGATTAATCTCAAATTAGAGGGGATAGTCCTTTAAATAAAACTGATGATTTTGTATGAATGTGTTTGAAATTTTTTTTTTTTTTACGTCTCCAGATGAAAACTGTGTCAATGGCAATCATACGATTTACTTTATACTATCCTCTTTCATTTCCCGAAGAAGAAAGGGGGAAATGTACAAATTACCTTTTATGTTTATGAAATAGAAAATTGAGAATAAAATATGAAATAAATTTATGTATTTCCCATATGTCCCAACTGACAGGCTAAATCCAAAGTATAGTACTTGGATTGATTGTCACTCCCTAGTGCATAAACGAAATTATTCAGTTTTTATTTGATAATTAACTTTTGAAAAGTATATATTGCAAACGTTAATCAAAGGTTTTACTTTTTAGATTAACATCGGAGTTATTGATGAGAATCCGTCTTCGACACACGGAGTCATCAAGATATTGGAAAAACTTCACGCCTATGTACCTTCAAGTGTAGAAAAAGTGTTCCCCCTTATATCGTGGGGAGATGCCCTGTCGTGTGAGCGCCCCAACGACGCCCACAATATTAGATCAAACTCTAATAATGAAACAGATAGATTGGAAGGCTTGGATCCGGGAATCCAGGAATTTCATAAAAGAATGCTATTGCTTCAGGTTCAATCAAGTTGTTAATTCTGAGTCTTTTAATATACTTCCCCTTAACAAATCATTAATTTAACCAAAATATAAACATTTCTGCAATATTACACGAATTGGTCTATGCATTCTTAATTATGTTTTCTCATGATTGTATGCATTACACAAGTCTATAATATATATATATATATCTATCAATAAGAAATATTACAGCTGTTTTACCCGTTTCAAAGTGGTAACTTAAAACAATCGAACAGTCGAACTTTTGAACGTGATAATTATATTATGTTAAACTTGTTTTTCTTCTGGAAATAGTTTGAAATAACATATACATAATAGCATTTCTAAGTTTAATCTTTATCAGAAACAATGTGAATTTTAATTTTTATGATATATATTTCAGGATACTATGAATAAGTTGTTTGTTGGTGCCAGTGCAAACCAGAAGGGCACGCTGACTTATTTAAGAAACGTATTTAATCACCGTGGAGTTAAGAAGGATGTCTCAGAATCTTTTAACAAAGTCCATGAGTTTTTAGAGTTTGTGACTGAGGGATATGTATGTCTCATGGCCATGCATATTTTGGGAATGTCAAATTTAACCAGCAACGGACGGACAAATATGACACTGAATGACCTTTCAAAACAAATAATAGAAACGGTTTGGGTAGAGCCAGATATGGAGGCACTAATGAAAGGCGGAAAACGGAAGGGATATTGCCTTTGTGAAGATGGTACGCACAAAATATAGGAAAGCTTGCACAAATTTAATCAATACAGAAATAAATGCTATCAAAGGGCTTATGCCGGGTTGTTAGCAATTTTGTGCTCAAATCAGGTTGATTCACACACTTATTAAAGAATTCCAGAAATGTCATAGAAACGCACTCTGTTTGTCTATATGTCTCTTATTATATACACACAAACACACACGAAACCGTTTGGGAAATAAAGCAGTTGTCTTAACAAAAAGCATATAAGTTATAAAACGTATACATATAAACATATGTCACGCGCATAGGAGCTGTTAACACATAAGCCTATGCACGTTAAGCAAATTAAATTAGTTGTGCAAATTTCTCTGTCCTGTATGCATCTTAGTGACTGCAAGCACACACATAACAAGCATATGATCCTGAGCAGGAAAATTGAATCAAATAATTCAAGCACTGTTCTTTTGTTATGTATATAGATATTGATGTGTTCTACATGAAATCTCTCTCTCTCTGCATATACTAGTATATATACGACACAATAACGGGATTATAGCAGTTGTTTATAGCATACACATTATAGAATACACAAATGCAGAGCCTTGGTAGTCGAGTGGTCTAGTGCGTCGGGCACACTGCAAGACAATTTGGTACAACGATATCTCAGTAGCACGAATTCGCAAATTTACAGATCTAACATTACATTGTATTGTCACTTGCTAAGACTTGCATTTAAGGTGGTATGGGTGTCTTCCTCCATCTTGGATTGTAAAAAACAGAGAATCAAAGGTCCATATTTTCTATCAAGTTAGCAAAATGTGATGCAGGAATGCAGATATTTATTGTGAATTTTCATTTAAAAGAACCAATTTATAAGAATATAACTTACAAATATCAATATTTTAGCAAGTGTTGATTTTTTTTTGTTGTTTTTATCTTATTTTTTTTTAAATGGCATTTCAAGGAAAGGTAACTCTATAAAACAGTACATTTTCTGAAGGATTCTACATGAAATTTTCCTGTTTTGCATTTTAGTCGGAAAAAACGTGCGGTGAACCTATCTTTTCTTTTAACATAATCAAAGCATTGTCTAAAAGCTGTCTTTTCCTTAAGTTTTTAACAAGTCTTTTATTTTGTTTAGTTTCTAATCCCGAAATGGTTTTTTCCCTATATAATCCATACAAAATGTGTCTTTTGTCACGTCCTGTAGCTTGAGAAAATGCGCGGTGACCTATCAATTTTATTATATTTTTCAAAATACATATCAATAACTATGTTTTGGTCAAGTATGAACAAATTCTATCATTTTTATTTTAGACTCCAATACCAACTTAAGATAAATCTCTTTCTATACTTAAACAAGATCGTTTCTCTGTACTGTTTAGAACTTAATTAATTCTTTATTAAGCATGCATAAGCCTTTATCATGTAAGCCTAACAAGGCGAAGAAAATAAATAATTCAAGCACATTTTTGTCGTAGATTGTGATGCCTTCTATACATAAATTCTCTCTCTCTCTCTCTCTGATGAAGGTGTATATTCACATTACATGCTCTCTGATATAGTTGTGTATATTCACATTACATGCTGGCATATTTCGAATATTTTTTTTCATAGTCTGACATCCCAAATGCTGATGAACCGATGGTGGGTTGTGAAAATCAAGAGTGTCCTCGAGGAGAGTGGTTTCACCTGTCGTGTGTTGATATGGATGCCCTTCCAGATGAAGGTTCCTAACTTTAACTTTGAAAATATGCACTCTACTTAAAACAAAAACAAATTGATGTGGATAATTGTTCGATTTCATGAATTTCCTTTTCTTTAGAGTAAAGAATTTGTTCATCAATACAGTATCTTCATTTGATAAATTAATACCGTCTCTCCCTGGACACCACACTTCTGATACAATATTGAATGATACAAAAAAAAAAAAGGACTAAAGAATTACTGTAACCAAAAGGAATCAACTTTTGATAGAATTTGGTTTTTTTTTCCTATTTGTAATGTTGAATACAACATATAAGTCTTTGTTTTTTTATTTGAATACTTGTTCTTCCAGATGAGAAATGGTTTTGCTCATCTAACTGTAGAGCTATATCAACCAATACCAGTGAAGATGTTGATCACAAATTTGAATATACGAAGGCCGTGATGTTTGAGGGTTTAGGTCACCTAGCACGGCGAGATGCCATTAGGGAAAATGATGGTCCAGCTCTCATTAGTAACTGGAAAGTTGACATGGTATCCTTCCATAACCACCACCACCCTAAGTACTTCATTCTTGGCCATCGATTAATTGCAGGTGTGATAATTTATTTTAACTAAAGAGTATAAGTTAGTGGACTGGACTTTAATTTCTGTGTCATTTTTACAGCGGATGACCGTGAGGGCATTCCGATTTCTTGCTATCGCCGAACAGTTACGTAACTTTGATACATGTATATACTTATAAGCAAAAAAAAAATCATTTATAACTATGCAAACGGATGCCAAAGAATATCTAAAGAACCCTTGGAATCTCAGACCGATAACTCTGCAAAGATGATTTAACATTTTTTTCGGGAAAATACGAATGCCTACTCAAATCCATCCTATTAGAAAACTCAGATTATTAAAGAAGAGTGTCCATCATGCACTTGCACTGCACTTTTATTAATATAGTAGAACAGAATGATTTACAAATGCATGAAAATTATATATGCACGTTACTGCAATATACAAGTATTAATATGATATATAACAATAAACCAGAGTATACGGATTTGTTTCACCACAATATACATTTTGTAATAGTCATTGCGATGAGGTGGAATATCTTGTGATTTATTTATCATCCACGCATGAACTTGTCCAAGAAAAAAAATGATATCTGTACATTATAAAATGACACAACAACGTTTCAATCTCTTCTTTAAGGTGTAAGTGGTTGGCTTCCAGACCGTTTGAGACAGGACCTTATATGGAACCGAACTGTAAATTATAGAGGAGGACAAAGTAATAATATTAAAATGGATATGATGAACGAATTCCTGAACAGAGAATTTACAGGTCAATTAAAATATATATGAACCACCTCTTTAGTGAAATTTAAGACATATTAAACCAGAAAAGACATGTATAATTACTATAACCCGAGTGATTTCTACCCCTTTAATTCAGATAAATTATAGACTGGGCGTAATAAATCGTCTAAAAACACATGTCAAGTCAACTGAATATATCAATTGACATCATAACCAAATTGTCCGTAAGCTGCCATTCTATGTTATATACTTATACAAACACAAACAATTAGAAATATTTACACACGTTTAAAACAAATGTCTTTACCCCAACATGACAGGGTCACACATTTTCATATAACGGATAATGTGGTACAATTAGCATATTCATAACAATTTGAAGTATTGCATGAAAACATTTCTTCCCGTAAATCAAGTTATTTCAAAAGTAAGTTTGGCATCTATATACATCTAAGTATAACTTTTTTGCAGATCGGATAGGTTCTTCTGCCAGCTCTCTAACAGCAGATGTTCTGAAGAGGCATTCGATATTAGCTGGAGGTATAGGCCAGGATATAGATAAGATCTATCAGTATAATGTCTCCTCCAGGTCCACAGATTACCACTCCACTGGAACTAAGAGAAACAATACGGCCGATATTGAATACTTTGTAAACTTGCTACAAAAGGAGAAACTGGTAGAGCCAATGGGAGGTCGTAATTTTAGTTCGCATCCAGACATCATGCATCAGTGTATTATTAAGTCACCATCAGTATTAATTACTAAAATAGTTTCCCATTGCATCAAACTGGAAAAAAGAAAAAATCTTGTTTTTAATAGTTAAACACTATTTCAAATATGTGTTGACAACTTTGAAGAGCAGGGTCACTGCTGTTACATCTTTTTAAAGTTCTCAAGTATGCATGATTATCTATGCCTGATTTTATTATCATTGGTCATTTTTATAAATTTTCTGTTTACAAAACTTTGAATTTTTCGAAAAACTAAGGATTTTCTTACCCCAGGAGTAGATAACCTTAGCCGTATTTGGCACAACTTTTTGGAATTTTGGATTCTCAATGCTCTTCAACTTTGTATTTTTTCGTTTTTTTTTAACTATTTTGATCTGAGCGTCACTGATGAGTCTTATGTAGACGAAACGCGCGTCTGGCGTATAAAATTATAATCCTGGTACTTTTGATAACTATTTATGTTATAAATAAATAAGAAACAAATGGCATCTGGTCCATACTTAGCCTAATTTATGACATGAATATGTACTATAGTATTTTAAAAAGTATTTGAAAGGAAATCAATATCAATTTCTGAAAATTTGAGTTATAGTAAAGCTTGTATCCTTTGATAACACTTCGGCGAAGCATACTCATATTTAAACACGTTCAGTCTAGGTTTCATTTTCCCATTTTAACTTGAGCCGCAGGATATATTTGTTTCATTCGTTAAGTGTTGAAAATTGTATGATATTGACTCTTGCAACAAAAAAAAAGTAAACGACAAAATAAAAATAGAAGAATAAAGCAGCGGTACCTGGAAATATAAAGAATTGTTAAACTTTCAGTTACCTAAAGAAAAAAATAAATTTTATGCCAGATCATTGCAGTTATAAAAAGAATACGGGTTTAGGAAAAAACGTTCAGGTATTTTTATCATGAACTATAGCTATACACTATTTACTCTATGAACGTGATTGTATATTTATATAGCATTTAATAATTGTAATCATGATGAAATAAAAAAATATCTAGGACAACAAATGTTCTAAATTTGAAGTACGTGTTAGTTGTTGTTGTTGTTGGTTGCTGTCTGACATTTTTTTTCACGAACTAGTCCTTATGTTTTTTCTTTTGTATTGTTTGTACAGTCGCCAAAAATGTGGTAAATTCACTGCATTTGAACGTTATTTGAATTTCATTAGCAACCTTACCACATCTTCTTATTTTATATTGTATATTTTGCAATATTTCTAAAGTATGAATAATCGAATAAAGAAGCCAGAGTAGCTATAGTAAAAGTTGCTGTGACTACAACTACCAGATAATATACCTTCAACAAATAGGGAACCTGCATTTAAGACTGAGGAACGTACAAACTGATTAAAAGAGAAAAAAATGAAATGTCCCTCTTCTATCGTGTATTGCAAGATTGATACTAATATCAAATCCGGGCTAAGAATTAAGGCAAATTACTGCCAAATGTAAGCATATGATATTTTTTTCATCTTGAAATATTTCTGTCAATCACAACTGTTCTGTTCCAACTTTGTGTTTTTTTTTAGAACCAGAGAAAAACAATATGTTTTTATTGCTTCTAACATTATGGAGTAAAATTTAAATTGGAAGCTGTTTATTCATTTTAGGTTTTGAATATTGTCTAAATTGGCTAACGATATGGCCTCTAATTACTACTTGGATATTGATTTTGTTTTAAAATGAGTTGAATAACGAGAAACCAGACTCTTTAAGTAATATAGATACTTGGACATCTGCCATTATGATTTTGCATGGCAACTATTTTGACTAATTTATAAAAAGATGACAGTTTTATCTACACATACAAAACGCACTTAATCCGACATTCATACATTGATATTGTCGGAATAGAATAAAATATAATAATATAATAATTGAATGCATACATCTACGACATAGCTTTGCTCGAAAAGGGATTTCGACCCATCACTCAAGTGTTAATTGTTACTTTGACGTCTTACAACATGACAAAACTTTGGATAAAAATAATTCCAATTTGTGCTCATAATCTATATACAGGTGCTGGTTAATACATCTATCTTTTGATTGTGCTTTTGTTACCTACTACAGAGGAACCGAGTTTGTGAGTTTGGTCTTCAATCTCTAATAGCTCGTCTGGTAGTTTATTGCATGCAGTCTTTGATGGTTCGAGGAAAAAAGCTGTACTTTATTGTAAATATCTTTGTTTGTATACTGTGTTGACTTTGACTCAAGTGCACCAGGTTAGTGTATTTCACTATAAAAAGACAAACAAGAGGCATTAATAGCTGTGCTGAAAAATCTCAATATAAAGAAAACAAACCAAAAAAAAAACACCCACACATTTGACTACGAGGTATACTGCAAATAACAAGGATATTTAATAAAGATCAATAAACTGGATAATGAGTCAAACTCCTAAATTATTCAAAATTGATGTTATAACATATTGTAAGAATATACATTTGTCCAACCAGCAAGGATCATAATGTGGCGGTTACAGACAATTTGAAATTCTTATTGATAGGTATTATGTCATAAAGCATTGTACATATTAATGTGAAACACGAAAACAAAATTGTAAGAATTGAAAATATAATATAATCTACATTTATTGTTAAAAACAAAATATAATCAATACATTAAATACCAGGAATTAGAGTTATAAAGCACAAATATAGCCATGTAGCGTGGTTGTAAAAACAAAAGTCTTGTAATTAGTACTGTACAAAATAACTTTGAGAACACCCCTTTCATTTACGTCATAATTACAGTGCATGCCGGTTAATAATCGGCCATTAAAACTGTAGCGTCTGCCAGGAAAAGCTGTGGCAGAATAAAACCCTTAATATTAATATGGATACATGGGTAAACAGTGAATAAAGTCAAGGTAAGTGATTTTTTATTGCCGAAGAAAGAAATTTATCGTTTAAACAATCTTTAACAAGAAGAAAATGTGAAAATACGTTGAGAGCAAATTTTGCTCTGAAAGTCCAACCGAAAATGGCGGCTTCAGCCTTATGACGTCGCAGGAAGGCGTCCCAGAAAAAAATTAAAATAGCCTTGCCAGACGTCATAATTATTTGGACTAGAGTTGTAGCTATAGAAATAGCATGGTGACCCAATACTTTTTATCAATATTTGAAAAAAGGCATGGAAAAATATTCATTCAAGTGAAATATGAACAAATTCCATTTTAGGAAAAATATTCTGTTGAACAACCTTAAAATTTGTTATACATTATCTGTACTTGCACATTTACTTTTCATAGACTCAATTAGTAACATTCATCAATCAAAATCAGCATTACAAATTATGTACAGTAGCATAAGAAAAAATGTATCCATTTAGAGTAACATTTATGTATAGTACAGACAGAAAGTTTAAAAAAAAAATCATTAAAATATTACGTCATTATATTAAGTCATAATTTATGATATTAAAAATTTCAGCATGTCACAGTCATCAGAGTTTGAGAACTTCATCAAAAACATGACTGACTGTCAAGTGAGTGCTGAGAATACACTGTCAGATAAGCTATATAAGTTTGTGGCAGTGAAGGAATTCAGAGCTGCAGATTTTATCTTCCTGGCAGAAGAAGAGGTAAATCCATTGGAAAAATAGTTAACAATTAAATAATTAATGAATAGATAATCTAAGATTTCAAATAAAGAAAATATTGCCAAAAATACCGGTTGAGAGGTACAAATTTGGGAAATTTGATAAACTCGAAACAGGATTTTTTGGAAGATACCCCTTGTAAGCATGATGTAATTGTTTAATTCCACCGAATACACTGCAGCTGTGCTTTTTGCTTTTTGCTTTTTGCATTTTGCACAGTCAAATTGCATTGGACGTATAATCATTTATAATCATATTATGTACAGTCACTGACAGTATATATGTCTCCCTGTTTATGATGAGCTATTTCCAGGCTGACTTCTACACACTGTTCATCAGTTTGTGTGATGAAAATAAAACTATCCTCCCAGAATTTGAAGATAAAATGGGCAACATGCTTTCAGATATGAGAAAGAAAAAATGGGGGTTCACAAAACTTGATTTCTTGATGCAAATTTAAATAAGTAAATTCACAACACTGTTGTATAATAATTAATTTTGGATTGGAGCGTGACTGATGAGTTTTTTCTAGACGAAACGCGCGTCTGGCGTAAATATAAAATTTCAATACTGGTATCTATGATGAGTTATTATCTGTGTGATCTCCACTTTTATCTAAGTTTGGCAAAGTTGAAAAAAATAATTAATTCATTTATAATGTGTTATTTTTTTGTGGTACTCTTTACAGTCCTTGTTTAAATAGGGTAAATTTCTTTTAGAAATAAGAGACCATGAATATTAATTTAGTGTGAATAGCCGATTTCATGATGAAACCCATATAATTTTTTTTTTATCGTTTTTTAGTTTAACCATCATTAACTAATCTACATATGTAATCTATAATACTAAAACAAAGAGGTCTAAATTGTCAGCCGTCATGGGGTAAAAACGACAACTCAAAGAATTCAATTTTAGATATAGCCAATATAGGACAATGTTGTTGATTACAAATTACACCACCCTAGACCCTTTTGTTTTCCACATAATTCATATTGCCAATAATTAACAGGTTCCGGGTCGAATCCGATACCGATACCAATAGTATATTCACCTGTTGCATATTACCTTATCTGTACGTTGTTGTCTATTTAGATATATATGTTTTATATATGTGTAATTCAGTTTTATATGTTTACGGAATTGTACAAGTGATGTCCGAAAACGCCTTTTTGTTTTACTCTCTCTTCAATTAAATGTCGTTAACATAAGATGTGTTTTGGTTCATGAGCTAGTCGAAACCCCATATCTAAAGGACAAAGACTAGGCCCATAACGTTACAACGTTCCACATCTGACAGGCGCACCACCAAACGGTGTATTTCGGATTTTGCTATATACACGGGTTATAATCACAGGGTTGACACTACTAAATTCAACCATTGTCAAATTGTTCCCTATTATAGTATTTTAATCAAGTAAGACTTTTTAAGATCAAAATACGAATACTAAAATTTTGGACTTTAAATAAGGCGTATAGGTACTGTTTTCAATTTGTGTGCGGGCATGATGTAAAACAGCGAATCAAATAATTCAACTTTATTTATAACTAATAGAGGATAATGCTGTTGATTAAAAAATACTCCATCCCAGGACCTTTTGTTATTACCAACAATTGATAAATTCCAGGTCGACGGGTTCAAACAGAAAGATTTTGAAATCAGAGAAAACTGTGCGTCTTATAATCGGCATGACTTTATCAGATGACAATCCCAATACTAAAATAAGGTTTACGCATAGTTATATACTTTAGTCACGGGTGTGTTCTAGTATATATATATATTTCAGGTGAAGGAAGAAACAATCAGGAAAATTCATGCCAAAAATATCGAGCGATCAATCCCCAAATTTACCATTGCCTGCTTTACAAAATTAAACAAAGAAACAGAAAAGGTAGTGGATTACTCTTATGGAAAAATTGCTATTGATGTGCAACAGAAGAAGGAATCAGGAACATTATTTGTCACATTTAGTCATTTTATATAATTCAAAAGTCAGCTTTGTGAACATTATTTGGAAGAATATTATTAGTTAAAAGTAAAATCACAAAAATACTGAACTTAGAGGAAGATCAATTGGGAAAGTCCATAATCACATGGCAAAATCAAATAACAAAACGCATCAAAAACGAATGGACAAGAACTGTCATATTCCTGACTTGGTACAGGCATTTTCAAATGTAGAAAATGGTGGATTAAACCTGGTTCTATAGCGCTAACCCTCTCACTTTTGTAATGACAGTCTCATCAATTTCCGATATTTTTACATTGATGCGTTAAATAAACAGACACAATAAATATAATAGTCAAAATATGGGTACATCAGTCATCATCGTTTAACAATTTTAAAAGGAACAATTTAACAGATCACAAAAACATCTACTATCTACGAACACATTTATTGAGTGTCTGACGTCAGAAAATTTTATACGTCACATAAATTTGTCGTTCAATGTGCGTACAAACAATTTTAAAATTTTCATGGGAATGTTAGCATACAGGGTTAAAAAATCAAAAGTATGTAAGAATAAATTTAAGAAATAGACCGAGATTTAAACTAGTCAAAAAGTTATATATAGAATTTATAAGAATCCAAAAACAGTTAATACCACTACGTGATTAACACTGTGCAAGTGATATTATAGGAACATTTATCAGGGAAATAAAATTCATATCTGGTGAGGCGTATTCCGTATTAGGGCAATTGCACACAGATGGGACCAGACGTTAAGAGTGATGGGTGCAAATCTATCACTCTTCAGATTTATACCTCCTCAAGGGTTTTTTCAAGTAGTGCTTTTATTCAATAATTCAATCTGCTAAAACTTTAAAGGTGTTCTGCCATGCAATACTTTAACTGTTAAGTTTATGTTTGGTATTATTCATTTGACGTTGCTAAATAAAGACAACAGTAGTATACCGCTGTTCAAAACTCGTAAATCTATGGACAAAAAACAAAATCGGGGTAACATACTTAAACTAATGGAAACGCATAAAATATAAGAGGAGAACAACGACACAACATTACAATGTAACACACACAAAAAAGGACGAAGCATTGTACAAACTCCGATGAGAGTATCAAATATAACATCAAAACCAAAAACATGAATTTGGGATAGAAAAGTACCGTGACACGTCTTTTAGTAATGTGAATTCACACTCGAATATAAGAGAAAATAAACGACACAATGTTAAAATGTAACACACACAGAAACGAACTATAATGTAACAATGGCCATATTCCTGACTTATTTTAATGACAACATATTACAGGACTACAATACAAATAAATAGGAGAACATATTAGACAAAGAAACACATGAATAATAGCTAACAAAAGGCATCAGGTTTAAAATTAAATACGTCAGAAACGCGCCTCGTCCACACAAGACTCAAAGTTCGAAAGTAAAAAAAGCACTGAGGATCAAAAGTTAAAAAAAAGTTGTGGCAAATACGAATAGGGTTTTCTGCTTGGGATAAGAACATCCTTATTATCTAGAACAATTTAAGCTATTGCCAACAGTAAATTTTATCACATGCTAAGTACTTATAGATCCCGTCATTTTTTTTGGACATATTTGTCAGTCCTAAAAGTGATTAACACAATATTGATCGATGTTTCCCTATTTTGACATTTTTTTACATATATAAAAAAGAAGATGTTGTATGATTGCCAATGAGACAACTGTCTGTATTGTCCATATGGGCTATTTCAAAAAAAATGATGACATTGCTCTAAACCCTTGCCAGTCTGTTGTATTATACTAAATATATGATGTTTTTATGTCAGATCATGTATTATGATTAATTTGTTATAACTACCAAAGATGGTAGCAATAGGTGCACCGTATAAATTATAATGTCCAAAAAAGTACCCAAAAATGTCAGGAGTGTAACGCTTTTAGTGTGACATTCACAAAAAAGCATTTGCATTCATTGGTGCCAAAATAAAAATAAGGACAGATACAAGCCCCCTCAATATCTCACAGCAAACAAATATATCTTGGCTATGATTTCTTGTATAATACTTGCATCTGTTAACATTTTTATGCACAGAAAAGTATATGTCAAAAATGTTTATGTCAAAAATAAAATGTCAGTAAAATTCAATCTTTTGCCTGGAAATTTCTTTGTAGGTAGGATAACATGTTTATACACATCTTGTATGTTGTTTTTCCTTTTGCTTAGTATCCTAGCTTAGCACAGGTGCATCAAGATGACCCTGAAGTTCTTCAAGAGGAATGCTATAGTTACTACAAGAAGACCACCCAAGGTTGTCAGGAGTGTAACAATTAAGTTTACAATGTAATTTTTTTAGACACAATGTTGTTATTGTTCTTTTTTTTCTTGAATTTCAGTAAACACCACCTGTTGCTGATCATCAGTAACAAGCATGCCATTATCATGGTCTTCATTGCTTCTGTATGCTCAATACTTCTATGTCAGGAGTGTAACACATTTAAACCAATCAAAAACAAGCTAGTTCCCTTGAAATTTTAGTTCAGAAATATAAAAAGTAATAATGAAGTCTTGTTTTCTGTACTAACCTGAGGTAAAGTAATGTATTTTTTTAATAATAATCAACTTGTTTTTCTACCAATAACTTACCTTTGCTAAAAATATTGAAAAAAATACATTTTACAAGAGCAAAAAATTGAAAATTTTCATAAATTAACAAACTCAGCTAAGCTTAAGTTAAATTAAAGTTGAAATGGTATGGAGTTTTGCTAAAAGTAGTATAAAATTGTTTGTATAAATTTGTTTAAGTTCAATTAGAAAGTAAAATCACAAAAATACTGAACTCAAGAGGAAAATCAATTTGAAAAGTCCATAATCACATGGCAAAATCAAAAAACAAAACGCATCAAAAACGAATGGACAAGAACTGTCATATTCCTGACTTGGTACAGGCATTTTCAAATGTAGAAAATGGTGGATTAAACCTGGTTCTATAGCGCTAACCCTCTCACTTTAATAACAGTCTCATCAAATTCCGCTACATTTACATGATGCGTTAAATAAACAGTCACAATTAATAAAATAGTCAAAATATGGGTACATCAGTCATCATCGTATAACAACTTAACAGGACACAAAAACATCTACTATCTACGAACACATGGATTGATTTGAGTGTCTGACGTCAGAAAAATTATATACGTCACATACATTTGTCGTTCAATGTGCATACAATAGTTATCAA
This sequence comes from Mytilus edulis, assembly GCF_963676685.1. Classification (NCBI taxonomy): domain Eukaryota; kingdom Metazoa; phylum Mollusca; class Bivalvia; order Mytilida; family Mytilidae; genus Mytilus; species Mytilus edulis. The sequence continues at coordinate 33,403,403 of NC_092349.1, read as the reverse complement.
AAGTACCAGGATTATAAACAATTTTAAAATGTACATAGGCAATGTACGTATACAGGGTTAAAAAATCAAAAGTATGTAAGAATAAATTACAGAAATAGACCAGATTCAAACCAGTCCAAAAGTTATACATAGAATTTATGAGAATCCAAAACTTTTAAAAGGGAACAATTTAACAGGGCACAAAAACCTATCTACGAACACATGGATTGATTTGAGTGTCTGACGTCAGAAAAATTATATACGTCACATAAATTTGTAGTTCAATGTGCATACTAACAATTTTAAAATCTATATAGACAATGTACGTATACAGGGTTAAAAAATCAAAAGTATGTAAGATGAGTTTCTTTATTTCATCATGAAAATGTTACACTCCTGACACAAAGTATAACTTTTCATTATCAAGGTCTCAAATAGTTGTTGCCTTATAATTCTGCTGTTAGTCTTAGCATATTTTTTACCTAGGGCTTCTGCAAGGCAAAAATGAAGCTGATTGTGAAGCTGCCATTAAGAAGAAAATCTGAAAGGCTTACTAAATCAACCAATAATCAAGATAAAGATGAAAATGAAAATAAAAAACCTTCAAAAGAGCGAGTCAGGTTATTTAGAGAAAGACTGAAACATAACTCAAAGAAGCTAGCTAAATACAAAAACAAAAAGAAACAAGAAAATAAAACTTACAAGGCCAAAATAAAAGCAGAAAGAAAAGAAAATCATGATTTAGATGAAATGGTAAAAGAAAGACAAAGAATCTGGAAACAAAAGAGCAGAAAATTGAAGGGTAAAAAGAAGAAATTACAAAAAACTAGTGAAGACAAGGATACAACATCTATTACAAAGAATAAAAGAAGAACAATACAGGTCACTCAAGCTTCAACAAGAAAGAGGGTACAACGTGTACGCCAACTTTTGCCAGAGAGTCCAGGAGCTTGGGCCAATACTGTTTCACATCTAATAAAAAATGCTACACCACGTCGCAAGTCCAAACTTATGAGTTTTAGTTCAACAGCTGGTAAGTCTGCAGATTTAGAAAAAATCCAAGAAACTCTGCAAATTAATAAAGTTGGCAGACCAACTCGAGAAATCAGAAATGCAAAAAAACATCTTGCATTTTCTTCCAGTAAACAACTTTGGAAAAATGGTAAAATTGTAGATATGTATAAAAAAAGAAAATTGCAACAAGTCAAAAGGTTGTCCAAGCCAGTCCAATTCAGACAACAGTGGAGGGGTAAACTTGAAGACTTTTTGGAAGAAAACTCCAGAGTAATGCCCAATAGGAAAGATACTGTCCTTATAGATGGAAAAAGGGTTGCAAAGAGACATCTTCTGTCCTCAAAGCTTGAAACTTATAAGAAGTTTAAGAGGCAAAACAATAACTTCAAAAGAAAATTCACAACTTTTAATAAGATGATCCCTAAAAATTTTAAATGTTTGAATCTTTCGTGCCGCAGAGTGTGTATATGCACGAAAGATTACAACATGGAACAAAAAGTAGATGCACTAAACAGAAAGGTGAAGTCAATTGCACTGACAGAAGTTGAGGCAAAGACAGCCCAAGAACTGTCTGATATTTCAGTCTGCAAATTTTCAGATGAGTATCCAGCGAGGATATGCATTGATAGAAAATGCAACCGCTGTGGAACTCATCAGATCAAAGACTACTTTGAGCCATTGATTACACACACAAGTAGTAGTAACAATGATGTTTTGAAATATAATCAGTGGGAAACAAGACCTGAAAGTTACACCAATAGGGACGGAGAATGTAGAAAGACATCACGTTGGATGCAGGTGGAACAGAAAGAAAGAACAGAGGAGGTTGTAAAAAATATAGAAGAAGCTATGGAGTCTTACACTGGACATATTTTCAGAGCTAAATTTCAGAATAGAACACAGGCAAGTTTGATCGCAACACTTCCAATAGATCATTGCCTTGTGGTAATGGATTATTCAGAAAACATGACACTACAACCCCAGGATGAAATAGAGAGTGCACATTTCACCCAAAAGCAGATAACTTTATTTCCAATATATATTGTCCGCCATTCTACTGAAAGTACAAATGAAAACCCAGTCTTAAGTAAGGAATCCCTAGTCATATTATCTGACCATCTAGTTCATAACGCTAGTGCAGTCTACGTATTTACTAATCAGCTCTTGATTTACTTGAGAAATAGTCCAGGACCATCAGTCAAGGTCATTCATCGCTTTTCTGACAATTGTGCAACTCAATTCAAATGCAAGGATGCGTTTTCTCATCTTTTTCTCCTTGAAGACAAATATGATATAAAGATTAATTATCACTACACTGAGGCTGGCCATGGGAAAGGTCCTAGTGATGGCATAGGTGCTGGAATAAAAAGAAAGCTTGAGTTAATGATTCTTGCTGGTAAAGTTATAAATAATGCTTACCAAGCATACTTAGCACTTAGAGAGAACCAAGATAAACAGAACCAGCAGGTAATATACATTCCTGTAAAGAAGATAAACCAAGAGGCACCAAAGAAAAACAAGGCCCTTAAAACTGTTAAAGGCACACAAGCATTGCACATGGTTAGAACTTTTTCTCAAGGCACTAATGTTATTCTGTGCAGGGACCTTAGTTGTCCATGTGCTGTATGCATACTTCATCAGGAAGGTCCATGTTTATTTGGTAAGTATAGACATGATGACATGCTGTGGGATTTGAATGAAGGTCGTCCTATCTCAACAAAAAAAATCCATGCAATGGAAACTGCTGATGTTGCTATATGTATCCTTTCTTATATTTGTTTTCTTATTAACCTTTTGTAGTGTTATCAGTGTGAGCATGGCTGAAATTAATTAAAAATGTTTCAAGAAATATAAGATTCAGAAAATATTAACTTCTTTTTCTTCATAAAGTTGAAAATATCAAAATAACAAAATTGGAAAAATTTGATTTAACAAAGTGCATTTGATTTAATAACAAACAATTAATTTAATTTAACCCTTAACACACTGGGTAGCTAATTCAACCTTTACTAACAATGGTGGTGGTGTTGTAGATAGTAGAATTGATACTTGTGACAGTGAGTTGAGAGATGTATTAAATCTCAGTACAAGGTCACATGAGGAACATGCACATAGCCATAATCTTATTTTTGACACTTTCAAAACAGAAATTGCTAAACAGGGTTGGCAAATAAGAGGTGAGACTCCTGAAGATGGAAACTGTTGCTTTTGGGCAATCAGTGACCAGTTAGACAGACAAGGCAAAGACACATTTACACATATAGAACTACGTAAGAAGATGATCAACTATTTCCATAGTCTACCTGAAGTAAGTTTGATTTCAGTCTTGTAAATGATTGTTGACACATTTTAATTCAAGTGGATATATTTATACTTTACTAAAATAGGAAACTAGTAGCCCTGAATCTGTTTTGACAGAAAAGAAATATATGTCAAACAATAGTGAAAATAGAAAAAAATAACTGAATTACAAATACTTAAATATCTGTACATTTTGAAAGGTAATATAGCATTTTGTTTTATTATGCTTTTTATTCTACAACCTTTGTTTTAGGCAAAGAAAGAGGACTTAAAGGAATTCCTCACTACAGACATTAGCTCATATTTAGCTAATATGAACAGAGATGGAACATACGCAGACCACATTTGTCTTGAGGCACTCAGTCAGATGTTATCTTGTAACATACTGGTTGTTCATTCAAATGATCCAAATGTCACAGTTGGTTCTCATGATGCATATACATGTACTCTAGTCCTTGGATACTTGACAGACATTGAGCATTATGTCAGTTTAGAACCACTCTCATGGTATGTACAAGTTTTTGATTTAGGAATGAATGATCATAATAAGGGAATGACAACTGTAATCGTGCAGATTTACCAAATAAAATTGAATACATGTACACTAGCACAACAAAAAAACCAGTCACTTGCAATTCAAGTATTTGTACGTTTTTTTTGTTTGTTATAAGTATACATTCATTATTTCTGACACTGCACAGTTATTTTCATTTAAAACAGTAGACCAAACTTGGTTTCAAAGTGCTATTACACCAATATCTACAATGCTTTCAAAATTAAATTTAAACAATATATAAATAATTATGTGATTTTTTGCCAACATATATATTTGATGTTTGATTTATTGTTTGCATTTTCTGTTTTCAGCTGTAAGCCAGAAGATTTTGTAGCAGTTCATCTTTCTGCAAAAAAGAAAAATAACCAAGTGTTTGTAGCAAAGGTAAGAAACATATATTTTGATATTTATGGAGGTTCATGTCAGACTTTTTGAATTATATTTATGTGGTCCTGTTGGTGTTTTTGTTAGCTTTTTAATTGCAGAACTGAACAAAATATTTCATTATATATATTATATATAAGATTCAAGATTCATGTGTTCTGTATATCAGACAAAATGTAATATGTAAGTAAACTACAAGAATGCTATCTAATTAAATATATACTTTAAAACATGAATTGCAGGTTCTACAAGTTGATGAGGAAATCCAAGTAAGATTCTTGAAACAAGTAGTTGGTGGTGCCTACATATATACATGGCCCGTGAAGGATGAAATTTATTGGCAATCAGCGCAGGATATTATCAAAAAGCTGTCACAACCAACACTTCTTCCAGGAAGAGGACTGAGATTGCTTTTCAGCAGTGAAGAACTAGAGATTTGCAAGAGAATCTCTGTTTCAAAATAATCAACTAAAACAATGTTGTACTGATGACATTTTGTTGTGTTCATTTTGTTTGTTAAAAATGTTAAAATTTGTTTACTTTAATGTTCAATATTTGTGAGAACTTCAATGTTGGTAACATTTTAGACATAGTTACTTGTAATAGATTAGTATTATTCCATGCTTTATGTCTTTGATCATATCATTCATAAAAACTTTTGAGATTTTATCATAAAATTTGAAAATTAATTTTCAATTTAAAAAAATGTCAGGAGTGTAACATATGTCAATTCAATTTTTCTATGTCATTTACAGCTGTTTACAGTATCAACTATTTCATAAGTTATAAGAAATGAAAACAAACAACATAAAACACTAGTTCAAATATATAAATAAATTAAAATGTGGGTTAAAAAGTAAAAAAAAAATAAGTTTAGTTTATTTGAAAGGTAAATTTTGTTAGTTATTAGCCAAATTTGTAAAAAAAGTAAGACATAAAGAGAAATTTAAAACCAGTTCTTAATGTGCACTTCAGTCATATGTTTAATATAGTTTTTTTCATGATTTTATGTCGCTATTGTTTCAAAATATGGTAGCAATAAAATACTGGTCAGGAGTGTAACATTTGTTACACTCCTGACCAGTTTCTGATGTTACTTATCTAAACAAAATTCTAAATGACTCCTACATTAAAATAATTGAAGCATCTTTAAAATGTACTAGGACAGTCAGATAATAGTCAAAATGTCTTGCAAAATGATGTTTTCTAGACATTTCACTTCAAATTCAAATGAATTATTTACATTAAACATGGTAAAAGTAAGGTTTTCATTCAGAAATTAAACAAAAAGTATTATCAAGTGTCTAAAAGGTTTGTCTTTTTATTAGTTTTAAAATTAAAAAAAGATATTACTACTAATTTTCTTTATATTCCATTATAAATAGTCATATAGTTATTAAATGAAATATGTCAGGAGTGTAACAAAAAGACTGCAAATGTATGCTATTTTTAACTAAAGAAAGCATGAAATTGACTGAAGCAATTGGTTCGAAATTTTCAGAGGGTGTTATTAGATTGTATATGTTTGATTTTCTATTAGTTTTATATAAAATTAATCCATTTGTCATGTCATATAAAAACTTTTGTCATTAGATATTTAAGAAATGCCTTGAAATTTCGTGAAATTTACATATATTTTTTTAAAACCCACAATATGAGAGCAAAAAAGGGTAAAAAAATCCACCATTATCTTTAATTCAACAAACAAACATAACTTACTTTGACATTTATACTTATTTTTGTTTGTAAGCTGTTTATAGTATATTGTGTTTCCTTTGAAAAAAATATGAATTCTTATGAGTAAAATGTTGTAGAAATATTTGTTTTCACTTTTTTTCATGAGCCCCTGGTAGTTTTGAAAACTTGAATGTCTCTAGAATATAGTAGAATGGTAGAAAATAGATTTGCTATGACTTAAATTTTTACCATGTTCGTCACACTTTGTCATCATTTTTTTTGAAATAGCCCATATGTATTTGATTTAATGCGACTGTCATACAGGTAAAAGGTTCAAATGGCAATAAAACCAAGTTTTAATCCACTACTTTCTACACAAGTAAATGCCTGTACCAAGTCAGGAATAATACAGTAGTAACCCATTCGTTTGATGTGTTCGAGCTTTAGATTTAGGACTTTGCGTTTATAACTTTCCTCGGTGTTCGGTATCTTTATTATATTTTTTTTCTTTTATCATGTTGGTTTAATGGTGAATTTTTGTTGTCTGCAATCCTGAAAATCAAGAAGCTAAAACGATTCATGACCACTCCTTCTTAAATAACCATTTGCAAATTTTTTAAGAAAAGACTGATTTGACATGACGGAGAACTGTTTAGGTGTAACACCACTAATTCAGGCCCGGCCAGAAAGCACATACCAGAAAGTAGTACATATTTAACATAAAATAGTTCCTAGACATGAGTGTAACTTTCAAAATATGTAGAATATTTAGGTATTTTTGGTATCAAATAAAAGCTGAAGGACTGGTGATCATTGTAGAACTTTTAATATTAAAAAAACTACACCAAATTTTAAAAAGAGGGTACATTTTGTCTGTTTGTCAGATCTGAAGTACCTGTTTTGGTACATCCGAAGTTCCGGGAACCAGTTCTTTCTTATATGCCATTAAAGGTATGTTGATTTTTTCAGTACAAGACACCAGAGAGTGTTGCTTTGAAATGCAATGATTGCCACTTTATTTGAACTTAAAACAAAAGAGGTGTGTCTGCTTGAAACGGAGGAATTTAACATAGAAAGCAAGGGACCATGAATTAGTGGTGTACTTCCTTTACAAAACAACAAATGCTTGTGACACACCTCAACATTTTCCTAAGCCGAAAGAAGAAACATCTACGGATATAACTTGGAATCTACCAACATAAGCAAGCGCCAGGGTATCTTTCTGAATCAGACAATAATAAACTGTTAGTTTGTAAAGAATCTGACTCTTCTAGATCAAGTGACGAGAAGTCCGAAATGGATAGTACGGGTAAAGTAGGTTATTGGCTGCTTTGTACACGTCGCAAGTGTTCTTTGGTATTTTAGATAAGAAATGCACACGATAAAAGAGGGACGAAAGATACCAGAGGGACAGTCAAACTCATAATTCGAAAATAAACTGACAACAACGCCATGGCCAAAATGAAAAGGACAAACAGACAAACAAAAGTCCATTAAACTTGTCTAAAAATATCTTATTACTTGATTTTGAAAAAGTCGGTAAAATCATTCATTTTAACATAAGAGCTGATAAATAAACTTATCATAATGAATCCATTCCTTTGGGCAAGAAAAAAAAATAACAGCATAAACCTTCAGAAATAATTATTATCAAGTTGTTTAATTTTCAGTTATTTAGAATTCTTCAAGGTCTGAATGGTTGAAGATAGAAAAAAATCTATTCGTTTTAAAAACAGCATTTGTGAACCTGACAGATTCTCAAAACTGGGAATCGGCCAAATCCCTGTTTCCTCAAGAATCCTCCAGCTAGAGGGAATTTTCAGGACAGGAAAGTACAACATGACTGTCTAACTTGCAGAAAAAAAGGCTAAACGATGTGAAGATTACTTATTTAATATCCCTTATGAAAATAAAAATATTACCACAACGATGCCGCACTGATGCGGCAAAAATGCTGCAACCTAATCAGTGTGCCAGAAGAATGTTGCAGGACTATCGCGGGATGGTGCCACTAGTAGCAACAGTCCGGCACCATACTACCATCAATTAGTATGATGCCATAATAGAGCCACAAACAATATCTCTTATATCGCCAGAATGTAGCCAGAATGGATACTAAGTAGAGGTTGTTGCCATACATGCCATAATACTGCCAGAAATTATACTTTTCATTCAATTCTTATATCACGTACGTTATAGTGCTAGATTAGTGCCACAAAAAACATACTTTTTAATAATTTATTGGTATTAATGTGTGCCAAAATGTCGAACCCAGTAGAAATGAAACTTTCCGTATGTTTATTACTTTTTGTGCCAACAGTAATATTAATTAACGTTTTCATGTAACAACTACTGTAGGGTTTATGACGAATCTTGTTCCTCAAAAAATGACTCAGTGCCCTAATTCTCCGTAAATTCTAATGTTCTATATCTTACCAAAGCTCCTATCATCTATGAACCAAATATCATCGGTTTATCATGTGTATAAAAGCTCAGAAATGGATCTACATTGTAAACCCAAAATCCGTTCCAAGTCGCTCATGGGAAAAGTAGGTCAGAGTGACCTTATTCTTCATATCCCTTAATGTACTATTAACATAGATCTATCAATAAGCTGATGGATCTAAACACAAAAACTTAACCATGATTGTGACAGCCGTACAGACATACAGACAGGGGTAAAATCCAATCTATATATGTCACCATGCACCATTTCATTGTTCGCCTTGGACATAAAAAATAACATTGAATATATATATATAACATTTATTTTATCATGATTATTCATAAAGCTAGTGTAGGGCATCATACAATGTACATGTATATGAATGCAAAGTCATCAGTCAGGGGTTTGACTGGTAGAAGTAAAGATGGTAGTAAACTTGACTTACTTAAGTGACATTGTTCATTTCCGTTTACCTGTACATGCAAATTTTCAGAAAAATGGTAGTTTTCAACATTGATTTGTAATTTCATTGAAATTTCTATAGGTCTCTGATAGTTTAATTCAAATTGTTCAATTCAACTTAGTTTAATTCAAATTGTTCAATTCAACTTTAAATTCAGGAATTAACAAGGCTCGCCATTTTTATGAAGGCACAGTCCTCCTTTAGGAAAGATTAAAGCAATTATTTGGAAATTAGTTTGATCTATAGATAAATAGTAAATTGACTTAATTTTTTTACAACAAGCATGCTTAATACATGTAATATTACTTATTATTATACTTCACGTTAAAATACCATATTTTGATTGGCTGATACGAGGGTGTTAAATTACTCCATTACATGGCTGAGAGGGTAAACATTTTTTTGAATGTTACCCTCTCGTCTAGACCAATCAAAAATTGATAGTTTAAAGGACAATGATTTGAATTTAAATCAAGTAATTAAATACAATGCTAAAGTTTTACGTTTTGTCTCAGATTTAATTAGTTGACTGTCAAGATAAAAAAAAACACCAAAACACATCTTGTTTAACTTCGTTGTTTTTTCTAATAACTGTAATGTTGTTATGTACGTGACGTCATAGAAAATGCTTTTAAAATAAAATTAATCTGTAAAAGACCATAATAGTAGGACATTCAGTATAATAAATTAAATAACACTTAGCTGAAAGGGTAATAATGTTTTCTCGGGGTAACAATCTGCTCTATCACCCTCTCAGCTATATGTTTTATTTATATAGTGTTAACCTATATATATCATGTATATGGGTAAACTTTTCCAAAATAGCAAAAAGAAAAAAAAATCGCAAGGGAGGCAACCAATTATCATGAAATATGATATAAGTAAATTCTTTTTACTTCCACCAATCATACCCGTGACTGGTCATTGTTCATACATGTGAATTAATTCTAATCAGTCTCACGTTTGTTTGGTGCTTCAGCAACAAATTGTCGATTTGAATTTGAAAGAATTATGTCAACACAAACACACATAAGGTTCTCAATTTCAACTATCTGACTGCATTCTGTCTGTTCACAAACATGAATATGCGAAATATCTATGCCCAATATGTTACCTTGCATATCTTTAAGTTCAAGTAATGAACCATTTGCACCTAACAAACTTAAACATTTGATAAAAGCAAAATTCTTTTTTCTGTATTCCGTCATGTGCACCAAAAAAGCGAATTTGGCCATAAGAAATGACTTTCCTAAATGGACAGAAATATTTCACTGAATACATATTTCATTTTGTTACTCGTCAATAGTCCCTGGAATAGTACATTTCACCTCTGAACAAAATTCTACTATAAAATAAACTCATCATAGATACCAGGACTAATAAAAACGCATATTAGGTCGCTCTCGACTCAATATTGAAAAGAGATCATCCTCCTCTGTTGATAATGCCTTTTCAAAGCTTCTTCCCAGAAATTGAACATGAAATTCAACCGCCTTTGGAAAACGCTGTGTTTACAATATTTGTAAAACATGTCTAAATTCCTCAGGTTCATCTTTTATCAAAGATGGCATCATTTCTGCTATATTCACAGAACTGAGAATTTGAGTATCTATGTGTTGTGTCCCATGGAAATACTTTGTGAGATTACCATTTTCATTCTCGAGTGTGGTGATATAGAACATAGATTCATAGCCTTTCTGAGTATCTCACTATCTGTAGGAAGAATAAATGTGCACATTTCCCTTTAAAATTATGAATCCATGATTATTCGATAGACATGCTTTAAAATATTTTTAATTTCTACTCACCGATTGTAATTTCCAGCTCAGACTATTGTACATGTTGTCTAACATATGTAGTTACCCGTCACAGTAAAAATATAGTTTGCCGACCTTGCTATCGTTTCACAAAAGGTCGGACTGGTCGTAGAATATGTTACCGACCAAGTTTACGAGTGTTTCACAAACGTGTCGGAATAATTATCGTACGACTACCGATTACCGACCACGGTTTATACAGCTCTTTTATGTGAAGGTCGGTAAATTGATCAGACGCGCACCTGTGTTGAATGAATAATATCATTTTATCGACAATCATATGTCATATGATATGTTTCTGGTTTATTTATACAGTTCTTTTAAGTAAGACAAGCAGGTTATATAAGAATTGGACGGTTTCAGGTAATTAGAATGTTGAGGATCGGTATTGTAATATAAACATTCAGTAATTAAAAAAATTCGCGAAATGTGCTTCATGAAAGATTTCCGAGCAGACGCATCATAACTTGAAGATGGATTCTGTTGCTAACACAGGGAAGGCTAGCCGGTGGTCCAAAGAAGAAGTTTCAACTCTTGTTACTTTTATTAATACCGGAAGTATAGATATAATTAAGGGGAAATCCTAACCAGTTCCGACAAAACTAAATGTTGGGACTCCGTTACAAAGAGGTATACAATCTTCATTTCAATCTTTTCATCCAAAGTTTACTTTTTAAATACCAGTTCCGACAAAACTAAATGTTGGGACTTCTTTACAGAAAGGTATACAATCTTCATATCCAAAGATTACTTTTTAAATGATAAAAAAATATATGTTTAATTGTCCAACAGATATCATAATTATCATGATTATTTGTATAACATTTCCAAAGGGAAATTCTTTACTAGCCACTGTTGGAACATATTCACTTGTACTGGTATATACTAAATTTAGTCCTGGTATCTATGATGAGTTAATTGTACTGGTATATTTCTGGTTTCAATTTTTTTTTTTTTTTTTAACAGGTCCGGTTTTATTTGCCGACAAGAAACTAAAGAGAGTAACTCGTTTACGGCGAAGATTTGTTTTCTGTTTTTAATGAACAACTGAATGGGACTCCGTTACAGAAAGGTATACAATCTTCATTTCAATCTTTTCATCCGATCGCATAGAACTTCATTCGGCATATTTCCAAAAAACAGAGGTATCGATTCATGTAACTATTTTGACACGACATGCAATTTTAGAACTAGATGGTGTCGACAGTACAGTAAACTCTCCAGTTATTGTGTCTGAGCAGTTTTTTTGTCATTATAACGGACTATCCACACGACAGACATTTCACATTTCACCGTCAAAAATTAATCTCAGACTACCTCAAATCAATTTATGCCGACATTACAGTTATGCACGAATTTACGGATGGCTGTTCAAGTCGGTACAAAAGTAGAAACTGTATGGGGGACGTAAGCTTTGTTGCGGAGTCCGAATTAGGATATTCAAAACTGATTAGGAATTTCTTTAAAACATCTCATGCAAAAGGTCCACAGGATGCAGCCGGGGGATTCCTAAAGCATCAAGCGGATTATGATGTCCTGCGCGGAAAAAACACATATACAAAATGCAAAAGATTTTTTTACATTTACGGAAAAAAATCTTCAACAGCCAAAAAGTAAAAAAAGTTGTTACAAACGTCGTGTTTTCCGGTATGTGGAATCTATTCCGATAGACTATGCTAAAAACTTCAAACCTATCGCAAAAAATAGACAAATACATCAAATATTAACAGAGAGCGGTGTTGGTGAACTTACAACCAGAGAATTGTCTTGTCACTAATGTGAAAAATGCATCATTGGTGATGTCAAAGACTGTTAAAATGTTTCTTATATTGGACAGTTCCGAAAAACGACAATGATATGTTCAAATCCAATTAACGATGATGGTACGGAAGATAACAGTTCCGACTCTGATACATGTAGACTAAGTGCTGACCTCATTTCCAAAAAAATCTGTTATAGCGGTGCTCGCAGATGATCCAGATTATGAGTACTACTTGATGAAAGTTACAGTTGAGCCATTTAAAATAGAAAAAGAAACTACTGATTCGTGGGGGTGCCCTTTTTAATCAGGGGCAACTCTTATCAAAGGACTATATTACGATCGTGTTCGGACAAAGCCATTTTTATATAAGTAAGTGCCTAGGAAAATTGCAATTTGTCACACTGTTGCTGTTCTACACTTATGCAGTGAAGTTGATGCGAGTAATATGATATCCATCCCCGAAAAACTACAGTTAGACATTATTGAATCCATTTCCACAGAGCAATAAAATAAAATACATGTAAATGTTTTTCTTTTCTTTCTATTACCTGTAGATAGAAATATTTATATAAGATGTTATTCATGACTCGATGACAGATGTTTGGATAAGACTAGAAGTTACAAAAATAAAATCACCGCTATAGATAAGAATCCGAGGTGAAACGGTCTAAGTTATTATCTGACCGATTTTTATGAAATAAATACCATAGAACGGTACTTGCGAAAGCTATACCCCAAGAAATTATAAAACTTGAAATAGTTCTTTATTTTATGGTATTTATTTGGTCAAAATCGGTCAAGAAGGTACTCCGCAATAATTTCTGAAAAATTGATGCGCAAATTAACTTTTAATAAGAAAACGTCAACGTACAAAGCGTCAAAATTGCCAATTGTACATGCTACGTCTTGCGACGCAATACCGTTCGTAACGTTACACCATTACGCCCAACTATTTGTATTAAAAACATTTACCTACTGTATCAACCTATGAAGTAGATATAGGAAGATGTGGTGTGAGTGCCAATGAGACAACTCTCCATACAAATAACAATTTAAAAAGTAAACCATTATAGGTTAAAGTACGGCCTTCAACACGGAGCCTTGGCTCACACCGAACAACAAGCTATAAAGGGCCCCAAAATTACTAGTGTAAAACCATTCAAACGGGAAAACCAACGGTCTAATCTATGTAAACAAAACGAGAAACGAGAAACACGTATATATTACATAAACAAACGACAACTACTGTACATCAGATTCCTGACTTAGGACAGGTGCAAACATTTGCAGTGACTGTGCCGACCTTTAGATATTTGTAACAAACATTTAACGACTGTCTCATCTCTAAAAACGTTGTGACAAACATTTTTTTGACTGCATCAACGTCTGAAAAGTTGACACAAACAAATTTAAAATGTCCCAACTATCAAAAGATTGGGACAGACATTATGCAGCTGCCACAACTTTTGGAAGACTAATAAATAAATGTTGACTGTGACAACACGGTAAACCACTGCGACAGTTGTTAAATTACTGTTGGAGTTGGACTTTCATAACCCGTAAAATAGTTGGGACAGACATAAATGAACTGTTGCAACGAAATATGACAGATTTGACAGTCATCCCCAGTCTTTCACAACCAAAGAAAGTCATACAAAGACAGTTACGGGAATGAACAGTTGTTTTTTCGTCCAGTAGTACTGGTACAATGTGTTATAAAATATAGAAAACAGCACGTTTAATCATTTCATGTGTCCGAAGCGTTTTTCTGGATTTACCTTCATCAGGAACGCTCAAAGCTAAACCTTTGAAATCCGAGGATGTATAAGTACCGAAACCGTTGAGGAGCTATAGCTATGGGTCAAAAATACCTTAACTTTACCTGAGGGAGTTGAAACCTAAGTTTCTTAATTATTTCAAAATTTATAAACGGACTATTTCAGAAAGGATTGTTAGATCATGTCAGTACGAACGAACTACTGAGCTGATGATACCCTCGGGGACTGATAGTCCACTAGCAGAGGTATAAGAATTTCCGATTCATTCCTTTTCGTTTATTTTGCAGTGTAATGTAAATGTCCGGTAAAGTATATATCTTGTATATAAATAGCCTATAAGAGTGACAAGTATGGTAGTGTTCAAAATGCTTGCGATATTCTATATTCGAAAAAAGTACTGAAAACAGTTTTGTCATCATAAGACTGTCATGCAAAGAGGATTGTGCTATAATTTACAGTAAATACACGAAGAACGTTGAAGAAAGAATGGAACAAGAAAACATTACCAGGAGGAAATATCATTTAAAACACCGAAAAAACATACTATACAAAGTCATCTAATTAATAAATTTAGTTGAATCAAATTCATAATGTACAGTAGGTTATATTTTAACAGATATACTAACAATTAATTTCAGTTTAGTCTACAACATTCGTAAATTCAAATAATAGTTGGACAACGTTCAAAACTTTCGACTGCGACATAATCATCGAAAAACAATTATTTGCCTAATAATTACTTGTCGCCAATATGCCAATGGTCTTTTGGAACATGTCCGTCGTCAGATGTAAACCAAGTTACGATTGCGTCAGTAAAACTGTTGAAGGAATAACTCGATACATTTTGTGTTTGTATTTCGCACATCTTCCAACATTCAAGGATCTAAATGATCGATTATATAATGCTAAGTTAAATTGGATTCACTCATAAACTAACTAATATTTGGACTGCCGCAGAAACATTTAAATCAGAGGGACAGAAGTTTTACCATGCAACATGCCACCTACGGACCCTTAAAGAGTTGTTACAAGGATCTTTAAGGTACAGGTACTGATAAACTCACTCTACAAGAAGAACGGGACTTAATGTCCATATTTTTGTTTGGACGTGAGTGAGTACTTCTACATCCATCAGTCAAATTTACGCTCCATATTGTCAAACGCAAATACCAACAAAAAAATATTTCTGCAAGATATTTATATTCTCTAGTAACCCTTGGGTAATCATAACTAGACCAAATCATTTATAACAATACATAAAATATACAAGTTCTCCAATAGAGATGAAGATCTTTAAAATTTAATCTGCAACAGTAAAATAAGGGTATAATATACAGGTACAGATTTAGCCTAACAATGGGCCATCGACGGAACCCTCACTCGAAGAATTATTGCAAGGGTTCTTAACGTGAAATAAGTGCTTAACTAACTGATGCGAAAAAAGTAAAATCAGGAAAATTCAGAAAGGAAAGTCCCTTATCAAATGACAATACCCAAAGCTCAAACACATCAAACAAATGGATAACAACGGTCTTATTCCTGACTTTGGACAGGCATTTTCTTGTGTAGAAAATGGTGGATCGAACCTGGTTTAATAGCTAGCTAAACCTCACGCCTGTACGAGGGTCGCATGAACGTCCATTATATTGACAACGATGCGTGAACAAAACAAACAGACATACCAGTGGCAAATATACAGTAGACTACAGTGTGAGTCTTAATCACTTAAATAACAAAATAAATAAGTATCAAAAAAGCACTAAATAGCATTTATACCAAACATAATAGCAACAATATAAGTCAAGAATACACAAATTTGACATAGTACAATGACGTGATGAATAAGTACAGAGCCACGTCATATATGAAACGAAGGAACACAAAAAGGCATACAGACGAAGCACAAAGCAAAATACAAGTTCTACAATTGCACTAGATGTATCAGCACAAAGCCATACCAAATGCATCGAAGTGACACATAGCATACAGAGAAAGCACATCCTCACCTATCGCTTTCCTATTTTTTAATTTTATATATGTTTGCAAAATCTATCCATAAACGACTAAAAGTCTGCAAGTATTTGGACCAAATGGAGAGTCATCGGATTTAACGACACCATTCTCACTGAGCGTGAAAAGTAAAACCATCCCCTCTCCTCAGTTACAATGCTTATTTAAAAGTAGTACTATTAGTTTTCTACATCTTTGGAAAAGGGGGTAAAGAAGTTAATTAATATTCTTGCTAGGACATAAAATGTGGCACATGTGTTTCTACCTTCTTAAAAAATTATCTCTTAGTATAGAATTTTGAATTAATCATGACAACATTTTAAATCATTGATTGTATTATTCTTTTTATCATCTGTAACGATCTCATGCATTATGTCTCCGAGAAGTGAGAAGTGCAGTGTATCACTTCTTGTCTGCTCCTTGTGAGTAAATATTGCAGACAAGCGGACATATATTGCCCAGCCACAGTAGAAGCCACAAAAAAAGTAATAACACAAAAAAAACTGAACGTCCTTAGGCAGCAACCATTTGATTTTCTGGGGGGGGGGGGGGGGGGCTATGGGTTTTTTTTCTGTGCGAGAAGTCGAAAACAATTTTTTTCTTTCAATTTTAGCATTACATATAGTGGCAGCTGGGGGTGAAACAAACAATATTTTTTTTTCTCAGAATCAAAAACAAATTATTTTTTTCTCCAAAAACTGGAAACAAACTTTTTTTCCCAAAAAAAACCATAGCCACCCCGATCCGATTGCATTGCTAAGTATGGAGCGGCGCGCATTAAGTTGACAAATAAATCAATAATAATCGTTATTTGTCATATAAGCAACATTATACTGGTGACATAAAGACATGATAATTTTATTGAATATAATGCACATTTTTACCCATATGGGTTGAAGGCATACATAAATCAACATAATAATTTTACAATACATCATACAGAAAAACAAAACAAAAGAACAAAACATTATATACATATATGTATCATAAACAAAAGTAAAAACAACAATAACATAACTGGGTTGAACTTACACAAAAAGTCATATCTATATGCAAGTAAAACGAACTATGAAGAGTCCCCTGTCCTCAGCTCTAAAGACTGTTTTATAAAGGAACCCTTTTTTGTCACTTGGTTTATTTTAGAAGGACTACTAGTTTTTCGGTATCAGACAGATTTGGAAACATAGGATTATCTATTGCCATGTCATTAAAAAGTTTTATACGTAAAACATTATTAATTTGATAGTAGAGGAGAAAGTAATTTTCATCTTCTTAGGTTTTACAAGTTGGACATGTTCTATTGTCTCGAGGTATTTTTAGACATCTACCCTTCTCAATGAGCAAATCCTGGTCACTAATTCTAATTTTTGTAAATAAACATCTAGTTTCAAAATTTGGATATCTTGGATAAAACTCTTGGTCTTGTTAGACTTTAATATTTTTGTAAAGAAAAAGTTTATTATTTTCGTGTGAACTGTTTATTTTATTTTCCAGTAATTCTGAATAAAAGTTGCTTGTAATATTCTTAATCCAAGTAACGTAAGGGTACCCAAATTGCACCGAGTACCCAAATTGCAACGGAAATCTTACAAGATTTCCTAGAGACTAAACAATTTGTATTTTTATGATTTGATACTATGCACGTCTTTCAACATAGGTAAACATATTTAGATATACACAAAACGTTCACAGTCTTTATCAACAGATGGACTGTTTACTGAAAAAGCAAAATGTACGAAAACGTCACCATGCGACGTCATCAAAACGTCATCTTTTTAAAATTAGCAAATACAATATATTATAAGTATCCATTTCGTAAAATATGAGGAGTAAGCATGGACTAATATCCAATTGTTCAAAATATTTGAAGAAATTAAACAAAAGCTCGGTTATTAGACTTTTGACGATGTGAATTTAAGCATGGATGCAATTTGGGTACTCCTCATCACAGAATCATGGATAGTTTGGAGGTTGATTCAAACCCATTTTTTTATGACTCAATATGGATTAAAAATCAAATTGGTGTACCTATACAATAAAGAAGGATAGGGCTACAAAATAAACCCAGTATGGACATTTTTTTCTTGATCATAAAACAACGTAGGTGAAAAAACTGTCAAAATAGGTGCAATTTGGGTACCGTCACGTTAGTTAGTTTGTTTGCTTCCATATTTTTACAGGACGCTACAACAATATTTTGATGTTAATGATCTGAGAATGAAGAAAATGTGAGATTTCGTTTGTGGTAAATTTTAAAATTGTTTGTATGCACATTGAACGACAAATCTATGTGACGTATAAAATTGTCTGACGTCAGACACACAAATCAATGAATGTGTTTGTAGTTAGATGTTTTTGTGTTCTGTTAAATTGTTCCTTTTAAAATTGTTATACGATGATGACTGATGTACCCATATTTTGACTATTTTTTTTATTGTGTCTGTTTAGTTAACGCATCAATGTAAATATAACGGAAATTGATGAGACTTGTCATCAAAGCAAGAGGGTTAGCACTATA
The DNA here is from genome assembly GCF_963676685.1 of Mytilus edulis. Classification (NCBI taxonomy): domain Eukaryota; kingdom Metazoa; phylum Mollusca; class Bivalvia; order Mytilida; family Mytilidae; genus Mytilus; species Mytilus edulis. Next base: position 33,384,698 of record NC_092349.1, on the reverse strand, counting down.
AAACGAGGTTTAACCCTTTCAGCGCCGAGACGTTGTTTTTTCTCATGATTACGTGCCATACATATTTCAATGACGTTACTAAAATGATACGTAACGTAACGTCAACACATTATCGTACAAGCACATGCACGCTATCCTCCGTAATCGATTAATCCGACATCTCGTATATTCGGGGAAATATCCCATATCTCCGGCCACCTTTGAATTAACTTGAGTTCACGTAGCGAATGCGTATTTCCAGTGATTTTTGTTTAATTTTCAGGCTAGAATTCGAAGTTTGTTTTTTTTTTATTCTTTTTAAAACGCCCGACAATATGGAAATAAATGAAGATTCTTATAGCATGATGAATATCATTATCAATGAAGATATATTGATGAAACTATAGCTCAATTTCTGTATTTTGATATAAAGAGGGTGGTACATGTAAAGGGTTATTTTCGTGCAACATGTTTTGACATTTTTTTTCCACGTGCAGCCGTGAAAAAGGTTGTCGTTATTCATCGTAATTTGTGAAATCGGTAAAAAGATCAATGTGCAAGAAAGTTTTAATTGTTCGTTCATCGTTAAATGGCAATTTTATTTCGCCTTCTTTCGTGGGAACATGGTGTAACTCGCACCATAAGAACTATTCAAACTGATGCATTTCCCCCTCACAACTTTCGTGAAACTTTTTCACGCGATACTTAAGTGTATACAGTGTTCTACAAATACCAAAATCAATTGTATGTTTATACTCTATGATAAGAGCCTACCCCCTCTCTTTACGCCCTCTATAAAGCATCATCAAATGTAATATTTGATATCATCGAATGATTAAAAAAAACGAGCAGTGTTCTCAGTTTCTTCATACTTGGCGCGGGTCTGTTTTTTTCTTAAGCACCATCGATGAAGAAACACTTTGCAGATCTTCGCATATCACCACACAATTAGGGATACCAGTATATAGCATTGTTATAATTCAACCATCATATAAGTCTCAACTTATTGAGTAATAAATAGTTCAGCGGCAAATATTTCACAAATACACAACACTAACTTATCTTTTTTCTGATGTATAATCTGAAATAAGTTTGCTATAACATTACAATTGTGTGACTTATCTTTCATTTTGATTTGCCGGTTTGGTTTTGAAGAATGTCACTTTTCTGACTAGACCAGTACATGTAGTTGAAAATATTTAGCATTCATTTTGCTTCTTTTTTATATAGCCTTAAATTATTTTATTTTTTGGTATTCTATAATTCAATTCAATTAATGTTTTACATGTCAACGGCATGCAAATTTTCATGATTTCACTAAATATTTATTTATGAAGCACTTGGTGTCTAAATTTAATGTATTAATACCTGTGGTTCAAACTGTCTTGACCTTTTTATAGAGTTAGCCGATTTTTTTCCAGATACTATTTCTAAAAAGTGTACAATTAAAGGTACAGTTTTAAGAAATACTTTGCTGTGCTAAATACATGTCTGACCTAACCTCAGTTTTGTCATTAAATGGGGCCTGTCGCTAAATAATTTTATGTTTCTTGTTGCGATCATTGACATCGAAAATCTGATATGAACCCCTTTTTCATGGGTGTGATTTCGGCAGAAAATGAGGAGAAACTATCTCATCGTAAATACACATTCTTTTGGCAAGGGTTTATTTAGGAATTTCGTTAAAATCAATATAGCCCTAAATGCTTGAACTATTTTCCTTCATTGATTCCTACATTAGGATGTATAGTGTCTAATTACTAGTACATGTACACAGTTAGTTTGAAGTTTGAAATAAAAGAGGTAAATGTTGGTACCAATAGTTTACTCCAATCATAATAACGGACAACGTACTTTCCTTTTTACTGAGATTAATTCTTCAAGTAATGAATTTGATTTTAATAAATGCAAAAAATATAATCACAAACTGGTCGACTTACATTAGAAGCCCTTCTCTAAATTTTAAAAAGAGATCCATGCATGCCAGACTCAGTGAAAATGAGACTTTAACTCCAGTACACAAACAAATTTACAAAGATATATAGAGGTCAACTTACAGTCTAAAAAAAAGATAGTCGGAAATATGCATTATACGATATTTCAAACTCTAAAAGCAAAAGTATAAATTGACTGCGAATAAATTATTGGAGGCTACACATATTTGTTATACCATTCACTTCCTAAATTAAAATTTAGAAGTCTGATATTAACGAACACAACCGCTTAGACAATAAAAACAAAACCAACGACTGGACTGGGACAATGAACAACTCTGACATGAGTGGAAAACATCGCTGTTGACTGACACAGATAAATGGTTCCGGGTTAAAATCTAGTCATACATATCCTATCCATATAGTTAGATAGAAGATTGGACTTGTGTGAATAATACGCAAATTTAGACGACCCTTTATTTTCAAGTTGAAAATTTGATTTTTAAACCAAACGGAAACATTTAAAAACACTGGAATTACAAGAGATGCCTCATTATATGTTATTATATTTTCATCTTTTTTCCTTAGCTCTATTTGATTAGATCTTATTTTTTTTCATATTTAGTCATACGAAGTAGCTAGATTGCAGTCTTGTTTAGTCTTTCTTAGTAACGAAAAAAAAACGACTCAAAATTACGACAATAATGTAATAATTTTAATGGATCAGATGGACTGATCTGCATGCTAACTTCTGTATATAAACAAGTTCGTATATCAATTGCGTGTGTTGGGTTTGAATTGTCAGTACTAGTATTAGCTTGTACAAATGTATGTAATTTATATATGGAGAATTATGCACTGCCGTCCGTGTCTATATATTGTTTTATTTTTTAGCTGGTTTTTTTTAACAATAATGGTTGTTAAAATAAACAATTCAGAATTTTCTTTTGGCACCACTATTATTTTTGAAAGAGTTCGTTATAATAAGTCATGATAGCTGTACGTATGGTAACAAATGAGTCACTTATAGCCACCAAAGTCATCGGGACAAGGCTATAAACTACGGGTCGTCGTACTGCCTTATACAATAGTTATATACAGTATGTATATATGATCTCCCCCAGTTTTTGGTTGGGTTGATGTTGCTCAGTCTTTAGTATTCTTTTCTGCCTGTGTAAATTTAACTTGTCTTGGTCAGTATTATTTTTTTCCATGGCATTGAATTTTGAGTTTGAATATCTCTTTGGTATCTTTTACCTCTCTTTTTGTGAGCACGATTGGTCACTATATAATTCAATGTGAAACATTTAAAATGAGATGATCATGACATGTCGGGTACCAGTTTAATATTAGAACAGATAGAAAAAAACTTTTAAAAAGAGCTTGACTTGTCAAAATTGGACCAAGCACCAAAAAAACCCAAAACAACACAGTTACAAAGGACAAAAATAAATCCAAAAATACGCAGTAAGTGATGGGTAAATCAAAACACGATCTTAACTCAAAATTGAATATGTATTCTAATAAATATTGAATTGACAACAAAGTGAGACACATGGACACATAAGGCGGAGTATGCAGATTGTATGCCATAATTAAGTATTAGAATGATTAATACAAAAATCCGGGTCAAGTTTATTTGGTTTTCGCAGAAATTATTTTAGAAGACCGGCATTGTCAAAATTATTCATTATAAGTTATAACTTAAATATTTGTTGTTTTTAAAACTAGTGAAGTCAACCCATGTTTAAGCCAACCCCAGATGGCTAAATTTCTCAAGAAATATGAGGGGTAAAATAGTGCATTTAAAAAGAGATATTCCCGGATTCTATATACCGACTATATTTGCAGAGCTTACCTTCTAAAAAACTAACAGTTTTATTGAATAAATTAATAAACAACAAACTATTAAACAAATTATCGAATGATATTCGATCTGTAACACTTCACATTGTAAAAATCGGTAAAAACTCAATGGTTTTACTGCAAAACGTTTCTAGTAATATCAAGTACCTGCCACTTTTATACCCATAAACGTCACACACAGCATCAGTTTTGATGACGTCATTCAGATAAACGTTACAATTTAAAAATAAAATAACAACTTTTTTTTTTACAGTCAACCATGTGAGCTAATTTCATTCAGTTAATTTAATAAATAAAGGCATACAAAGTTTATAATTGGAGTATAGATTGTGTAAAAAGTTGCACATTATCTCAGACAAAAATAGTTTTCATCCCCAAAATTCAATATATAATTTGAGACTTTTATGTTTATTCTTGAATAACAGAACAAAGTCAATTATTTTTCTTTAAACCTAATATGGTTTCGGCAGTCAAATGAAGTTTTTTATATACGTTTTTAATGCTTCGTATGTTCTACTGAAAAACGACAAAAATGTCGTTTTGGCGTGTTAGCGGTAAACGACAAAAATGTCGTTTTGGCGCCGAAATAATGTTTATATATATATATATTTACCTAAAAAGACATACTACGTACGCCTCGTGAGATGAGTGTTGGTAACTGTCAAAGACCCTTACGCTTGCTTGGCGGAAGGTTTTTAATAATACGAGTTCGTAGTCCACGTAGAGCAAAGCAAAGCTTCCTTGTGATGTATTCTACAGTGTAGCAGACATCCATGCATTTACATTTACAACCACAAGCACAAATAAAGCTACTAGGGTCCAATATAAAGTTAGTGTCTAGTGTGATGTTACTATGGATACTACATTTCATGCACACATCAATACTACAAATAAAATTATATAATTCTTGTAGATAAGGTGAACGGATTTCATGCAGAGCTGGACATCTTTGTTTCTATGAGGATCGTTTGTTGTTTATCAATCTTCGGGAAATTCCGGAGTTTCCGGAAACGTTCGGCGAATGTTTCGTTATTTTTCACGCGATAATGATGTTAAAAAGATGAGAGAGTAGAAATTATGGAATTGATGATTAATTCTATGAAAATATGATCTGGTACCCAGTATTTTTACGCTATATATTGTACAGGATGATATTATTGACAACATATCCAATGCCAAGATTAGCATTCATAATGTATGCTCTCAATATGATGCAATGAATGGAACGGAATCAATTTCATACACGTGTTTTCACCGATATGGTTTCAACATCTATGATGAATGGACTAAATACTAGGTCAGTGTAGGGAAGAAGATTCATAATACTCATAATGATATGCAACCTTTAACATGTTTATGTGGCCTTATTGACACCTTTGATGATCGCTAATCTGTTGGTCATTCTATGTTTCTGATCTTTGATGTAGGGTTAATATTGGTGTCGCGTTTCACTCACTACACGTGTGCAGCAATCAAATAAATTTGTTTACTATGCGATTTCCTTCAACATGTCAATCTGAATGAGACAATTTGTATAGATAAGGAGATGAATCAGATTACTTGGGAAAGTAATTATGTAATCAATAATTTGATTCAATGTTGTCATAAATTAAAGAGAGAGTTATTCTCATTGTCGAAGACTGTAGTAGCTTATCCTCATGCTCATTTGAACCTTTCATTACAACTTTATACTATAGGTATGTTTTATAAGCTATCATACCTCTCCTCAATTTTCTACAAAGAACGTAATATTTACATAATTATGTCTTGTTACAATGCACATAATGTAGGTCTATTTTGTTTTGGGGAATAAAAGCACCATGAATATGCAGAAACAAGAAAATTGAAATAAAAACATCAAAGATGTCATAATTATTTGGAAGTTGTGAACAACTAGTTCATATGGTGAAGGGAATGGACATGAGGATTTAACTTTTGTTAACCAATGCAAAATCGCCAAAGAAATACTTGTGCTTTGTTACTGGCTGTACATGCTGTAATCATGATGTTATAAAATTTCTATTTTGTTAGATTTTCCAAAAAATAAAAAGCATCTTTGTGGATTTAAATATTTCATAAACGATTAGTCTTTATAAGGGTAAAATATGATATTCAAATTTGTTCATGTCAACTGAGAATTGTCCCCTTATATACATGTAGGTCTAAATTTAAACTACATGTAATGTTTGTTTTATGTAAAATGAATTTGTGTTCGGGCCTTGCGGTCATAAAACTTTCGACCACGATTTTTGTACTCAGACTCGAGAATCAACCAATCAAAATGCTGGATTTTTGGAGCATGATTTCTGGCTCCGAGCACTGAGCAAAGTTTTATGACTTCAACCCTGGCTCCCTTTGTTATGCTTAGGCCAAAAAAAAAAAAAAAACCATGTTTCTGCTAACCACACCTACCATACCTACATTAACACTTTTCATGCCATTTTGGAACAAGCACTGTTATAGTCAGTCTGATTCCCTAGTATGAACGTGAGCTCATGAATGTTTTTTTTTCAATACTTTCTTCTTCAGATTTTTTTTTATAATAAAACCATCTGAGGTTCAGTGGTTGAGGTCTGTGTATGTGGTTTTTAAATGTTTCTCATTTTTTAGCTCACCTGGCCCAAAGGGCCAAGTGAGCTTTTCCCATCACCCGGCGTCCGTCGTCGTAGTCGTCCATCGTCGTTCACTTTTACAAAAATCTTCTTTGAAACTACTGGGCCAAATTTAACCAAACTTGGCCACAATCATCATTGGGGTATCTAGTTTAAAAAATGTGTGGCGTGACCCGGCCAACCAACCAAGATGGCCGCCATGGCTAAAAATAGAACATAGGGGTAAAATGCAGTTTTTGGCTTATAACTCAAAAACCAAAGCATTTAGAGCAAATCTGACTGGTGTAAATTTGTTTATCAAGTCAACATCTAACTGCCCTGAAATTTTCAGATGAATCAGACAACCCCTTGTTAGGTTGCTGCCCCTGAATTGGTAATTTTAAGGAAATTTTGCTGTTTTTAGTTATTATCTTGAATATTATTATAGATAGAGATAAATTGTAAATAGCAATAATGTTCAGCAAAGTAAGATTTACAAATAAGTCAACATGACCAAAAAGGTCAGTTGACCCCTTTAGGAGTTATTGCCCTTTATAGTCAATTTTTAACCATTTTTCGTAAATCTTAGTAATCTTTTAGAAAAATCTTCTCTGAAATTACTGGGCCAAATTGAACCAAACTTGGCCACAATCATCATTGGGGTATCTAGTTAAAAAATATGTCCAGTGACTCGGCCAACCAACCAAGATGGCTGTCATGGCTAAAAATAGAACATAGGGGTAAAATGCAGTTTTTGGCTTCTAACTCAAAAACCAAAGCATTTAGAGCAAATTTGACAAGAGATAAAATTGTTTATTAGGTGAAGATCTGTCTGTCCTAAAATTTTAAGATGAATCGGATAATTGATTGTTAGGTTGCTGCCCCTGAATTGGTAATTTTAAGGAAATTTGCCGTTTTTTTTTGTTATTATTTTGAATATTATTATAGTTAGAGATAAACTGTAAACAGCAATAATGTACAGCAAAGTAAGACCTAAAAATAAGTTAACGTGACCAAAATGATCAATTGACCCCATAAGGAGTTATTGCCCTTTATAGTCAATTTTTAACAATTTTCATAAAATTTGTAAATTTTCACTAGCATTTTCACTGAAACTACTGGGCCAAGTTCATTAAAGATAGAGATAATTGTAAGCAGCAAAAATGTTTAGTAGAGATAATTGTAAGCAGCAAGAATGTTTAGTAAAGTAAGATCTACAAAAACATCACCATCATCAAAACACAATTTTGTCATGTGTCCTTTGTTTAATATTCACATACACCAAGGTTAGCGACGCAGGCTCTTTAGAGCCTCTAGTTTTGATTTTACACAAATTAGACCATTGGTTTTCCTGTTTGAAATGTTTTACACCATGTACACTAGTAATTTTTGGGGCCCTTTCAGTTTGATGTTCAATGAGAGCTAAAGCTCTGTGTTAAAGGCTGTACCTTGACCTATAATGGTTTACTTTAATAAAATATTACTTGGATGGAGAGATGTCTCATTGGCACTCATATCACATCTTTCTATATCTATTATGTGCATATTGCATTGCAAAACATGCATTTTATAGTCCCCCCACTTGTTAATAATTATTGTATTGGAACAAAATTCAGACTTGTCATGATGTAACTATACTATATATATATATAGCTAGTGCAATGTATAAACAAACACAGAAACATGAAGCCAATATCTTCAAGCATGATGATTTTTTTAAGTGCAAGAACCACAAATCATCAGAGTGAGACCAAAACAGAATTGAAGCATGATTTGTAACTTGTCATGATAAAATTATATACCAAATTTTTGAAACAATAACGTCAAACATGCAGAAAGAAGTGTGGAGAACTGATTATTGTACTTAATTTTGTAAACTACCTGGACAGAAACTTCAACATGAAGCCAGACAAACAAACGGATGCACAGACTAAAACATAATGACCATAGATCACCATATATGGGGCTTATAAAATGTGGAAAACTGATTTGTTGGACTGAAAAATTGACAGACAGATAAACGGAGTGCAACCTAAACTTCCCCTTCTACATTTGTCAGTAGTGAACTAATTACATGGAATGACAACAATTTTTTTCTCTGTCTAATCTAAATAATCGATAAAGTGTAGTGTGATTTACATTTCTGCTACATGTAGATATTTCACACTGCTTAACAATGTAATTTATCTTCATAAGAAGTGAAAACTAAAATAGTTTGTGTTCATATGTCTCTAATCTCCATTTCAAAATGTTATACAACCATTTATTTGTACATATTACAAATATAAAATCTGTTTAAAATAAATTAATACACATGAGATTTTGATTAGATATATTGAAACATTTTGATATAACAAACTTGCAATACAAACTTAACTATTTAAAATTGAGAAAATTTGATAAACTCAAATGAAACTTAATTAACGTGTAACAATAAATAATATATATGCATATTTAATTAATGCCAACAACAGTCCAGGAAATTTCTAGATAATAATTTACATGATTTACAATGATATTGCACATTTATACACAAAAAATCACAGATGTTTAGCACTATATAATTTAACACAGATATGCTTTATTTTTATCACAATATATATGCTTCTATCACATTGTCCATTCTTCAGAAGTCCTGATACTGTTAGAAAATGCACTGCATTTGACCAACATTAAAGAAAGACATTACTGCTCCACATCATTCAGTGGTGATACCAGTGTTTCACTGAGATTTCGGTGGTGAAGAAGCGAATAGCACCGAGGACACATCTGCGCCAGGGCAGGTTTTGTGCAACATTTGTTATGCAACCACTGATCACAGGCGTCACATTGAAACCAATCAATGTGCGTTCCCCGGTCTCGCTTTGGAACACGTCCTGGTGGATCAGTGTCATGACAAATTTTACACAAAATCACATCAGCCTGATCGCTGGTATCAGAGACATTACCGTCAACAATGTCCATGTCAATTTCCTCGTCATCGGTACCCCCCTCCTGACAATATGCAATAGTCGCCTGACTGTCATCCGTCTCATCGTCCGTCATGTGTATAATAACTGGAGAAAGAGCCTCGTCTCTGAGACCATCGATCTGCCAGAGCTTTTTTTCATACTCCCTCACCACATGAGTCTCAAATTTAGCCCAGCGCTCCGCACTGAAATGTGACTTGGCCTCCTCAAAAAGCTTCTTACAATCTTTAATTTTGTAGGTAGAATTTTTTCTAGCTACGAAGCCTTTCAAGTCAGACCAAACCATTTCAATGGGATTGAGCTCACAATGGTAAGGGGGTAATCGTAAAACCACATGGCCATGAGCTTTTGCAAGTTCGTCTATCACATATTTTTTCTGAGGCTTGTGCTGATTTACCAAATCAAGCAGCCCAGTCTTTTTCATTTTGGGGTCGCAATGAACATTGTTCTTATCCAACCATGCCGAGATACCTGGTTTATTAGCACCTGTAGAAGGTGCCCTCGACTCAGGATCTAAGTGGCTGTGATATGGAGCATTGTCCATTACAACTACAGACTGGGGAGATAATCTAGGAATGAGCGTGTCTCTGAACCATTCTGTGAAGTGTTCACTATTCATTTCATCATGATAATCCGAGCTGTCGGTTTTCGACTCGAAGATCAGGCCAACACCAGGGATGAGGCCTTGTTGAGAAGATCCAGCATCTAGGATTATCAAACGAGTGCCTTTACCTGATGGTAAAGAACTCCCGCTGCCCGCACAGTGTGGCTCAAAGACTGACATGGATGTGCTAGGTTCATCCAGCCAGTCACCCTTGACTACATGATTGGAATTCCACCAAGTCTCATCTAAATACACAATATGACGCTCTTGCTGCCTGTACTTACTTATCTGACGCAGATAATGATGACGAAGAGCGACAACATCATCCCTCTCAACCACATGACGTCGGCCCGATCCTTTCTTGGAAAACCTAAAACAAAAGAAATAGTAGTTTAAAGTCATGTCTGCATTTCTTAAAAAAAACAGTTAATGAAACGCTTGTACATGTTGTATGGGAAAAACAATGTCACAAAATTAATAGCCTTTATTGCTTGGTTGTTGATACATGTCTGCTTAATGTCTACAGCTTATTTCATAAAACTTTTGTGTTTATTAATTCAGGTTTACTTTTCTACATTGGCTAGAGGTATAGAGGGAGTGTTGAGATCTCACAAACATGTTTAACCCCGCCGCATTTTTGCGCCTGTCCCAAGTCAGGAGCCTCTGGCCTTTGTTAGTATTGTATTATTTTAATTTTAGTTTCTTGTGTACAATTTGGAAATTAGTATGGCGTTCATTATCACTAAACTAGTATATATTTGTTTAGGGGCCAGTTGAAGGACGCCTCCGGGTGCGGGAATTTCTCGCTACATTGAAGACCTGTTGGTGACCTTCTGCTGTTGTTGTTTTTCTATGGTCGGGTTGTTGTCTCTTTGGCACATTCCCCATTTCCATTCTCAATTTTATTTATGTGTCTCTATTTAGATATTTTTTAATTATATTGTTGTATGATTTTGTTACTGATTCAATCATTGGCATTAATTGCATTCTCCTCAGAATAAACAAATAATTAAAAGGAATGATTTTTTTTTCTCTATAACTGATTTTTCACTGCAAAAGAAATGTTATTTTCAAATACATTGTTTCCTACATACTGACTTCTAAAAATACTTCTAATTACAGATTCTACATTTGGCTGATGATCTCAGTGTTAAACAAAAATGTCAATATTTTGCAGATGTCTTGTGTTTTGCATCAGGTATGGGTTGTTATACCATATATTTACATATATGAATTTTTTTTTATTTTTTTTTTGTGTGCTGTAAATATTAAAAGATTTGGTCTGATTGACAATGAGACAACTCTCCACAAGAGACCAGAATGACACTGACATCAACAATGAGAAAAGCTCATACCCATATAAGCTATAAAAGGCCCCTAAATGTAACTTCATTTTCTTGTGTTAAACAAGTATGCTATTTGGCTTGTCAATCAGAAAGGAAATAAATTTCCTACCTACTCAACCATACAAAGCATTGGTATAACATTAAATATACACTTTGCTTTACATTCAGAATATTTATTGAAATAGAAATTTGTTGAAACTTTTATATGGGAACAATTTTTAAGTCATTCCTTTTATTATTTTAGAAATACTGCTGATTTATCCATTTTTTGTTGGTACCAGTTTTCCAGGATTGAGAAAAGTTATGTTCCATTTACATGTTCTGTTGTACATTAAACCTTTAAGTTCAAGATTTAAATCAAATAATGAAAAAAATCCTAGGAATGTTGGACTTTGCAAATTCTAAGGAATCCAAAGTTGTTATTACTTAAAAATGTTAATTTTGATATATATTTACCGAAAACCAGTGACTTCACTGTTCTCACTTCTGTTGACAAGGATGCAGTAATGTCTTTCTCTTTCAGGACTTCATGAAGACGGGGCATGGACACCACCTCTTTTTTCATATACATATCATATATGGTCCTCTTTACTACATTCCGGTTAAAGTCGTCCAGCTTTCAAGGCTTTGGACCAGGCTTCTGTACTGATGACTTGTGCACTTCCTTAACTACATCCTGTAATGGATCCAAAGCCTCGATCTTCCTCTTTAAAGTACTGAGGCTTATTCCTGAAAATAGAGAGAAATTATTCAGAAATATAAACATTCATTTGTTTTGTGTTAAGTGTGTACACTTTAATAATCAACCAAATATGAGATAATGAGAGTATTAATCTTTTCAGGAGATTTTATAATAGTATATAATGAACACATTTTCTAGTACATTTTTATTTCGTAAAGTACTGGTTTGTGTGAAGCTGTGAGCGTCACTGTATTGTTTTATTGAACTTTTTTAATCTTGAAGTTATGCATGTGTAAATAATTTTGATTTAATGTGATGACTTAAATGTTCTTCTGTTTTTAATGTTTCCTAAGATAATTTCAAATCTTATTTTCATGACCCTTTGGAAAATTGTTTATATATATATTAAAACAGGCACTTTTTTTTTAACTTAAAAATTCAAGATCTTACTATTCTGAGTTATGGGATTTTATAAATTAAGAATAGGGGGATTTCAAGTTTTATAACTATAATTCAGATTTGCCAGTGTCTTTACCATAAATATTTACACTACCTGTTGCCTTCACCATGCGTGACCAAGGATCACTCAAACACCATGGCTTTCCAATCTTCTTTTTCATAGTGAAAAATTTAAACATTTTTTCAAGGAGGTGTGAAACATATATAATTTTTAATTTGGACAATTTCTGTTGTTATATTATAAAGCTTTCTGAATTGAGTGTCTTTCAATAAATTATATGAAAAAGTTTTAACTGGAAGTGTACAGTTAATATTTTCTTAATTATTATTAACAATTTATTTTAACCAGATCATGATAATTACCTTATTGTTCATGCTTGTTGCTAGATTGCTGGCTTAATAACATTTATCATATACCACAAATTTATATGAAATATGTAGTATAATTTTTAAACTACCTTGTAAGAGACATGTATTGTCGAAATGCGCATCTGGTGCAAGAAAATTGGTACCGTTAATTTTATTACTGCCACTGGGTCGATGCCTCTGCTGGTGGACTATTAATCCCCGAGGGTATCACCACCCCAGTAGCCAGTACTTTGGTACTGGCATGAAAATACGGATTTTTTGTGTTATTAAAATTTACTGTTACAAAATGATAGAAATTATTATAAATTAAGGAATGTATCTCCCTCATGCAAACAGTCAGGAGTCTACTTCGTCAAAATTATCTCCCCATTACGCCAGTTCATTTTCACAATCGTAGAAATGGAAGCCATTGTAGGGAAGACGCGCTACCAATATTGCTCTTGGAAACCGATAAATTTATCCACATTGCACCATTACAATCCTTATATGTCAGTTGTATTTTAAAAGACAAATGTATCAACTAGCTAATGAGCATCAGTTAATAATCTTGTCTGCATTGATTCAACTTAAAACTATTGTATGATCGGTTGTCAGGTGGAATTTTCGAAAATTCATTAACATTTAAAAAAAATTCTAATTAAATATTTCGTTGAAAGGCAGACCAGATTTTTTTAGTGTATGAAGACTATATACCCTAGTAATCACACACAAAAAATTCGAATTTTTCGAAGATATGCATTTTCATCATCCAACTTGAAAGACTGTCGTCAAGTACTTTCAGTAAAAAAAAATAGCTATTCGAACACACCTTCTCTGTTTTTGTGACTCATTAGATAGGTATTTCACTTGATCCATATATTTCATCTTTTAGTACTGTGTTATAAAGACAACCTGTAGCTTTAATATATAAAAATGATAGAATCTGATGCGAGACGATGTATGAAATATTCTTACTTTGTACGATATCAAGACAAAATACTCAACTCAAACACGCCCTAACATAAAAGGTGCACTCGATTTTCTCTTTTCGATACAATTGTTACCCATTTTTTGGATTTTTTTCTTCAGTCACATAATGGAAGGGCAGACACGAAAATTACTGAACTAATAGATTGATATGTTTTCCGTCCGTGGTAATTTTTTCATAAAAATCGGAGGTTATGCATTTTCTTCATCCAACTTGAAAGGTACCCATGTCGTCGACTTGATATCTAATTGTTCTGCTTAACTATGTACTAGATAAATTGAAAACTTATGCAAATGGTGTTTTTAAAATAAAACACCTCGTAATTGAGAAGAAAATTGCAATTTTGTTTGTTTCTATTAACTTTTAAAAATGTTGTCACTATAGTAAACAATACAGTAAACATTTATCGCCTTCTCTAACAAAGAGCTTCGATTCTTTTGTTCTATTTCAACCTAGTTTCCGACTGCAAAGCTCTGATTCCTTTCACGGATTTGGCTATACTTTTTGGACCTTTTGGATTATAGCTCTTCATCTTCTATATAAGCTTTGGATTTCAAATATTTTGGCCACGAGCATCACTGAAGAGACATGTATTGTCGAAATGCGCATCTGGTGCAAGAAAATTGGTACTGTTAATTTTATTACTACCACTGGGTCGATGCCTCTGCTGGTGGACTATTAGTTCCCGAGGGTATCACCACCCCAGTAGCCAGTACTTCGGTACTGGCATGAAAATACGGATTTTTTGTGTTATTAAAATTTACTGTTACAAAATGATAGAAATGATTATAAATTAAGGAATGTATCTCCCTCATGCAAAGCTCTGATTCCTTTCACGGATTTGGCGATACTTTTTGGACCGTTTGGATTATAGCTCTTCATCTTTTATATAAGCTTTGAATTTCAAATATTTTGGCCACGAGCATCACTGAAGAGACATCTATTGTCGAAATGCGCATCTGGTGCAAGAAAATTGGTACCGGTAATGTTATTGTATCTGATGTGGATTTATTCTTTATTTTGTATATATCTTAATATTATAAATGTTGTTATTATTATTGATGTCATCAGAGCTGACGTTGTGACAATACATGTAAATCTGACAAAATTAATTTTCCAAATTCCATTATATTTCTATTAAATAAATTCATAACAGTTTTTAATCAATTTTGTAGCATTTACTTGTTTGTTATTATTCTGGTGATGCTTTACTTAAGGCTATTTATAATTGTTACATGCATTAGAAAATTTAGCATTGAAAAATGTTAATATTGTAACCAACAGTTTGACCAATTAATGGAAGATAAATCTATTTCTTGTAGGGATTACCTCCCTTAGTACACAATTCCTTGAAGGAATTCTGTTTATATAAATTGAATTTGAGTGCACAATGGATGGAATAATTTTTCAAACACATTTGCGTAACTGTTTTTGAATTTTAAAAATAAAATCTGGGCCGACACATATTTCTAGCATTAAAAATACATTGTTACAGAATTACAGACAAAAGCATCCATGTCCTTTTTTTAATAGGAAAAAATTAATAACGATTCAAATCATTTAGTACATATACACAATTGAAATTTTAATGTTATGTTTTAATATTGAATAAGAGTTGTGTATTTATAATTTTCTTGAAATGGATGTCCTAGAAAATTTGATCAAAGTCAATTATATTCTTAAAAGATTCATGTCCTTTATTTTAAAAGGACAATTTTGATAAAACAAATTATTTACATGTAAACAATGAAAATTCAATTTTATGTTTTATAATTAGAGTTGTGCATTATAAATACTAATGGAATTCATATCCCCACACCAATTTTTCCTAATAATTTCCCTGTCATTTATTATCCTAGGTAAAAACGTCCATGCCTTTTATTTCAAAAGATAAATTGAAATGTTGTTTCTATATTTTTTTTGATTTGTGTATAAATATTTTTAAAAAATGTATGTCTCCAGACTAATTTTCTTTAAAAGGACATCATGTCATTAGCATTCCTAGCTTATAATGTCCATATCCTTTTTATTTATGGAAAAAATAAATGAAACTTTCAAAATATGCTTATTTTAATAATAACTATAATTATAATTGAAATTACTAGAAAAACAAGCAATAGAACAATTTTTCCAAGGATAGTAAGTGCCAGAGTGACACATATTTTACTTGTTATTGACTTCCGCTCCTAGTAAAATAATGGTCAAAGACTATAGTAACAAGGATAAAAAAATTACTGTTAAATAATCGTGTAAAAATTTACATTGCAGAAGAAGGGTGCAGCATTCTAGTTTATTGTTAATTTGATATTCAATTATTTCTTAAATCATATTCAGGTGGAGATGTGAATAATGTCCAACTCACAAATGAGTAGGTTCTAATTTATGTTATCTTATTGTAACATAAAGGCATGTCTCTGCGCGAACAATGTCCTCTTTTTTTTTAACCCATATTATTGCACTTACAGGTATTTGGCAGTCTTGTATAACATTTTAGGCCAAATCATGCACTATATTTTTCTCAGGATAAATGGACTATGTGGTGTTGTTGGTTTAGTTTATTTGGTGCTTTTCACACTTCCTGCTATCTCTATTGAAGTATGTTGTAGAGACGATAATTGGTGCCTCTAATTTACTCCAAGTGCAAATGCAAAATGATGGTTTCAATAATTTAGAAGTAGGATCTATCAGTGATTAGAACTTTATGCAATTGATAGTGAAAGCATGATTGATGAATGTTGTGTCCAATTTTCATTTCTTGGTGTAAATATATCAGGGACAGATCCAGCCATTTAATAAAAAAAGGGTGTGGTGTCCTGACTATAGATCCCATACGAATGAATTGATTGTCCAAAAAAAGGGGGAACCCCCCCCCCCCCCCGCTGGATCAGGCAATGAATATATATAATTCTCTATTCTTTATTTTGTTAGAAGTGGCGGTGGGGGTCAGAATGGGGACAT
The DNA here is from genome assembly GCF_963676685.1 of Mytilus edulis. Taxonomy (NCBI): domain Eukaryota; kingdom Metazoa; phylum Mollusca; class Bivalvia; order Mytilida; family Mytilidae; genus Mytilus; species Mytilus edulis. The sequence continues at coordinate 33,367,974 of NC_092349.1, read as the reverse complement.
ATATTTGGAAATCCCACCCCTGTACCCCTTTCTCCTGGGTTGGAATTTCCCTTTAAAAAATGGCTGGATCTAGCCCTGTGTTGGGTATTTATTTCTATAATATTTATATTTGTTTTACCCATTATTCTGTATTCTGTAATGTCTGCAACCATGTGCAAAGATTCATGGTTTTTTTTTTTACTTGCATGTTCAAAACTGCAGTAGACGGGGAAGAAAAATTTTATATATGAAGGGAAAAGCTGTGAATGGTGTTTTCTGAATTGCATGTGTAATCACTGTACAGTATTTCTGACTTTGATATATAAAAAGGGACAACTCAATAACACAAGTTGACAACTGAAAACAGATGACATTCCCCAAAGGATTCAGTGATTCACATGAGTTTCAGAAAACATCATTCTTGTTTTACACACAGATTGTTATACCTCAATACTCTTGATCGTAGTTCTAACTTTCTTTCTTCCCATGGTATATAAATCAATCTCTACAGTAAGTTGCGTAATTTGCGTAAGTCTGCGGTGTGTAAACAGAAGTTCGTCTGCTATTTATAAACGTCTTTTCTTTTATCGTCTCAACCGAGACGACTCCCGAGAATTCCGAAAAGATATTGTTTCCATACGTCATCTTACTCCCAGGCAACACTTCCGGTAAAAACAATGGCCGACTTCCAATGGTGAGATAACCTATCGGAAGCAGTTTTGCAGACGGTACCAGATATGTGAGCAATAATGGGGAAATAATTATTGGATTAAGTCGACACCAAAAATTATGCGGTAGGAACATAATTTTGAAAGAACGCGGTAAGTAATTTTTACGTACGAAGCGTTTTAGCCCAATCAGAATAACCTGAAATCGACTGTAGTAAAAATAGCATAGAAAATCTTACAAGTTTTGTTATAGACTAAAAAACATGTATTTTAAATTTATGGAGTCGGTTTCACAAAAAAACTTACGATTAAGATTGATCGCTAGTCATGAACAATTCAATATACTTAAGACTAAGCTTAGTCGTAAGGTTCTTTGTGAACCGACTCAAAATTTGTAAAATATGCACGTCTTTTTGATCAGCCCATATACACGTAAGTCCAATAACGGATACAAGATTAACTGAAGTATTCGGTTGAATAGTAAAATCTTCGAACACGTCGCCATACAACATCTGTAAAAAAAAAAAAAAAAAAAAAAACTTTTAAAAGTTAGCTATGAAAATATGACCATTAAGTAATTAGTAGCATGGACTTTTATCAATATCTTCTAAATATTTGATGAAATAAAACAATCGTTTTTTGCTGATGTGAACTTAAAAACAAGTAATAATCATGGATGCATTATGGGGTACTGTTTTCTTTGTTCAAAATTTATGGGTTGTTTGGAGATCGGTTCAAATCAATTAGACAATGATTCAATATGGTTTCAAAATGGAACTATACTGCAAATAATGGTACATAATCAAACGTAACACGTTACTCGTTAGGTTAAAATACAGATGCCAAAACTCTTCACTATTGATTTTACAAACATGCTGCTCAATGCTAAAAGCATAATACCATTTTGATTTATTTTAAAGTCAGTATTTGAAATGATTTACTGTCTTTTTATTTAAATATTAGGAAGTTATTTATGAATTTTAAGGGTGATGGCCATATTGGATCAATCTTCGCAGGTTAACAGACAAATCCAAATATCAGTTTCACGACGTTAAAAATGCGAAGTTATATGTTTAAGGTAACAAGTACGTAAATGGCTTGTCCACCGTTTTTTTTTAAAGAAAATGTATACACGTAGAACTTCTAAAAGTAAACAGAAAAATAGAAAATTTTGAGTGGGTAACCAATCTGCTTTCAAAATTAGTCATTTAAAAATGTTAGAAAACACCATAACGTAAAATTTACTCAATTTAAGAAATTTCAAGCTTTCTTTAATCTGCATTTTAAACCATTCATACAATTTTTCTTTAAAATTTAAATGTTTTTATGATCGAATTGTCCTTTCTATATATACAGCTGTATATATATATATATATATATATATATATTATTCCTATGGTTACCGGACTGAGTCCCCCTTTTTATATATCAGCCGTTGAAAGGGTGTTGCTGACGGGAAAAGATATGACGTTGCCGAAAAGGATTAATATTACGCAAAGTCAAGTCTCCATCAGCAGAATTGACACCAACATAACAATCTTGTCAAATAAAAACAACGACCTTTACTGAAAAATCAGCCTTCTGCGACTGTGGTAAGGTTACTACAAATAGTTTGTGGCAACTTATCCGCGACTTTTTAACATGCATGTGAAGATTGCGGCAAGACTGCCGCAATGTTTCATAACCTTATATAATTTGTGAACCTCTGGCGAACTTTGATAGCCTTATATAGTTTGTGGCGAACTTCTGGTGTTTGTTGTGGTAAAGTTCCGGCAAACTACCAAAGCCTTATATAGTTTGCGGTGAACTTCTGGCAATAAGGGTGTAACACAATGGTTATTTTCAAATTGGGGGTTCTTTGACATAATTTTGTACCAATAATATCAAATTAACATGACAAAACTGACAAAGAGATGATCAATGATGCATGGCCTTTTTCATTAACTAATTGAATCATATATAACAGTAAACTCAGACATCTATCATATATAACATCCATTTACTTTTTACATGAAAACACCAACATTAAAACTGCCCACCTTTTTCAAAATCAAAGAAGCCGGAAGTCTGATTTTAGTACAAGGAACATGCTCAGTATGCTATAAAGTTTGCGGCGAAGGTCCAGCAAACTTAAGGACTGCTTTAGAGTGCGTTTACAAAGTTCCTTCAAATTCAAGAAAGTTAAGAGTTTGCGGCAAATTGTTATTCGCCCGTCTAAGACTTTGAAGAAACTTTGGTGAATTGTTTATTTCTATTGACGTATGCTCCCTTTCTATTTTTATAAATTTCAGATTTTTAAATTTCCATGTTATGAAGTTTTATCCTTTAAAAAAATGGGCGATTTTCCTGTTTTCGGACACGTATTCAAAAATGCTTCCATCAACTTAAATGAAACTTTGGTAAATTGTTTATATCTATTTACGTATGCTCCCTTAATTTCGATTTTTATAAATTTCAGATTTTACGTTTCCGTGTTATGAATTGTTATGCTTAAAAAGGGGGGGGGTTCCAGTTTTCAGACAATTAAGCTACCTTTCAATTTTTATAAATTTCTGATTTTACTTTTTCAAGTTATGAATTTTTACACTTAAAAAATCCTAATTAATGTACCAAAAAAATAATTTAAAGCATAACGATAAGCTAAAATGGCAACAGGCGTATCATGCGTTTATAGCGCAGCTCTTTATAATATATATTTGCCGAAAGGTCGCTGCTAGCAGCGAATAGTTATGGAAAGTACAAGGATTATAATTTAGTATGCCAGATGCGCGTTTCGTCTACATAAGACTCATCAGTGACGCTCAAATCGAAATATTTATAAAGCCAGACAAGTACACGGTTAAAGAGCATTGAGAATCCAAAATTCCAAAAAGTGTGCAAACACTTGTGAACAAATTTCAGGTCTTCTGGCAAACTAAAAAGATTGCCATAAGGTTGCAGCAATGTTTCTCCTTTCATAAGGGGACCGCTATACTTATCCTGTCTAAAAAGCGCTATGTAGCGCCTATAAAATAATTATCCTGTCTGAAAAAAGTGTTACTAGTACTTACAGATATTTATTTTTGTAATGGATTATATGAGACCCTAGTCATGAATAACTTATTTCTATACTATATGAACTTGGCTTATCATTTTATTTTTGAAGCGGCGGTATAAAGGATAATTTTCGGGCAGCGGAATCGTAATTTTCCCCTCTCGTATTTTCATAATTGAAAATCATTATTCAACATTTTTCTTTCAAATTGAATTAAAATAAACATGTCAACTTTTTTTGTTTATTTAATTTGAAATACCATTTTACTTCCCGTTTGTCCTTGCACAGTGTCACCCCAATTTCGAGTCTCTTTTTCTTGCTCAAATACCCTTCGGAAGTAATTTCCGACATTACATTTTGAAAATTTCATTTCACGCAACAATTTTAAATTCTTGTTCAATATTTTTAGTAAAAGTAATTAATTTTAATACTATTTTTTCACTCTCCTTACTAGCACTTCCCACTTCTATGTATAGACCACTGCGGAAGTGAAAGAAAGCACTGTAAACAACTGTTTTTATTTGTATAAACGTCCAAATGATTTAATCTCCCATATCAACATTCCCTTTTTTGAAGTCTCTGATCTGTGCCGTTTACCAGTGTTAATTAAGTTTGTGTAGGGACAGCTGCCACAAGGTATATACACAATACTACCTAGACCATATCTTTGTTCTTTTGAGCAGTTGTGTAGAAATAATGGTGCATAGTAGTTCTTTAGCTTTAAGTTGGTCAGCTAGTAACCCCAACTCAACCACTCTTCGACCATCACGCCATGCCAAGTTACTATCAGTATAATTTTAATGTTTCACTTGGACAAGACATTTCACTTACAATAACTACTCTTTTTGTTAAATTTTAATCAGAAGTATTGAATACTTTTCCACCAAATTGACCATTTTTCCTACGCAGCGGAATATCTTCCGACATTTTGAAAATATTTTTCTGGTGTATGGGAGATTACTCGCATAACAACGAAGGCAAATTTTCCAGTTTTCCGCTCGAGGCGTTCAGATACGTTTCTCTCACCTGGAGACCCTCAAAGTGATGGGGAATAGATATGAGGTGAATAAACGGTCCACTCGTAAAGTAGGTAATAACAGGATGTACGAGTACGCAGCCACGTCACGTCAGAACGAAGACGTTAAATCCCAAGATTCTTTTGAAGAGTGAGCTACGCTATCTTCAATTTATAAACCGTTCCGAGGCTAAATTCTGTCCCTATCAAATATACCCTCATTAAAAGAGGGGAAAAATATACCAGAGGGACAGTCAAACTCATAAATCGGAATTAAACTGACAACGCTATGACTTAAAATGAAAGACAAATAGACTAATAATTGTACACATGACAAAACATAGAAAACTTAAGACTAAGCAACACGAACCCAACCAAAAACTGGGGGTAGATCGGACGGGTAAGCAAGCAGCTCCTGCTCCACATCAGACTTCTTAACTTTCATTAGAAATGGCCTCTTTTAAAGGACTTTCTGGTATTTATTTCATTCTGAACATTTATGAGATATTTGGCACTGGATATCAGCCAAAAAAAAAATAACATTAATTCATCTATCGTAAATCGTATATAAAGATATAACTATTTGTGAGTAGTGTGTATGTTTGAAATCATTATCTCTTTATCAATTCTCTAGACCTTTATAATTCTTTTGACGTGAATGTCACATATTTACATATCTTGTGTATTTTATTCCACTTCCGGCAATGCATAAGGGGATTTTAGATTAACACTCCGTTTAACTAATCAGTTTACGACACATTTTTTTTTCGTGCATGAATATATTGCTTTGATATTTTACACGTTTTATCAGTTTTCCGCAGTTTGTTTAATTATGCCAATACTCCGTCTGTCCGGGGCTATAATAAGTTTTCCACACTTTTTTTCGTGCATGAATATATTGCTTTGGTATTTCACACGTTTTATCAGTTTTCCGCACTTTGTTTAATTATTATTGAAGATATTGATTTTTGATATATTTTCTAAACATTACCAGTTAAAAAAGTTCACAGATCTAGATTATTTACCGGGTTTGTTATAACATGAGCAACACGATGGGTGGCACATATCGAGCAGGAGCTGCTCATTCTTTCGCAGTACGGGGGATCACCCTAACGTTATTGGTGGGGTTTGTGTTGCTTAGTCATAGGTTTTCTATGTTGTCTTTATTGTCTCTTTGTTTTAGACATGGCGTCGACATATTTTCGATTAATGAGTCTGAGTCTGAACATGTAGAATCTTTCGCCCTTATTTTAGGGATCAATTTTGAATTATCGTTCTGGTCCTTGAAGTTGCATTATTCACGCAAATAAAAAGCTTTTTAACCAGTAGGGGAATATGTTTTGCCATACGATGCTGATTAAACTTAATCGCTCTACATAAAATTTCAAATTTGCCTTTTAGAAACATATTCTTCCATTGTTGTTGCTGAGTAAGATGTTTATTTGATTGTGTGGGATGCTTTATTCCGAAGCCACGCCTGTTCAGAATAGAGGTGGTTAATTCGATGCCTCATGAACTGATTGTCACGTTCTCTGCACATTAGAAACCCAATAACAACTGTTTGAGGAGTCAAAATATGGCCTATCGGAAGGTTAAAGACGCAATTTTTTTTAGTGACAGTCTTAATGTCCTGTCTTTAATACCATACGATCGCCTTCACACTGTCTACGTAAATCGTTCTTGTCCTGAAGATTCAACACATATTTCTTACTAGATGTTCCACAAACATCAATCGATTGACCAAACGACAAGAAATATATATTATCAAGTTTAGATCTACTGACAAGTCAGATTGAAATAAATGAATTCTCATCTAAAAAAAAATTATAAATTGTCATATGCTGTACGTAAACGTGTCTGCCACTATTTGATGAACTGAGAACGTTTGCCAGATATTTTTGAAAATTTCGAATATATGTATATAAAAAAAATGTTTGCTGTGAGAAAATCTTGTCCATTTTGTAAGTTGAATATGTTGAATGGTTATAACAAAGGCTATATACAAATAAAGTGTACTGATTTAATCAATTCCTCTTCTTCACAGATTCTGAAAAATATGTTATAAAGTTTGAATTAAAATTGTAATACTTAAAAACATGTATTGTTGATATTCACTTTTGTTGTAGATAAATAAAGGCAACACTAGTATACCGCTGTTCAAACTCATAAATCCATGGACAAAAAACAAAATCGGGGTAACAAACTAAACTGACGGAAACGCATAAATATAACAGATCAACGACACAACACTACAATGTAACTAACACACACAGAAACGGACCAAGCATCAGACAAAATCCCACGAGAATAACGTATAACATCAAAACCAAATACATGAATTTGGGATAGACAAGTACCGTGACACGTCTTATCGCAATGTCAATTTACACTCAAAAATAAGAGAAAACAAACGACACAACGTTAAATTGTAACACACACAGAAACGAACTATAATATAACAATGGCCATATTCCTGACTTGGTACAGGACATTTTTAAAGGAAAAAATGGTGGGTTGAACCTGGTTTTGTGGCATGCCAAACCTCGCACTTTAATGGCAATGTTATATATAACATAGAAATGACAACATAATATTACAGGACTACAATACAAATAAATAGGACAACGTATTAGACAAAGAAACACATGATTAATGAATAACAAAAAGCATCAGGTTTAAAATTTAATACGCCAAAAACGCGCCTCGTCCACACAAGACTCACCAGTGACGCCCAGATATAAAAGATCGAAAGCGAAAAAAAGTTTAAAGTTGTACATCACTGAAGATCAAAAGTTGAAAAAGGTTGTGTCAAATACGGCTAAGTTTTTATGCTTGGGATAAGAACATCCTAATTATTTAGAACAATTAATGCTATTGAAAACAGTAAATTTTATCAAATGAATATAACAGATATACATAATGAAACTGAAGTATTAACTCATTACATAAAACAAACACGAATACATAATGAATGACCAACACAGAATAGACACACCCGACTCAGTCCAGGCCTCAACGCAGTAATTTATGAAAATGACGTCACATACGACGGTGAAAAGGCATTAAAAATTACGTCACATACGATGGTGAAAAGGCATTAAAAATTTGAACATATGAATTTCTGAAACAGCAGAAAAATTACGTCACATATGAAAAACTATATCTCAAAAGTAAGATAGAATTAGGAATGATTAAAGATTAAAATAGAACTAAATACTGATATTGCATTTAAACACAATGCATATTGCAATACTTATTAATAGCAATTAACTATAATATGTATATGTGCAGTTTGTTATGAATCCAACTTCAAACTTAAATTATCGTACAGATTATGTTGACCAAAATTAAATCTAATAAATGACGGCGGTGATTAATTTATGTTTCCATAACACATAAATATAATAGAAAAGACGTCAACACATTTGACAAAATCCGATGAGAATTACAAATATAACATTAAACATTTAAACTAAATACATGAGTTTGGGATAGACAAGTACCGTAACACGTCTTATAGTAATGCGAATTCACACTCAGCAAAACAAGCACAATCGGGAATAAGTCACGTTTGGTAATTAAAAGATTAGACGACATAATGACAAACCACAATCTACCATGTGGTAAAAATATCCTTAGCTAGTTTGGTTAAACACACATCGTATGGATCCACCAATTCGTGATGGTGTCCATAAAATTTACGGAGTGTCAATTTTGATCTGTCCTCATAACTTTGTTGGAGAAGTTTCTGCGTAAGTAGCACACTCCTGTATATGAAGTCCGTATAGTGTGAACAAGCACGTGAATAACGTATCAATTGTGATATGTAAACACCATACGAAGGGGCAGACGGTATGTTACTGCTGAGAAATAGAAAGCTTATTCATAGTTAAATATATATAATGAAAATACTTCAGATTTGAATATTTGTATAATTTGCTGTATAAAAAGAATGTGTTTAAACTTTTAATAGTCATTTGATTAGGGACTTTCCGTTTTGAATTTTCCTCGGACTTTGTCAACAACTATTAGTGAATAAAGTATCGGAAGTTGGGAAAAATAATATCTTCGGAGTTAAGTTTTTGTGAGTTTACTTTATAATAGGGAAATTTAATTTTATTTTTTATGAATATTATTTTTACTGGTTAGTCTGTTTTTGTGATATCCATTTGACGTGGTTCTGTACTTATACATCCCGTTATTGTTAATGGTAAACACTTGGTATTCTGGCCTTATATTTTGTTAGTGTGCTTTGTCTATATATCTATATGTATTTCTTAGTTACATCTGACGTGGCTTTGTACTTTATCCCGTTATTGTGCTACGGTAAATTGTTTTATCCCGTCTTTCAATTTTGCTATTGTGCTTTGTCTTTATGCCTTATTGTGTTCCTTTGTCACATGTCTGTTTGTTTTAAAAGAGATTATGATAAAAACACCATGTTGTCTATATGCCTTATTGTGTTCCTTTGTCACATGTCTGTTTGTTTTAAAGAGATTATGATAAAAACACCATGTTTTCTTCTTCTCTTGGTGTGTTCTCTTCTTCTCTTGGCGCGTTCTCTTCTTCTCTTGGTACGTTATCTTTGCGCATTCTCTTCTTTTCTTGGCGCGTTCTCTTCTTTTTTTTACATTTTTACCTACTATGTCCGTTTTGTTCACACATCGTTGTCAATTAAAGGGAATTTGAAGAGACTCATATTAATCCTAGGTTTTGCTAGCTTTAAAACCAGGGTTAATCAACCACTTTCTTATGTCTGTTCCAAGTCGGGAACATCTATTCGTTTGATGGTTGGTTGTTTTTTTTTTCATTCGTTTGATGGTTAGTTGTTTTTTTTTTTGTTAGTATTTCAGTTTTGAATTTGTCATCTAATTACGTACTCCGTTTTGAATTTTACTCGAGTTCGGTATATATTTTTTTTGTTCGATCAGTAAACCACAATACTAGGTAAAATTGTCAAAGGATAGGAGTACAGCCGTCAGCATTGTGTTATAATCTTTACCAATATAAATACAAGATGTATAAAAGACAGAAATACAAGGCACATAAGCAAAAACGAGAAGAAGAATACCAAAGCTTTCTGTAGAACAACATAATGACCGTTGAAGACCGACGGGATGTAAAAATACCAAGCCATGTCAGATGGACATTGTCAAAATTAAACTAAACTGGCTCGTAAGGCAATACTATATTTTGTCATCAGCCACTGCAATTTTAGATAATTAATGGGCACTTCTGAAACTATTAAGAAATTGTTTATGAATGCTGAGTGATTATAATCGTTTAGAAGAAATTGTATGCATTCTTTCAAATAAAATATATAATCTATATGGACAATTTACGACTTAAAGAAAAGACTATTCGACTATAAAACACATTTTTCTACTCATTTGTTTTCATGCAATCGTGCATCGAATTTGAAATCAAAATGTCAATTCCTTGATATGATATCACTTGAATAACTTGACATGAGTTAAAATATTGTTATCAAACAGTATCAATTGTTAAATAACCCTGGCATCTTGATGGAGACCAGAAACCTTTAGTTACTGTTGGCATAAGGAATGTAATGTTTTCCCTTTTAATTTTAACAGCGGAAAACCATGAGGGCAAAAGTGACTGGTGTTTTTTACCATTAACCGAACTATTTCATATAATTATGAGAACGTAATCGAGTGCAATATAGCAATCCTTATCGGTAGTTATATATTTATGACAATAAATATTCATGAAAATAGATAAATGAGATGAAAATGTCTTGTCGTGAGAAATATATATACAAACCAGAGTATACTGGTATTTCACAACGGTGCCGATGTACAAATAGTCCGTACACTCCTTTTCCAAACCTCAAGCAAACATTTTACAACGTGTACGGCTGTTAACAGTCGCACAAACGACACAGTTGTTTTCGCTTTTACCCGGTAACCTCTGTAAGGTAGCATGGTGTTGTTTTCGTCAGTATTTTATTTGAAAAGTAAATAGGCATTGAGAAGCATCCTGTGAAAAATGTTAATATCTTTAACACATGGTTTTGTTTTTTTTGTTTTATTATTATATATACCACACATCATATCGTTCAAATCTACTCCATCCATATTTAAATTATAGCATTGAGAAGCATCCTGTGAAAAATATTAATCTCTTTTCAAGTCCCTTTCAACATGGTTTTGTTTTTGTTTTATCATCATATATTCCACACATCATATCGTTCAAATCTACTACACCCATATTTGGATTATAGCTAATAGCAAGACTTAGTTTTTTATTTTGATTGTGTATACCGTTATGAAATGCAACTTTTACATTTGGTCTCTCTCGAAATGCACAACATAATAGCGGACTTCGTCTGTACAGACTGAGCAGCATTAGGTTTTGCCTCTTTAACCCTCTTAATGCCAAGGCGACATATATGTCGTTATAGCTTTAATGCCAAAGCGACATATATGTCGTGCGGGGGTTTAATGCCAAGGCGACATATATGTCGTCTCCAGAATTTAAATAAGTATACCAATTAAATCAAGACATTGCACTTGTTTTACACCATGTTTTCAATTATATATAATTGTACTACTGACCATAGGTCATTGACGATTACGTTGAGTACATGACGTCATAGTGACGTAATAATCACGGTGAAATTTGGGTGTGCAGGGTGAAAATGTCGTTTACAGAAGACGGCAATAGTGATGCAGATATATCTGACTCATTTGTAACGGATGCTGAAGATTCCGAAAATGAAATCAATAGACCTGGTAACCTGATAAATGGACCGTGGTTCACCATTATAGAGCCAAATTCTTTTTTCATAGATAGACTGCCATCATTCAGTCCAGATCATGGTCCAGTTGGATTTGATGCAAATTTATCTCCATATGATTACTTTGAGAAATTTATTAGTGAAGATGACAACAGTTTATTTGATATCATAGTTGAAGAAACAAATAGGTATGCTACGTTAAACGCTAATGACCCAACCCCACAAGGAAGAGGAAATAACTGGAAACCAGTTTCCAAGCAGGAACTCAGTGCCTTTTTCGGTTTACTATTAGCAATGGGAATAGTCAGGAAACCTTCTTACGCTTCATATTGGGGAAACGGAAATAAAAATGCACTAACATACACGCCAAATTTTCCCCAGATTATGTCAAGAAACAGATTCCAGGAAATTTTGAGGTTTTTACACTGCAATGACAATGCTTTAGCAGTCGAGAGAGGCCAAGCTGGTTATGACCCACTCCATAAAGTTGCTAATATCATAGAATTTTTTAACAGAACTTTTGAGGAAAATTACAGGTAAGAAACGAATATAAATCTTGCAACTACTAGTATATAAAAAAAGCACAATTATTATTGCACAAATGTCTGCAGAATTTGTTTGATATTTTAAAATAGTGTTTTTAAAATAATTTAATTCATTATTGTTTCAATTCACTCAGTATTTTATCAATAACTTATTCATAATGTATGTATTCTTAAAATATTAACTTATTTCAGACTTTCACAAAATGTTTGCATTGACGAAAGAATGATTGGTTTCAAAGGAAGACACTTTTTGAAGCAATATATTGCTAATAAAAAGGCGCACAGATGGGGTGTCAAGGCATGGGTTCTTGCTGAATCAGGCACTGGATACACACATCAACTAGAACTATACAAAGGCAAATCAAATGCACCTCGTCATCCTGATGGACAAGGGTATGCTGTTGAAATTATATTACTATATTTTTTTATTGTGTCATTTCAAAAGAATAATTCAAGTCTGGAAATGATTGATTTTTGTTTTTTTAATTTTTACATGTATCATCATGACATTAACAGCAGCCAACCCTTTTCTCAATAACCACACTAAGCAAAAAGACTTATCTCCTATAACACTCCGGTTTGCAAAGATTAATAAACAAAAACGCACGAATTTTTGATTGTCCTGTAAATCTTTTGTGATAAACTAATCTTAGTAATAGTAAGTTCGTTGTATCTGTACAAGTGGTACTGATTCGTAAAATCGGTAGCATCAATAATAAAAATTAATAAAACGACTATAGAGAGCAACATGATTCTTCAACCAGACTGTAATTAAATGTAATGCACAATGGTAAGTTATTTAAAAGTTCCATGATTAGTTGTTAATTTGTAAAAAAAAAACTGTTCAATTTATGTTTCTCAAATTTTTACATACCGTTAACTCAAAAATACAATAGTATAATGTACAACATACGAGAGCTGTGAACACTGTGAACTACATGTACATGTATATTCTAAAAAAAAATATAATCATAAAACCGTATACCGTACACACATTCTCGTAGAAGGCCTTTGGTGTATTATAAAGACGGTAACCATCGACATGAATTTCTGACTTATTTCAAATAACATATTTAAATTCATTCTTAAGTGTAATAAACGTTGCAGTAAACATTGAATGCAATGCCATGTATATTCTAGATACAAAGTTGTTACGGATCTGATGAGGCCCCACTTTGGAAACCAGCACCATGTGACCATCGACAGTTGGTTTACCAGTCCAAAATTAGTCCACGACCTCAGAAACAGGGGTACATATTGTACTGGTACAGTCATTACCACAAGAAAAGGCATGCCTCAAAGTTTTAGAAAAGCAAAACTTCCAAAGGGGACAATTCTTGCAAAGTCACAAGGACCAGTTATGTCTGTTTTATATAGTGATCGCCGACAAGTGTCCTTGTTAACAACAGCTGGAAGTGCAAAGTAAGTTTTTTTATTGAATGAATTGTACTATTCCTCTTTTTCTTCTTCCAAGTAAGGAACCGTATTCATATATTAATATGTATGATTCCGCGAAAACTAAGCAGAGTATTGGGTAGCTGTATTCACAATTCATTTCAAAAGTTCTCAATTTAATAACCAGTGATCACGTTTTCATAGAATATCTATTAGTAAAGAAGGATTTAAAATTATAATCATTCATACTTGTAAGTACATGCATTGGAGTAATCAGAATATTTGTTTTATATCAAGATCAAGACCTAGACTATATTTAAAAAAAAATATTTTATATTTTCAGAATGACCCGGAAACCTAATAGTAAGGGGAAAGTTGTGAAGGCGCCAGCTTTGGTACACAAATACAATGAGACGATGGGTGGCGTTGATCTAGGTGACCAGTTTATTGCACAGTATGAACCCCAATTTAGAAGTTTGAAATTATGGAAGAAGATTTTGTTCAATCTCCTCATGACAGCAACAGGTATGGTTTATTCGAAATTTTGAGTTACCGAAAGGCTTTAATTTGAAATATTCAAAGTAAGTATACGAGCGCTATGCAATTGTTTGTTCTCTATCTTATTTTTTTTGGTTTGACGGGTTTAGTTCTGATGTTTTTACAAACATGTAGTCCTATATCATACTGATAATTAATTACCTTTTCTCAAACTAAACTCGCATACAATTCAAATATGACTTTGTTTTCCGAAAGGTATTAAAAACATCAATTTAATAATATTATTGTATTTTGTTTTCAGTTAACGCCTACATATGTTACAGAAATACCTTTGTGGTACAGAAGAAAATGGACCATTTGACATTTCAGCAGGAAATAATACAGGGTTTGATTGGACAACACAGAGAAGGACAGACACGACCGGGTAGACGTTGCTTACTTCAAAGTACCAGACTTACTGCTCGGCACTTCATAGAATGGATTCCCAACAAAAGAAGAATGAGATGTGCCGTTTGTTCTGGCAAAGAGAACAGATTTTCGGGTACAAGAATAAGAACATGGTGTCCGGACTGTGGCGTTGGACTTTGTGTTGGAAGATGTTTTAAACATTTCCACACATTGCAGATTTATGAGGAATAAAATGTTTGCGTTTTAAGGAAGAAACAACTTCAGTTAATTGGACATCAGTTTTACAGTCATAAATACTCAAATGTTATCACATTCCAAGAAATGACAAAATTATTATTAGTATACAAAAACACTCTAATCAGCTGATCTATCCTTGATAAAACTTATAAGAATAAAATGCATATGAAGTACATGTTGATTTCTTTTCGTTCTTTATTTGTATTTAATAACTTCTCCGCTGAAACCAAATATGATTTTTTTTTGTTCATCTACAAATATAGAACAAAATAAGTCAATTTCTCTTCACCTAATGGTAATAATTGTCACCTCTTTTATCAAAGAATACAGCTGAAGACTCAACTTTCTAAATTAAAAAAAAACCTCGAAAACGACGACGTCAAAAGAATTCGGCACTGGCGACGTCCAAATGTCATTACCTTTTGGTAACGTCATAACGTTGTTTTTTTTAAAGGGAAATCACACTATTTAAACTACTAATAATAATTCATTGAAATTTTGCATTTAGACAGATCATACTTATTTCAATATTTTAGGCGAAAAAAAAATTGGGGTCACCGATGTTGTTTTCGAGATATGACGTCATCAAAAAGTAAAGAATTGCGTTATACCGTAATATAGAAATAGCGCTCAAAAATGCTAAAAGAAGGCAAAATTATTGAAAAACGATGTTTAACTGGTTTAACTAAAACAGTCAATTGTAACTTTTATCTTATACACATTTATTTTTCTCAGTTTCCTTATTTTTTAAGGCCCTTTTACATTTCCCGCCAATTTTAATTGCCGTTTATTATAGATTTTTCTTGAAATAAAAAAAATCTACTAATGTTTTTTCCTTCAAACTTCTGCATTAGTTGCAGCTTCAGGGGAGATTTTAAAAGCATTAATAAAAAAGGGGGGTCACCGATGTTTTAAATCTGCTACAGTGGAAATAATCTTAATATCAATTTTTGGCGGGAATTATAACTTTTTGCAACGTTAAAGAACGACGTTGCTAGCATAGCAGCATTTCTTGCAATGCTTGGAACTATTGGGTTAAAATTATATATATATATATATTTTTTTTATATAATAATTTGTTTTTAAGGTATTTTGATTATTCATTATTAAACATGTACAGTAACAGTTTATTAAAAAGTAGGAGTCATCTAAATTTTTTAATTGCATTTGTTGTATAGGAAAAAGTAATGTGTGCCTCATGCCGTATTAAAGAATTAATTTACGGCTTGCAGTTTTAAAATCTTCCACTTCGGAAAATTGAGGGTATCTGCGGGCTGAAAAGTAACACGTTCCATTTAGACTACATCAGAATAAATTCACTAACTTGTCCTTTGCACCGGGAAGATAAAACCCGAAATGTCGTGTTTAAAAAGCCACAAACTCGGCACTTTAAAAAAAAAAAGCCCTCAATGACACCGTTATCAGAAGAAATTTAAAATTGGCTAACATATCTGTTATTACACAACGCTCCATAATCGACACAAATTAAGTTCGAGTTCCAGTTTTATTTTGATTTCGAATATTTTTTCCAGTAAGATTTCTAGTTTAAGCTCGAGTTACACTTAGAAACTTCTTGAGTTATACTGTTAGATAGAGTAAAAATTCTGGTAAGAGTTTAAATTTTGAGATCCGATGAAATTAAGAGTAAGAATGTGGTTTCTATTTTATGTTGGTGCACCTCTTTTTGTTTGAATGTATATTCTTTTATCACATTTATCTTTCATTGTGGTAAATGCACCTATTTCTGCTAATATTGATTAATGAGGGGGCCAGGACCTTTTTCGGGACGTCGGGATCAAGTGTTTTTAAGCTCGGGATTTCGGGATTGACCCTTTCGGGATCCGGGATCTCTTTTTTGGATGTTCGGGATGTCAGGATTTTTTTTAAATTCTGGGCCTCGGGATTTCATGTTTTTTAGCCCGGGATTTCGGGATCAGGACCCCTCTGACCCCCCATCCCTCATTAATGATAGTCAATTTGAAAATAATTAATTGAATTTGTGTGCCAATATTTAAGCACTCTCTGATATATCATATTGGCTATTTTGTTTAAAGAACCAAAGAATAAAGAGTCAAAAAACTGGATGTCCTTTTCAGTCACGGTCTCCGACAATATCCCTTTATCACTGTCGACAATGATCACATTGAGTGATCTAAACTCGAACCTACATCTGAACTTTTATTACTATTTATTAATTTTTTTACCATTGTTTTCTTGATTTTTGCAAAACTTTCAGTGGCAAATATTACATGAACATCAGCACAAAACATTTGTCTATATGAGTGGAATATTCTTTCACCAGACGGACCATTAATGTGTTTGTTACAGTTTATCAGTACTCTGTGAGACATGTGTACAACGGTTTAAAAATTTTAGTGGTTTAGATATTAAATCACAATTTATTTGGCTAATGTCCTCTGAAGATACTTTCATACTCCAGAAACTCGGAGAATTATTGGAAAATTTATCCTCATATAGGAAAGTTTCCTTAAATGATATATAGATATAAAAATGCCCAGTCACCCCCTTATGTTATTAAACACTGTGCTTGTTGTATTCTTGTACTTGTCTTAATAAATATTTTTTGGTTTGGTTATTTTTTTTTTTTTTTTTATAACATTGTGTGTTAATCATATTGAATCACTTGTAATCATTTGTATGTAATTAATGTTGATTGTTCTGCTCCTTGTGGGCGCTTTGATTAGCAATAAAATATATTTGAATTGAATTTGAATTTGTGTATATCTCTACATAAATACATGTGTGTGCGTGTGTGTGTGTTAAATATTTCTCTTGTTGGAGACTGGTAAAGCCAAATGTATAGTACGTGTTGAATTATGATACGCCCGGTTACGGGACGTATTATGGTATACATCTCTCCGTCCGTCCGTCGTCAACATGTCAGACATTAACTCAAAAACGCTTTAACCAATTGGCATAAAACTTTAAAGAAATTGTTTATATCTATTGACGTGAGCTCCCTTTCTTTTTTTCTTTTTTTTTTTATAAATTTTGATTTTACGTTTCCGAGTTATCCATTAAAAAGGTGGATTTCCCAGTTTTCGGACAATTATAACTCAATATCGCTTTCAATTGTCATACAACTTTGATAAATTGTTTATGTCTGTTGATGTAAATACCATTTTGATTTTCATAAATTTTTAATATGACATTGAGAAGTAATGAATCTTTCTGAAATTGTACCACAAGGTTCCATATCACAAATGAAAGGCTGAAATTGATTTAAGGGGTACATGTAATTGCTCAAAACGTTCAGGAATTAGGGGCCACACACAAGCATTCTACTAAAATTACTATTTTACAATAACTTGTGTTATCTAAAATTGTACTACAAGGTTCCATACAACACAAGGAAGGCTGGGATTGAGTTTTGTGGTAATTGCTCCAAGAGGGGAGGGGGTGGTGTTTCATTTATTTATTTTTTTGGCAATTTTTCGAAATATCTCAAAAAGAAATCTCCAATTGCACAGTATTGCACAATAGATTTTTAATACCTTTGACCACATTTATTTTGTGTCAGAAACCTATATTATGTCAAAATTTTTATCACAATCCAAATTTAGACCGTATCAAGCTTTAATATTGTATCCAGACTTGCCCCAGCTGTTCAGGGTTCAGAGGCGTTAGATATCAAAGTAACATTTTGGGAAAGATGGACGACACTTAGATCATTTCTCTCGTCACATGTGAAATAAATAACGATTTCAAATAGGACTTCACACATTTACGTCCAGTGGCAAGTTTAATGCATATTCAGAACTAGAACACATGAATTTGACTCTGCTTTGTAAAAACCCGACAGGCTGAGCTGGATAAATACTTATATGAAATGAGATGTTTGATGAATTATTTATACATGTAGTATAGACGACTATAATAGTTATGACGTTGCATGCATGTGATATGAGAAAACTGCAAGTTGAAACTCATTGTTCTTATTTACAACCCTCTTTTGAACAGAAAACTACAGATTCCGATAGCTATACGCTAACATGCTGGTACTCTTGGTCTATATGTACCCCCCCCCCCCCCCCGAAATATACGCTGAACCCTACATACGGCATCGCGGCGATACGCTGCCAAAGTTGTGCCATTTCATGACCACTCTCGGCTATTTTCTTTGCCATACATTTTGTCGATTTCGAGTAGTATTTTCATTTTTGCACTTAAGGTCAAGATGAGTCCATAATATTTTTGGAAATTTAGAATTCAATTAGATATTGAACATATACATCAGAAAATTAAAAAAAAATTACATGTCACCGACTTCGTTATCGAGAAAATGGTCGGAGAGGATGAAATTCCAACGTTCTTAGTGTTGATTATGCATGATGATTATGTGTTTTGTATTAGGATCCTGTTTATCATAATGGTCTGGATAGTGAGTCATTCATTGTTAATGTTTATTTTGTGTTTCCAATATTTTTTATTCTTTATATTTTAGCACCTCATCATTCAATCTTTGTTTTTGCCTTTTAATCTGCAGTATTTGCCCATTATTTTGTATTCCGCAGGTTAACCCCAATACAATCTAGAAACTCGCTAGTACACCATATCAGTTGTAAAAAATATGATATGTCCATTATCATTTCTCCTGCTTTAGTGGAATATCCCTGTAGCGTTCGCTTTTTCATAAATTAGCAACCTTTACGGCGGAATCGAAAACGGCGACGTCATAATACAGTTACGACACTATGGCGGCGCCGAGAGCGATGCGTATAAACAATAGTGTGATTTCCCTTTAAATCTGGCATCAAGAGGGTTAATAATCTGGGTAAATGCCTTTGTTTACGAATGGTACCAGTTAGATGGGTGTTTTCAGTATACAAGTAATATGGAATTTAAAAAATTATCACAAAAGACATTTAACCATTTACCTAAGAGACTGGCAGATCTCAATAATTTGAGGACAACATGACATCCTTGCGTTTCATTATTTGGAATTGGATCATACCGTTTCCCCCTATACTGTAGAAAATGGATAATGGTGTTGCCTCTACCACCATCCAAAGCTTGATACCAAACTTGCTACTCTTCGATTGTATGTATTGAGTCATTACAGTTCTAGCTTTAGTACCTATGAAATATTCGTCAATTTAAATTTTCGTTTTGGGGTAAGATAAAGGTTAAAAAAAAAAAACATATTATCATGTTCTACATGTTCTACTATCGGCTTGAACCAAACAGACGGGTCGTAAAAGTCGCTGTTTCATTGCGGGGTGTTTTTTTTTTATATTATTAACTAAGTGAAGTAAAAACTAAAATCTATTTCTTGAAAACATTCCTGAAAACCATGGTGTATTTTACCTTTAAATATTTTGGACCAAAAATCTTCGATACTTGGTTTTCGAATGTTAAAAATTGTCGCTAAAAAAAAGCCTTTTATTTCTGTAACAGTAAATTTTCCATTCCATTCAAACATTCGGAGTCTAGAATCTGGATTCAGTGTATTATTCCGGCGTTTTCTTGTAAGAAGCTGTTTTGCATATCTAAAAGGAATATTTATTGTTGGTTGCTTTACGCGGCATTAGCACAACAAGGCTATATCGTGGTGATCTAAAAGGAATAAGAAGATCTAGAGTTTCACAAAAAAATCATTAAAATCAGATTAATTGTAATACTATAACGTTTATAATAACTATAATTCTTAAGGTAAAAAGTTAGTCGAATTCGAGTTTTATATGCATTATATGCATAGTGCGACGTAAACTATGTTGTTAACAGAACTTGATTCTTAAAGTTTATTGACCAATTTAACTATTGTTCAAGTTGATACAATGATTAGTGTTATAAATTGATATATTTATGTCACGGAATAAGGTAACAAGAATGTATTCTCATGAACGGTTATGATTGATTGATAGGTGATAATGGTCTAGTGGCAAATATTTCATGCATGTTTAGAACGATGGACGGTTATGAGTATGAGATGTGTTAAAACATAAAATCAAAGAGCTGACGCTCTACATGTTCAGCAGTTTCGAAACGTTCACAAGTGGTTTTGCTACTGGTTGGTTAAGAACTTTTGTGTGCATCAAATTTTTAAGCAAAGCAAAACATGTGTAACCAAAAACACCGACCAAACGTAAACATATATTTTTACATCCCCACACCTAAAAGGACAAACAGTACTGCTCGAAGAGTATTCACAGTTTCGGACAGTTAGTTCAAAGTCATTAAAAACTAATAAATAATGCCTCAACTTTAGCTGCATGGTTCGAAAAATATTTGACCATTGTAATATTATCACAGCAATTAACAAAATAATTTCGAAATCAAAAGCCTTAAATCCAAAATATCCAAAATTTCAAGAAAAAACATAATCACATTATATACTTGGAAAAGAGTATAATTGGGAAAAGGCAGACAAAAACCTTATCTAACAAATTCTCATGATTCCTCTTCAGCAAACTATGTAAAATATATGAGTGAAAGAGGTTTACGACTGACCAGAAAGGTTTTAAATGTTTGGCTTTGAGCGTTCCTGATGAAGGTTAATCCAGAAAAGCGCTTCGGACGCAATAAATTATAAAACGTGTTGTTTTCCATTTTTTACATCACTGGGTCGATACCTCTGCTGGTGGACTATCAGTCCCCGAGGGTATCATCAGCTCAGTAGTCAGTGCTTCGGTACTGACATGATTTAACAAACTTTACTAAAATTGTCTGTTTATAAATTTTGAAATTATTATGAAACTAAGGTTTCAACTCCCTCAGGCAAAGTTGGCTTTAGATGAATTTGGCTATTTATTTTAGGTATTTTTGACATAAAGCTCTTCAACGATTCTCGGTACTTATACATCTTCGGATTTCAAATGTTTGGCTTTGAGCGTTCCTGATGAAGGTTAATCCAGAAAAGCGCTTCGGACGCAATAAATTATAAAACGTGTTGTTTTCCATTTTTTTATAAACATTTGCTCTGTCAGTTATCCAGACGTCATGTCTATCAGAACAAAAACCACGTAAGAAATTGTGTCAAAAACTTTTAAAGAAACACAAATAATCGTCAAGGACACACAATCATCTACGGAGATCTAGAGTTTTTGTATCATCACAAGTAACTATAGATGAGTACTAGCTATTTGATGATACTATTAACAAACTTGACCTGCATGTCAAGCCATTACCAATATGGAAAGCAGACGAGGCTGGTTTGGCAAAGAAACAGACCAAATAAAGCAAAAAATAATATCCCCAACTGGCACAAAAATACATACAGACAGTAAATGATTAAGAGCACATAACTTTATAAGAATGTTCATCTGCTGCAGATGGATTTATGTCTAATATGTCTTATCTTCACAAACATTCTTCCCTGTGTACGTAACTCCTCTGTAATGCCAATCTAATTGAAATTAAATCTCTCACTCGCTATTTTTTTTATTCTTGGTCGCTGCGTGCTCCCACGCAGCGACCAAGAATAAAAAAAATAGCGAGTGAGAGATTTAATTTCAATTAGATTGCTGTAATGCCAAAGTAGATTTGAGAACGAAAATTCGGAATGTGCCAAGATCACTGGTTGTACGTCACAGCTGAAAAAAAATGGTTACTAGTGTATTACTAAAGATGTATTTGTTAGAATGAGTTTTTATTCCAAGCAGTCGCTTATAACGGCTAATAAAATCTCTTTATTATATAGACAATCATTTCCACTTATCAATTCCTGTAATTGAAAAGGCTATTGAACATATAGCATAGAGATTTTAGGATTTCCTCCGCACACCGCCCATTTCCTTCCGCTATTAGGATCAAATTCCATCTTTTGAGAAGTTGGTACAGTGAGCCTGCCCTCAATATTGGACTGGTCAACGCCGACATGGTAATAAAAAGAATAGATTTGCAAGTGTTCTACAACAGGCAAAAGATAAGGCCGCCATTGATAAGTCGTTTATAAGACCGAATCAAAGCACAACGATTCAAAACCGCGAAGATACCTCTTTGAAAATGTTAAAACCACTCAATGACACGTGTATAATTTGTGGAGGATCAATCACAAATCCATTGGTAAAGGCAGGGTTAGTGGATACGGACCTTCATAATATTCTTGTTCCAGGGGATATAACTTTATCAGACAAATCAAATTAAAAAAGACTAACAGGCGCACGTATTTATATACAATGACCACGACACGAAATGCGGGACACACAGAAATGAAAGGCAGAGAAACAAAAACAAAAAAGGCACTAAAAGGATTTAAAAACAAAATGTCATTAAAAGGAGCAATCAAGAAGAAAACCAAATAAAAAATCATCAATCTGATGAAAGTAGACACCGTGTAAATCAACATAGCTACTGGACAGCGTGTACCACGATTTCCCGAGGATTACAAGAACAAATATCACCAAAACAAATCGATTCATCCCGATAACAAGATTTTATATTGTATTATACTGCTTAGATATGTGTAACAGCATACAATTATAAGGTTTAAGGCGTTCGTAATTAATAAAAGTACGCGCAATCTTCAGAAAATCGATTTGTAGGTCTTGTATGCAAATTCCTTGTTGAAAACAGTATGGCGGACGTTATATTTTATTTGGTAGATAATTCGACTTGAAAGCAAACTACTTGATGTTATGATAACTGTATTAAAGGAGTAGGTCCGGTAAGGGCTGATTTCGGCCTCAATTTTCAAGTCAATCTAACGAAAGATTTTAGACATTTTTTAAACACTTAAGAGTCTTTCAATTGATTCAATTAGTTAATGTGCAAGATTTTAACTGATTAAGTCATTAAAAACGCTCCGATTCAAGCTTAAAATATGAAAAATCAATCAAATATGCCAAAAATCGTCACTTTTCATATGGTTTTTGTCAAAAATGAAAGTGGCCGCATTCGTGTTCATCCTCAACCTTTATGTATATAGGTGTATTATCATCAAATACATTTTACATTTCAATATTAGGGATGAACACGAATGCGGCCACTTTTATTCAAGACGAAAACCGTCTAAGATTTTACTAAAATGCCAAATATGTGAAGATTTCAGTAATTTAGCATGACTTAATGATGCTAGTACTCGATATATGTGCATTGTATTGTCAAAAACAGCCCCTATTCATGTAGCAGAAGCATTCTACTTTTTAATAAATATCTTAACGATTACATATTCACAATTTTCTAAAACTACTATATTTTGGGGCCAAAAATAGGGGTCTTACTGAACCTACTCCTTTTCATAATTTCAGGTTGTTTTTTTTACAGAATCTATTCTTCAGTACTTTTAAAACTTTGTTGTTTTTAAGTTGTCTACCTATTAAATAATTAGGACCGCCATATTTTTTTTCGACAAGGAATTGGCATACAAGACAGCTACACGCAGAGATAAATACAACCGAGGATTCTGACAAAGAAGAGCAACCTAAACCATGTAGGCCATGCGTACGAAATGGTACATTGTATATTACATTAACATATATTCTAAGTCGTGGCTTCCTGTTTATCACCCTTATATTCTAAGTTAGGCCAACAAGGCAAACGTCAAATGAATGTATTAATATATCATATATAATTGTACAAAATTTTACCCATTTATATATGCTATTTGGTTAAAAAAAATCAGATAAGCTATGTTTATTCATCATTCATGTTACTAGTATTTAATTTCGTAAAATGTCAATTCTGTGAAATAATGTTGTTGTGATTGGCAACTTAACAAGGTGGCGTAGTATTGTGCTTCCGGTGTCAACTTTAAACACCTAGCTACGAATGTTTGCTTGTCATGTTTTGGATTTTTTGTCAGATTTTCGAAATCCTCTGGTTGTATCCATTTGAATGCCTTAAAATATTTTGCCCATAGACCCCCATTTTTCTTTTCGTAAATATTTTACATATATTATTATAAAGCATTTTAAAAAAACATTTGTAAAAGTCTTATAAATTTTTTTTAATAGTTTATTTGAATTAACTCTGCGTACACTCCGAACTTTTTATAGACTTAAAAAGTAAACCGGCAAAATTTCGCGTCTACCTCCATGTTAACAATAAGACCCGTCTTCTATTTTTCAAAAAGTAAATACACGTTAACTGTTTGTAGACCAATGATTAACTTTTAGATAACAAGCCGCGATAATGTGCTACAGCATGGAACAAATTGTGTACGCTACATCATTTATTTTATTTCTTGATGAAGAACCTAGTTGAATCTGCCGTAAATAATGTTTAACAATTACTCATAATAGTGTATACGTCATAATTTGACATGAACACAAAATTTTGCAGTATTTAATTTTTGCATGTTTTCAAATATTGATGTGAGTCGATATTTGTATCATCAGCTCGGTAGTCCGAAATTCGGTATAGCTCTTCAACGGTTTCGGTACTTATACATCCCTCGGCTTTCAAGTGTTTGGCTTTGGGCGTTCTTGATGAAGGTAATCCAGAAAACCGCTTCGAGCGCATGAAATTATTAAACGTGTTGTTTTCAATATTTTGTACATGTATCTTTTGAAAAGCAAATATAGAAAATCCGCTATTTAAAGTTATTGCAATTGATTTTCTGCAATTCAATAAAGTGATTTTGAATTTGAACAGTTTTAAACACATTCACGTAAAATATTAAGAGAGAAGTCATTTTAGCAAAATGAAAAAAAAGTACAAATGTACACAATTTTTTTTTTTAAATTTCCACACAATCAGTTAACTTGAAAAGGAAATGTTTACTTTCAAGTGCACGTACAATAACACAGAAATATGTAGTAAACGCCCGTTTACTTTTAAGTGCTAGGTAAAATAAACTCGTGAAATCTGAAGTAAACGCCCGCTTAATACCGACTAGACGGATAGAGAGTAAAAGCACGTTTACTCGGGAAGACATTAGAAAATTCCATTTTGACCGCGTAAACGTGAAACTGAAGTTAACTAACGAAAAACATACACGCTGAGTTTAATTTATGTATTGATTGGTCTGCACCCAACTGTACATAAAATAGGGTAACACGTGATAGGTCAGTAATGTTCTGTTTCTAAGATTCTCTTTTAAACAATTAAATTTTTATCACTCATTAAATTTAAGTATTTACTATTTTTTTTAAATGGATACATAGTAACATCTGTTTCAGGTTTGGTTTGGTTTTCTACAAATGAATAACTAATATACTACGGTTGATATGATAAAATATTTCTGTCACTTCCTCGTAGATTATTAATAGTAAAATTCATTAAAAATTGGGGAAAAAAAGAAAAATCTTCCTTCTACCAGTTTTAAACCTTTGATTTTAGAAAATATTGTTTTGTTGTAAGTCAAACAATACGATCGAAAATAGAGCATACTAAGTGTTAAGCACTTGAATAAATATACTTAAAAGGAAATTGGAACTCAAACTTAGTGGTATTATGTAGAAAAATAATTGCATTCTTATATGTTATTCGATCATTACCGGTTAAAATATGTCAAATGAAGTAAGAAAGTATTGTATGAATTGCACCTAAAAGGTATCTGCAAAATCTCCTCATTGTCAGTCTTAGCAGAACCTATTATATTCTTATAATAGTTATAGAAATGTGCACGGATTGCTTCATTAATATATGATATAAAAAGGTCTAACATGCAGCGTGTCTTAATTGTTTTGGTACAATTTTGCGTATATGATTCTCTTCATATTCGCCTTTGGCACAACTTTGAAACATTTAAATATTAAGATTTTTGATTAAAAAAATAGTATGTTTCATTATTTACAACAGGTAGTAACTGTATTTTATAAATTAACATCAATGCACACATAATCAGACAATTGAATCAAAACATACAAAAACAAATCCAATTTTATTCTTTGTATCAGTCGAATCTAAATGATACATATCTCGAAGGCATTAAAAAAATGATGTTTAATGCCCATCGATTTCATTTAAAACATGTTAAAGTTACACCATTACTATCAAATTCTTCAACATGTTCAACAAAATAAAACCTCTTTCGCCTCTTTCAATTGACAACTTGTATGTTTTTAATGTTTCAAGTTCGTTTTCAAACTGTTCGACAAAACATCTTGGAATCTAAAATTTAACAGCTGGTATGTTTTATAAGTCAAAAGATATATATGTTAAATATGCTAACTTCTTACACGTTTTGCTCTGGGTTGACCATGTTGATAGTAAAAAAAACACCTTAGCGATTAGCTATATAAGGTTTGCTTTCGAAAACAGACATAACCATACACAAATAGTGCGATATATATCTATCTTTTAAATAAAAACATATTCAAGCATGCACCTCTATCAAAAAAAACCACAAATTTGAAAAAAGATACCTCCTTTAAGAATACCAAAGGCTGTATCTTAATGTACTGATATAATATAATACATGTACAGCTGACTTCATTTTCTGTTTATGCCTAACATTTATGTTCAATCTAATGAGGTTTTGATATCCTATTTTCTGCTATTTATTTGGCATAGGGATCACATTACAAAGCGTCATCTTATAATTCAAGGCCATGTCTTTATCAGCAGAAATATCATAACATGCAAATGTTTGCACCTGTCCTAAGTCAGGAATCTTATGTACAGTAGTTGTTGTCTGTTTATGTAGTTCATACGTGTTTCTCGTTTTTATATACATTAGACCCTGGGTTTTCCCGTTTGGTTGTAAACTAGTAATTTTGGGGGTCCTTTATATCTTGCTGTTCGGTGTGAGCCAATGCTCCGTGTTGAAGGCCGTATCTTGACCTTTAATGGTTTACTTTTATAAATTGTCATTTGGATGGAAAGTTGTCTCATTTGCACTCATGCTACATCTTCCTGTATCTATTTTATTATGGGAAATGCATTAAACTCTGTATGCACTGATTCAATAGAGAGGCTTAAGATACCAGAGGGAGATTCAAACTCATAGATCAAAAATAATTAACTGACAACACCATGGCTAACAAAGAAAAGGACAAAAAAAATCAATAGTACACAAGACACAACAGAGAAAACTAAAGAGTAAGAAACATGAACCCCACCAAGAACTGAGGGTGATATCAGGTGCTACGGAATGGTACAAATCAAGATCCACATGTAAATGGGATGGTAGTTAAGACATAAGGAACATACCCAATATCATCTGTGAAACGGATATTCCGTAACCGTCAACCAACTCGTGATGGCGTCCGTAAAAATTGACAAAGGGATAGTTATTTTGTACTGACAGATATAACTGGTGTCATGTCTGTCATCTGTGGAATATATTACCAAGATGATGATAATAAAAACAGCTATAATTATTAAGTTTGATGTAGTGGCAACGTAATATCAGCACGCTTTTTTTTTGTATCTTTTCATTAATTAATTTTTTGTCATCAATAGTATCATACTATTTCATTGAGAAGTTTATGTTACACTATTAATTTTTATGACCTCGTTGTGTCATGCATGTCATCAGTAGTATTTTTTTTTTTTATCATCTCACAAAAAAAAAACTAGACAGATAGACAAGTACAAAATATACATAAGACACAACATAGAACACTAAAGAGTAGGCAACAAGATCCCATCAAAAACTGGTGCTCCAGAAGGGTTACCAGATCCGGTTCTACATGTGGCACCCGTCGAGATGCTCAATTGTAAACTTTCCATTTCTATGTAGCAACATTCCAACAGCGCTGCATACGCAGTATACATTTCCCAATTGATACGATATGCCTGGGCTTGTATGTCCTATCATGATTTCCTTGACAGAGGTTTGCTGCTCCTAAGGAATCGAGTTCCAAATGGTGACGTTGAAATCAATTCTTCCTAAATTGTACGGACACCTTTACGAATTGGTTCGTCATGGAATATCAGTTTCACAGATGATATTGGATATGTTTTTTGTGTCGCAACTACAAGGCCCTTTCTTTTTTTCGAATATGACCTACCGATTTACACTATTTAACGGGTTTGTAATACATTAAACATGAGCAACACGTTGGGTGACGCATGTGGAACCGGATCTGCTTACCCATTACGATAATCTGAGATCACCCCTAGTTATTTGTGGGGTTCGTGTTGCTAAGACTTTAGTGTTCTATGTTGTGTATTGTGTACTACAATTTGTCTGTTTAATTGTCTTTTTTTTCTTTTTTAGCCATTGCGTTGTCAGTTTATTTTTGTTCTCTGAGTTTGACTGTCCCTATGGTATTTTTCGCCTCTCTTTTATTATTTTCTTTTTTTTTTTAAACTTGTTGCCTTTTGTTAGCTATTGTTCGTGTGTTTCTTTGTCAATTGTGTTTTCCTATTTATTTATATTGTAGTCCTGTAATGTTGTGTTGTCATTTTAATGTTATATTTCACATCGCCATAAAAGAAGGAGGTTTGGCAAGCCACAAAACCAGGTTCAAACCACCATTGTTTCCTTTAAAAATGTCCTGTAACAAGTCAGGAATATGGCCATTGTTATATTATAGTTCGTTTCTGTGTGTGTTACATTTTAACGTTGTGTTTCCGTTGTGTCGTTTGTTTTTTCTTATTTTTTAGTGTTAAATTCACATTACTATAAGACGTTTTACGGTACTTATCTATCCCAAATTCATGTATTTGGTTATATGTTATATTTGTTATTCTCATAGAATTTTGTCTAATGCTTATTTCTTTTCTGTGTGTGTTACATTTTAATTTTGTGTCGTTGTTCTCCTCTTGTATTCAATGCGTTTCCCTCAGTTTTAGTTTGTTACCTCGATTTTTTTTGTCCATGGATTTATGAGTTTTGAACAGCGATATACTACTGTTGCCTTTATTTATTACAAACCCGATAAAAAAAAGTCTAATTCGGCTAGTCACATTCGCGAAAAGGGAAGGAGACGGGAGACTCGACATAAGGAACATATCCGATATCATCTGTGAATTCGTGATGGCGTCCGTAAAATTTACGAAGAGATAACCTTCACTACACCTAAACTCTTGGTTTAATAGCTTCATTGTGAGTAGCAACCCACTATCAATAAAAGGAAATACAAACACGGGAATATCTAATAAATTAGCAGATATATACTCCATATGTAGGCGCTACTGGAATGTTGCTACATAGAAATGAGAAATTCACAATAAGGAAGCTGAAATAATCTCTTTTGTCGTAAAGTTCAACCGAGTCTCATTGTTAATTTCTAGTAAGTCAAGATATGAGACAGACTTTACTGTATATGTTGTATGTCATAAATGTCAAAAAATGAATTTCATCTTTAGTTTTTTGTATCATGTCATTATGTCGTTTTAGTTGTCAATAATATGTTGTATCATTTCACTTATTCTTTTTTGTCATCATTAGAATATTGTCTAATTTTAATCAATTCATGTATGACATCATAAGAGTGTTATATCATGTCTTTGCATCGTTTATGTCATCGTTAACTTTTGTATCGTGTAATTTTGAAGTTTTCAAAAATAGAATCTTATATCATTATTTCAAGTATGCCAGAATTAGTATTTTATGTCTTTTCATGACAACATTAGTTGTTTGTGTCATTTCATTGTGTCTAGCTATATATATAGTATGCCATCATTAGTATTTTGTATCCGTTCATTGCATTGTTTATATCAGCAGTAGTATCATATATCATCATTAGTACATTGTTTATTTGTATCATTTCAATGTAGTGGTTATGTCAAGAAATTTGTTGTATCATCATTAGTATTTTGTACCATTTCATTGTATTGTTTATGTCAGCAGTAGTGTATTGTATCATTATTAGTCGAAAGTGTATTTTGTACCATTTCATTGTATTGTTTATGTCAGTAGTAGTTTTTTGTATCATCATTAGTATTTTGTACCATTTCATTGTATTGTTTATGTCAGTAGTAGTGTATTGTATCATTATTAGTCAAAAGTGTATTTTGTACCATTTCATTGTATTGTTTATGTCAGTAGTAGTTTTTGTATCATCATTAGTATTTTGTACCATTTCATTGTATTGTTTATGTCAGCAGTAGTGTATTGTATCATTATTAGTCAAAAGTGTATTTTGTACCATTTCATTGTATTGTTTATGCGAGTAGTAGTTTTTTGTATCATCATTAGTATTTTGTACCATTTCATTGTATTGTTTATGTCAGTAGTAGTGTATTGTATCATTATTAGTCAAAAGTGTATTTTGTACCATTTCATTGTATTGTTTATGTCAGTAGTAGTTTCTTGTATCATCATTAGTATTTTGTATCATTTCATTGTATTGTTTCTGTCAGTAGAAGTTTCGAGGGGGGGGGGGGGAAGGGGTGGAGGGGCCGAAATCCCTGGCTTAGAACCACGAAATCCCGAGGTCCCGAGTTATAAAAAAAATTAATCCCGACTTCCCGCAATCGAAATAAGAATTCCCGGATCCCGAAAGGGTCAATCCCGAAATCACGAGCTTAAAAACACCGAATCCCGGAGTCCAGATAAAGGTTCTATCCCCCCTCTTTCTTGTATCATCATTTAATAGTATTTTGTATAATTACATTGTAGTGTTTATGTCAGTAGTAATTTCTTGTATCATCATTACTATTTTGAACAGCGGTATACTACTGTTGCCTTTATTGTATCATTTCATTGTATTGTTTATGTCAGCAGTAGTATTTTGTATCATTATTGGTACATTGTGAAATATATATTATTTCATTGTATTGTTAATATCAGAAGTAATATTATATAGTATCATCATTGGGGCATTGTGTATTTTGTATCATTTCATTGTATTTTTTTTTTGTTAGAAGTAGTTATTTGTATCATCATTAGTATTTTGTATAATTTCATTGTATCGCATATGGATATGTCAGGAGTAGTTTCTGGTATTATCATTATTATTTTGTTTCATGTCAGTGTGTTGTTCATGTACAAATGTATTGTGTATCATTTTATTGTATTGCTCATGTCAGGAGTATTCTCTTGTATCATCATTATTTTGTTTCATGTCATGGTATTGTTTGTCATCAGTAGCTTCTTGTATCATTATTAGAATTTGTATTATGTAACCAAATCATCATACGTGTCATCTTAAGTGTTTTGTATGTACCAATTCACTGTGCAATTTAAATTTGAAAAAAAAAAATTACCGTTTAATTTATGATCAAAACAGTGAACGAAAAAACAAAGAAATACAAAAAACAAAAACTATTTTTTTTTAGGATTTGATTTTTGAAGAAATCGGATTAGAGGATAGGAAGCGAAAGTGTAGCTTCGTCCGTGTTAAGAATCTAAATACAATCTTTTAAATGAAATATAACTTTATATTATACTAGAACACACCTGTGATATCGCGGGTCCGTGACTGAATTAAAGTATATAACTATGCGCAAGCATTATTTCAGTATTAGTATTGTCATCTGATAAAGTCATGCCGATTATAAGATACACAGTTTTCTCTGCTTTCAAATCTTTCTGTTTGAACCCGTCGAACTGGAACTTATCAATTATTGGTAATATTAATTATTTGGAAAACAAAAGGTCCTGGAATGGAGTATTTTTTAATCAACAGCATTGTCCTATATTAGTTATAAATAAAGTTGAATTCTTTGATTCGCTGTTTTACGTCATGCCCGCTAACAAATTGAAAACTGTACCTATACGCCTTATTTTTAGTCCAGATTTTTAGTATTCGTATTGTTATCTTAGAAAGTCTTACTGATTTAAATACTACAATAGGTAACAATTCGACAATTTAGTAGTGTCAACCCTGTGATTATGACCCGTGTATATATCTGAATACACCGTTTGTTGGTGCGCCTGTCAGATGCGGAACGTACAGATAAGGTAATAGGTAACAGATGAATATACTATTGGTATCGGTATCGGACTCGACCCGGAACTTCTTAATTATTGGCAATGTTAATTACATGGAAAACAAAAGAGCCTGGAGTGGTGTAATTTTTAATCTACACCTTAGTACTATATTAGTTATATATAAAGTTGAATTATTTGATTCGTCGTTTTTACGTGATGACAGCTGACAAATTGGACCTTGTAATTTTAGTATTATAGAAGCGTTCTTATCCTTAACACCATTTTTACAATGTATAACATCAAAATATTTTTCCCACATATAATATTCTTACAACACGCTTTAATTTTTTTTTAAGAAGTATATGGAGATGATATTGTCAACAAATAAAGAAATCTAGCAACCAAGAAGATGATGTCTTAAAGGCTGTTTTAAACTGGAGGATAGGTCCATGCTTACAGATGAAGCAGGTACTAAAATTTCAGAGGATCCTAGACCAATCAAGAACCAACAGGAAGTTGGCGTAAAACTAGCTGACGAGAATATCGCTAGTATGAATGACGAATTACGATGTACGTCAACTTCCAAGAAAGATGATAAATGTTTAAGGGGAACAAAGTAGACGCCATTTCCTGCATCTGACTTCGAGGCATCTAAGGCAGCACCGCGAAAAAAGAAACCTGAACAAATAAAATTTACATAAAAAAATTATGAATAAAAAGATACCAAAAAATACCAAAAAATATTAAAGCTGAAACTTTCAATTATTATTGTCTTTGCACTTTCCATAGTTATTTATTAAATTCTAATTAAATCATAATTGTAAACTCCTTGAAAATAAACTCATCATACATACCAGGACTGAAATTTTGTATTTGCACCAGGGGCGCGTTTTGCATTTTATTATTTGTCAACACTGTCTCAGCAAAACAAAACAGACATAATAGGTAAACATGTCAAAAATTTGGTACAACAGTCAACATTATATTAGTATCTTACTCACTATAAAATAAATAACTGTTTCAACAAAGAAACAAATGGCATAAAGATAAGTGGTAACAATACAAAAAATTTCTTGACATAAGAAATGGCGGGATGCATAAATACCGAGCCACGTCAAAAGGACATTACCATAAACAAATGAACTGAACAGACCAAATGTATCAATTTCAAGGAACAAGGACATCTGCTAACATAATTTTGATATATGAATAATTGTTCCCTTGATAATCCGCCAGTTAATTGCTAGTGGACATAAGAAAAAAGTAAAATCACAAAAAACTCCAAAGAAAATTCATAACGGAAAGTTCTTACTCAAATGGCACGATCGAAGGCTCATACGCATCAAACGGATGGAAAAACAATTGTCATATTCCTGACTAGGTAGGCATGTCTTTGTGTAGAAATTGGTGGTTTAAACCTGGTTGTATAGCTATCTAAAACTCTCACTTGTATAGCAGTCGCCTATAAATCCATTACAATGAACAACGAAGGAGCTAAACAAACAGACATATTAGGCAAAAATGTCCAAATTTGGGGTACAGCAGTCAACATGGTATAATAATCTTAATCACTATAAAACAAATAACTTTTCCAACAAAGAAAAACAAAGACTCTCTAAAGACATTGTACTTAAATAAATGACAATACAAAAAGATCAATGGCATATAAATAGAATGAATAAGACCATCCAAAACCAAAAATGACAGTAAAATTAATACCATAAAAGACAAATAAAAAGGCATCAAACACATAACGAAGATCATTAATAGTGTCCGCACTTAGAATCTACACCTCATGTATTATTTAAGATATTAAAACCATTATTATCAACATGGTCGTGGTATCTTCTGATGAAACTTTTTAGAAAAAGGACGAAACGGTCTTTTTCATTTCCCTTGTTCATCATTTTCTTCTCGGACACTGGTGACATTTTTTGAAGTCTGATTGATAACAAGCCATCTGGTAGCAGCTCAAAGATCTCAAATACCGAATGCATATCCCATATGCAGGTGAAGTTGGTATAATAGTGCTGTTAATGTTGGTGAAATTTTATAATTTCAATATCAAAATCGTCTCGTTCGTCATTTAATATTGTATTGGGATGACCATCTATGTCACATTCGCGGTATTTGTCTATAAATGAGACAGAGGAAGACGTGTCAGATGTGTCCTTAATATGTATTTCTAGGAAATGTATTATTGGAACCCAATCAGAAAAATTTATTTGTTAATGGAAAATATTCCTCAAATTCAACAATGTTATCAATAAGAAACCTTTGCATATTGATCACTTGTTCTTCTGAGTATCATGTGCCACCACCTTGTTCACTATATTAACAAGATGGTATCCAATGACAACAAATCTATAGCGTATGCTACCATTTTAATATTGCAAAAAATTATGTAATATGTTTACGATCATTTTTCTATTTTACACTGGAAATAGCGGAATACAGACTTAAAAATCAAAAATTTTGATAGAATTGAATATCGTATTTGAATTTTTTATACCATTTCATTGTATTGTTTATGTCAGCAGTAGTGTATTGTATCATTATTAGTCGAAAGTGTATTTTGTACCATTTCATTGTATTGTTTATGTCAGTAGTAGTTTTTTGTATCATCATTAGTATTTTGTACCATTTCATTGTATTGTTTATGTCAGTAGTAGTGTATTGTATCATTATTAGTCAAAAGTGTATTTTGTACCATTTCATTGTATTGTTTATGTCAGTAGTAGTTTTTGTATCATCATTAGTATTTTGTACCATTTCATTGTATTGTTTATGTCAGCAGTAGTGTATTGTATCATTATTAGTCAAAAGTGTATTTTGTACCATTTCATTGTATTGTTTATGCGAGTAGTAGTTTTTTGTATCATCATTAGTATTTTGTACCATTTCATTGTATTGTTTATGTCAGTAGTAGTGTATTGTATCATTATTAGTCAAAAGTGTATTTTGTACCATTTCATTGTATTGTTTATGTCAGTAGTAGTTTCTTGTATCATCATTAGTATTTTGTATCATTTCATTGTATTGTTTCTGTCAGTAGAAGTTTCGAGGGGGGGGGGGGGGGGAAGGGGTGGAGGGGCCGAAATCCCTGGCTTAGAACCACGAAATCCCGAGGTCCCGAGTTATAAAAAAAATTAATCCCGACTTCCCGCAATCGAAATAAGAATTCTTCTGAGTATCATGTGCCACCACCTTGTTCACTATATTAACAAGATGGTATCCAATGACAACAAATCTATAGCGTATGCTACCATTTTAATATTGCAAAAAATTATGTAAT
Source organism: Mytilus edulis (assembly GCF_963676685.1). Taxonomy (NCBI): domain Eukaryota; kingdom Metazoa; phylum Mollusca; class Bivalvia; order Mytilida; family Mytilidae; genus Mytilus; species Mytilus edulis. Next base: position 33,332,469 of record NC_092349.1, on the reverse strand, counting down.
ATGTTTACGATCATTTTTCTATTTTACACTGGAAATAGCGGAATACAGACTTAAAAATCAAAAATTTTGATAGAATTGAATATCGTATTTGAATTTTTTATATTTTTCATGTCGGTGCCTATAAAAGCTCATTACATGGTAATCATTTCCTCATTGTTGAAGGCCAAACGGTTGCGTACTATTGCTTAAATCCACTTTGTTTGACCTTTGGTGAATAGTTGTCTCATTGGCAATCATACAACCATTCCTTAGTTTTATATTAATATGTTTCATTCCTTACGTTATTGGAGTGTCTCATTTGTATGCTACTTGAAATTATAATTTGAAAATTATTTATGAACAAGTAAGTAGTACCCCGTTAAAGATTAGATATTTCAAAAACACAATGCTTTCAATTCTACTAATGCAGAATGAAATCGCATAAACCCAGACATACTCATTCTGGAATAGATATACATGTATTTAAAAAAAAAATGAAAGACGCAAACCAACTTAATACAGCCATGCAACCTCATATTTCAGTTGTGTTTAAACATATATTTATACACGATTGAGAAATATCAGTCTGCAGATCTGCACAGGGTTAACATAAACATAATCCAGCATGCAGCTGTGGCAATCCTGTTGAAACTGTATACACTATTTTTACGAGTGCACTTTCCACAATGAAGCAAGATATCTATATTTATGTTTTTGTTTTATTAACTCAGAAAGATATGTTATATCAATTCAGCTTCCAGTGGTTGGTGAAGGCGACCTCACCATTGAGCAGAATAGACGTTTTTTTAAAAGTTGTATATTAATGTAATTGATTGATTGGTGGTAAACGCCACTTTCAGCACTATTTTATTGTGCTATTCCTTGGCGGTCATTTTTTGTTGGTGGGGTGAGCCGGAGTGCCAGGAGAACTAGAAAGTAGGAAAACTGACAATCCTAGTCAATTAAGATTGGAGTCCGAGCGCACCTACCACGTGCGTAGCTCAAACTAACGACGTCAGTTTTGTTAGGCTAGTGATACAGTAATTCCGACTTCTTTCACGGTCACCGAACCGTATAATTAAAAAATCGGAATGTTCAGATTTAATTATTTGATAATAATCAGCAATTGACAACTATTCAATTTGATAACACGATCACCTGAATAATACATGTGCATATAATTAGTAATTAAAATGTAATGGAAAGTTAATTTTAAAAATGCGCTTTATTGGAAATTGAACATATTTGCAGTTCAATTTTAATGTTAAATAAAAAAATGTATAAATTGAAATTTTCATTTAGATGGAATTGATATGAAATACCTCCTCTTCATCACTTGTAATTATAATTTTTAATACGTTTCTAACTGTGTATAGAAACATGAGAAGGCAGATAACGGATAAAACATTATGCATCATTATCCTGATCTAATATCAAAAGGTTTTGATGACATCTAAAAAACAATTTCAGAGGCGTATTTCACAAAGAAAGTATGGATTTGACTATTAAGAGATATGTTACGCAAACAATCTACTAGAGTACGCGAACACCAGGTCGGAAAATCATGAAAATATTCGGCCCGACCTTATCATTATTTGTCCTTTTTGTTTGGACTTTATGTGAGATAATCGTTATCAAAAAACAAAAAGACAAAATATATAGCGGACATGTGCTGTTTGAGGTATCAATGCCAATGTGGTCAATATGTGCCCAGTTTTGCTCTAGAGTAAAAATGTGCAAATCTATTAACTTTATTGAAAGGAACAAGACTTGCCAAATAAACGATGCTGAACCCTATGAATGTTATGATGAACTTCTTGAGAGTGTTGGAAATAGCTTTGCCGCTGCATCTACTTTTCCAGAGGTAAATAAAACAAAGCATTTATAAACCTGTCAAAACTATCGAACATCTTTACTATTAAACGAGAAGACCTCATTCTGTGTGTCGCTTCTCTTCCTTCCACGATAAATTAATCATCATGCCTCTGTGTTCTATATGTAACATGAATAGTCGCATTTGTCATCCATTCTTATGATTATTCAGATTGAGTTATTTTTGTAGAAAAACGACAAAAAAGGATTCCGGATATTAATTCCGTCATGAGACTGACTTTAAATCATAGATAAGACTTCCGGTTTGAAACATGCAAAAGTACAACCAATCGTATGATAGATAACTAAAATAAAAAATAAATAGGCCAATCAGAGCGTTCTCCATATCATGGTGTTTAGATCGCAAGCACAACAGCTATTATACCTCCTTAGAGAGGACAATTATTTTTCGCGTTTATCTACATGTAAACTACGATTACACTACTTTGATATATAGAGACTCTCTGCATTCTGTCTACTGTTTTCTTTGAAATGTTTACTATTTAAGAGGTCATAGCAGTTGCATATATTAAAATATGTAAACTTGACAGACATGTGGAAACAAGAATGTGTTCACAGTACACGGATGCCACATCGGCACTATATTTACTTAGTTTCGAGTTAATTGGAGTTCAACTTCATCAAAAACAACCTCGACCAAAAACTTTCACCTCAAGCGGGACAGACGGACGGACGAACGAACGAACACACGGTTGCACAGACTACAAAACATAATACCCATAAATGGGGCATACAAATTTATTGGTGAAAGTAGTGATTTGGCAAAAATGAAAGTAGGGTAGAGGTTAGAGGGAGGCAGAACCCTATTAGGGACGTCGGGATCGGGTGTTTTTAAGCTTGGGATTTGGTGCTTGATCCTTACGGGATTCGGGAATATATTTTTCGATATCGGGATTTCGGGATAAGAATTTCTTTAAATTCTGCATCTCTGGATTTCATGTTTTTAAGCCCGGGATTTCATTTTAATTTGATTTTACTTTAACCAAAAGATGCATTGTAGCAAAGGAGAGGTATAATTGTGGTCTGAGGCCATAAACACGAAAAAATGAATTTCACAGAAAGGAAAAAATATCGGACTTTGGAAAAAGGGAGAGGGCTTTTGATACTTTTATGAAATTCTCCATACATGATATCTTTTACAAAAAAATCATCCTACAACAGTTCACAAGCTGTATATACGCGCGATTTCGCGGGTGTGTTCTAGTGTCATTTATTCTAACAAGATCAATGGCATACAATAATAATTTATTTTTGCGCAAGAAAAAGTATTGAAAAAGCATGCGCACTGATACTCCATATACGTATACGTATTTGTGTCATCACATATATCAATTTGATAGTTCAATTCGGATAACAAAATACGTACCTTAAGTGTTTTGACTCCGGATTCATTGATATTTAATTTGGAATTGATGTGAACGCAATCCAATAGTGTGCGTGTAACAGGGTGGGACATAATGAATTAAGACGGTTAGGATAGCTGGTCAACACAATTTCAATAAACTTATTAAAATCGTACCATAGTACAAATACACTCATCATGGATACCAGGATTATATTTTGTATTAACGCCAGACGCACGTTTCGTCTACAAAAGACTCATGAGTGACACTCAAATCCAAAAAAAAAAATGCAAATATTAAGATGCTTTTAAACAAATAAACAAACACAAATTGAAATGTTATGAAAAACATTCATTCATGTTACAAATTTTTTCCCGAATTTAGAATATAATATCATGATAATAAGCAATATTCTATTCATCATACCCATCTAATATTCCTATATAAATTAAATGGTTATACAAAATGTTGTTTTTTTGTGAGATGTAAGGATTGTAAAATCCTTAGGAATTGCAACCATGCAAGAATGTTTTCATTCACGACTGTTTGGATTTTAGACGTTTAGCTAATTTTGGGTACGCATCATTGGTGCTAAAACTGTAAATATTTTTTATAAAATTTAATGTAGTAACTGTTCAAACCTGTAAGACATACTGCACGTATATGTGACAATTTTAAATATATTCTATTAAAAATAAAATCAGTCTGTCGAAACTAAATGAATATTCTTTTAGTCTGATAGTTTCTATTATTGAAATTATACATTTTTAAAAGAAAAATCCTTTGGTTATCTTTCTGCTTTCCGATCCTAGTATTAATGACCTAAGATTTAACAGAAATATCGTTTTCTTAATTTTCTTCATGCTATCCAAAATAGATTGAAATACAAAATATCAATTGATAAACTTTCAGAAATGATCAATTTATTTTTGGACATTATATACCAGTAAACCAGATTGATTGACGTATTTCACAACAGCACGCTGTGTTAAATGATACACAAACAAAGCGTACAGGAACCGTTTCAAATCAAGATTATATAATTGCGTTATCATCATACTTAATATTTAAAAAAAAACATTCACACTATTAAAAATACATGTTTTGCCAAGGGCTAATAGGTTCTAACATTTAAATGATGTTTTGACTACAACCTAGTTTTTATTGTTTTACTTTCAAATCTACAAATGAAGTTTTATTGTTGAAAAATACAATGTCACGCTGTAGCCTATCCGAAGAGGGTCAGTATCAAAGACAAAAAATAACTGTCTTTATAAATGATTGAAGTTTTCGAGTCGATCCGAGAATCTTGATTCCGCGGAAATCGATTACCACACAGACACTTCCAAAACTGACCAATATTATTATAAGCGTTAACCCCTCGGGGGAATAAAAAAAATCGTACATTGGTGTTAATTTGACCTGAAAAGGGCACCAGCAACGAAATACTTTAAAAATATTAGAATATGATTTTTTTTTTTTGTTCAGTCATTAATGAAAGTGAAATAGTGAAATAATAATTCGCTATAAGCAGCCAGTACGGTGCAGTTTTAAATAATCTAAGACACATCGATGATGAATAATTCGACCTCGTTGAATCCATTTTAATGTGAACTTCAATTTAACCCTTAGCTAGAGACGGATACAACATGAAGTGTGTGTGTTAGGCTTTTTAAAGAAAAAACTGTCAACATTGAAGTGTAACAAAGGTGAATCATTTGATTGACTGATTCGATCCACAAAAATCATTCTTGTACAGGTAAAATCGAAATTCAAATTTATATTTTTTTTTATATCGTGTTTTTGACTAGGTTGTGTTCGGGGTCATCTCGATCGTGAATCAGATGGCGTCTAGACTAAAATACAAACAAAACGAAGCTATATTTTATCGAGCAAATGCCCTGTAAACTGTTAATTTTCGCTGTTTTTTTTTAATTGGATAAAAGTTTTAAATTGTTATGAATCTAATATGAGAATTTGAGTCAAATTGGTGAACATGAATTTTACAATTTGTGCCCCTTTTATACAATTTATTATGCATTTTTGTTAATCAATGATTGATTATTTAGTATATTATCTTAACTCACTGTTTTAAACAAACACCACGTTGGATAAGTGTTTGGTATGATGATAAATTTTCACTTCTGTTCTCGTACTATGAACATCTTTCGCACTCCATATTTACCACGCATTTTTTTAATATGTACGTTATTTACTTTGTCGGCATTTTGTCAAATGTCATGATTGGCTTTCAGTAATATTATTTTACATATAACCCTCTTGTTTTATTAATTTTGTATTTTACATTGTGTCATAAATCAAATGTATTCGTTAAGTGTACATTTTGTTTTTTTTTAAGTCTATTAAGTCTATAAGCTTTAAATTTTGAATGACACCTTAAGATATGCTGTACTTCTTTTTTAGAATAATAATTCAATATCTAGTACATTTTGATGTATTTAATTTTCAGGGACTAGCTGGACCATGTAAAGGTCATGACTGTAGACTAAATGAAGTGTGTATGCCAAAAGGTACAGCTTACTCATGCTTCCCATGGTTTTCACAGATGCCTAAAAGAAGTAAGTTTTATATATTTAAAAACAGATCAGTTAAATCTTTGTTTCAATGAACTACTTTAAATATTTTTTTCAAATCACCACATTTTTGGCGGGGATAATGCTATCTATTTTCTCAGTGTCCTCAGTTTGATTAGCAATAAACATTCAAAAATAGCATATTAAACCATGAATTCAAATTCCTATTAATATATTTAACCTTAATCATATTTGTCAGTCGAATTAGTAGGAAGGCATTGTTCATTGTATTGTGTATACTCTGAGGTCGCCATTATTTTGTAAATGTACATGATGATTCAGACAAAGTCTGTTAAACAAAGTAACTTTAGAGAAAATAATGACAAACATTCAAACTCAGATTCAATTATAATAAAGATAGACAAATTGATCAGCAAGGTAGGAATGAGAGTAATTGTAGCTTACCAGACAGAGATAGAGGTTCAACATAATCTCGAAAGGGATCATATTAGTCCAAGTGTATTTCAATGTCTTTCCAGAATGTTATTCAATCAGTGCAAATTGGAAACAACCAAGTTCTTGAATAAAACAAAGACAACTAGTAACAAGTTAATACAAGAACGAATACACACATTGTGTTGACAGATACGATACCTCTTTAAATTGGTCTAAATGTGGTTCTATTCCCAATTGTGTCAATTTGACATATTTGTTGTATGTTCGAATGAAAGGTACAATGTTCATAGCATTGGAAGCATACCCCCGTCGATGATCAAGTTATGTCTTCCTACACTAAAAATGACCGCCACGATAGTTATATATTAAACATAGCAAAATGGAGGCATTTTTAGGGTGGATCTTATTCTTGTATTGCAGTTTCTGCAATTTCCTAAGTTTTCATGTGTATTTATTTATCTTCTAAATCCATCAATGTGATTGGAACATAGTTTATACACATTTTGAAGACGTTTCGTTAAAAAAAAACTGCGTACTGCAAGTTTCATATGTTTTTGTCATGAATATATTAATGATTCAAAGCATTATGTAGACATAATTATTTCTATCCATTTCTTAAGAATTTCATCAGATATTTGTGGCATGCTCTGGTAATCAACAGTCAGTATTGGACACCTGGAAAAATCCGTCTTTGGGAGGAGACATTGGACACAAAGGGAACCACTCGTGCACCAATCGGCATCTAAGGAGTAGCATGATTGACAACTGGGATGGGTCACGTATTGACCAGGTATACTAGCATACAAATTATTTAGTTCATCGGATCGGAGATACAAAGCTAGCTAGTTACGTCATTCATCTGTCTCATATGAAAATGACACTAGGTACATGGAATGTCAACGTATGCTACCCATTTTAATTTAAAAGGTTTCAACGAGTACGGTGCTCGGAAGTGAAATCCTAGGAAACACGTGCAGTCTCTGTGATTGTATCGTGTTCTGATGTATTATGTCTAATAAGTATTTACGAATACTTTGTACAAGTTGACAATGAAAATATGGGTATTTGAAAATATCTAATTAAGAGAATGCACAAAATGCCCCAAAAACAACACCATAATTGAAAAAAAGTTACTTTCTGAAGATGATTAATACGACAAACCCTGTTCTACTCGAGAGATAATGTCAATTATTTATTTATGATGAGTTTGTTCATAACAACTGATTTGCATTAATATGTACACTAATGCTACTCTTTCCCCGCACGTGCTGCGGAAGATCTATTGATTTTCAGATTTCCTGATGATGGTCTATAGCTCTCGCCGGGTACTCGATGGTCTTGCTACATGCAAACGTATGACCGTCAAGATATAATTTGATATTCTACCTAGCAAAACGGAGGCATTCTGAGAACAGAAATAAATCTCGTATGAGAGAAGTCAATGTGACTTTATACCTATATCTGATTCTTGAGAATAAAAGAATATCAATAATAGATATAATTACAGTCTCGTTGACCCATTACAAAGAATGGATGAATGAATACATGCGTAATGTCCAACAACACATATTACAACCATTCACAGGATGAGAAGATGTGAATCATATTTGAAACTTAAAAATGTGGTATGATTGTCAATGAGACAACTCCACAAACCATCAAATGACACAGTAATCAACAACTATATGTCACCGTATAGCCTTCAACAATGTGTATTGAACACTGCTTTGCACTACTCCTTCACGACTATACAGTACAGCTTGTGACATTCTCTTAATTATGTCCACCCTCTTGCATGGTCAACATCCAATGGTGGCCATTTATTGGGGTATTCAATCTTGAGATGTTGGCCATTTATTGGGGTCATAAAACATAGGTTGATGTAATAATGTTACCTGTTGTAAACAATCAGGGTTGAAGTTTTCAACTTGTATGTTTCTTTAAAATTGACCTGTACAGGTAACTTAGGTTTCTTTCAAAATTGACATTTCACCTTTTTTGAAAATGTAAAATAGTCTTTGTTAATTAATATTATTTTAGATTTTTCTGTCTTTTGAATTTATTCAAATTTAATTTTTTAATTTGTTTTTATTCATTTTTGTATGATTTTGTTTCTTATTCTTTTAATGTCTTCATTCTTCTTAGTAAGAATCTTGAGAAGCAACAAGACAAAAATGTCAAAGATAAAGTTATTGACTAGCATTTGAAAGACAACAGACTTTAATTAATTTTTTTTTTCAAAGAAAAAAAAAAGAATTAATGTACATGATGTTCATTGTATTTAATTGTTTATTTGGGAAGTAATTTTTAGCAAGCCTGTTTCTTAACAAAATAAAACGATCAGACAATATCAATCCTCTTATAATAAATTTTTATAACATCTATTATTATTCAGGAAAACTACAAATATCATTATACGGTTTTAATAGGAAAAAACTATTTTTGTCTATCTTTTTTTTTTTAAATCTGAAATCAGGAGTTAACATAATGGACATGTTGAAGAGACTTATTTTCCAAAGAAATATTTAAAGAAAAAAACTGTCTTGCTTTGCCTTTTTGAAACAAATGTGAACTTATTAAATATGACATCTTCAGTTTGGCTTATATCTGTCAGTTAAAAGCCAAAATTTGACAAAATACACTTATATAGATGGTTACACTTTTATGGTCTATTAATTAAATCATTTTTTTCTGTGTACATTTATATTGTTGGAAGTGCTGGACTGGTATGATACATATTCTTGGTATACATTTGCAAATATTTCCCTAAACCCAGGACTTTTAGATAAAGTTAACAATTACAGGGACTTGAATGAATTAAGACTTTAAAACCCTTGATGAAAAATCAATTTAAAGAAAAATATAAGAACATTTTTGAAAATAGATTTAAGAATAAAAACTTTGGTAAAAACTGTATACTCAAATGTGTCACATAGAGAGTTAGTGGTCATAATTTAGAAATAGAAAATAGTGGACAATATAAAATTCCTAGAAAAGATAGAATATGTAAACTGTGCCACTTGCTGGACAATGGGACAATGAAGACCACTCCTTCCTTAATTGTAAAATTAACAAAACAACTTGAGATAATCTATTTGAAAATTGTTTACCTTCTCATAATATTGTCTCTTACCCAAGAACAAAAAGTGAAAGAAATTCTAAACTTTTATTACATGAATATAGTGAAAATATTGGCTCCCTTATAAAATAGTCATTATAAGAAGTGAGTGCAGAAACCTAAAAAAAAAATCCATGTGTTTTAATTTCTTATAGAATTGTTAATTCTTTGCATTATAATTGGGGTTTTTTGTCACAAACTAAATTCCATATGTTTATATAACAATACAAATATTATCAAATTTTGTTGAATTAATGAATATTTTGAATATATCTATTCAATAGAGAAATAAGGAAATGCCTAAATTTTATTTAGAATAAGTTCTAAAGACAATCTTTAACATTTGTAAAACAGTATTGAATGCAGATAAGTCTACTATGATTTAAGTATAAATCATTTTGATTTAAGAAAATTAATTTGAGAAACAACTTTTCAATAGAAAAAGGCAGGCATTGGGAAAGTTTGCATTATATTAGAAGATGACATTCATTTATTCCTCACTTACCATAAAGTACATGTAAAAAATAACTTAAATTGATTTAAAAAGGTATAATGTCAAAACAAATAGTCAAATTAAAAAAAAATCAGCTATTTATTCAACTAGTTATATTATTTCATTTTATTTTTTAATTTTCTTGTCATTATCACAGTAATTGAATTTCATACATGTAAATTTTACCTGAGACACATGACCTGTAAGTTATATAATTTTAACACTTCAATGCAGTCAAGATTTCCCTTTATCCTTGACTAGTTTTTAATGAATACCTTGTGTATTAATTAAGCTACAGGGGGTATAATGATGGACATATAGGGCCACTATGGTGGACATAATTTTTATGGCCACCATGAATAAGATAATGTCACAGGTAGTACTGTAGGTGGTCACTCCATTCGTCTTTCGGTCTTACAATGTACTCGTCTGGAAGTTTTTCTGATATGCTTAGACTATTGTTTTATATATAGATACAGGAAGATGTGGTGTGAGTGCCAATAAGACAACTCTCCATCTAAATAACAATTTATAAAAGTATACGATTATAGGTCAATGTAAGGCCTTCAATACGGAGCTTTGGCTCACACCAAACAACAAGCTATAAAGGGCCCAAAAATTACTAGTGTTAAACCATTCAAACGGGAAAACAAACGGTCTAATCTATATAAAAAAAGGGAAACAGAAACACGTATAAATTACATAAAAAAGACAACTACTGTACATCAGATTCCTGACTTAGGACAGGTGCAAACATTTGCAGCGGGATTAAACGTTTTAATGGTACCAAACCTCCTCCCTTTTTCTAAAACAATAGCATAACATCACAACATAGAAAACAACACGATAAAATATCAATTGGAAGGCTTAACTCAATCAAAAAACGTAAATAAACACACTATGAACGAACAAATTTGATCTGCCATACCTGAATGCAAATGCACAGTTAATGAAATATTAGGGACACACATTCAAGGCCAAAAATCAAACAAACAAGTCCAAAACAAAGCCATGTCAAGACCCCACCGCGAAATATTTAACCCTTCGAAAATAATCACTTTTGAAAAAAACGGTTTTAATAATATCTACAGGTAAATGAAAAATAACTTTGTCGTTTTAGGTATACTACTTATGTGTATAAAATTCTTCCAATAATTAGGTATACCAAGAAAGTTCTGTCATATAAATACATAATTTAACACTAGTGGTAGGGTGCCCAGTATCGAAAAAGACGTCTAGTTAACGAGTTCAAGTTAACGGATAACACACGGCTTTATTTATATGCAAACGATTGGAAAATCATTATATTTTGTATTCATGAATGTCGTCGTATGCTCCCGTGGTCACGTTTTTCAAAATTTTGTGGTTTCTTAGGGTACCCACAGATACCTCATCATACAGACCATCTTCAACACGAAAAATAGAATTATTGCTTTCTGTGTTATTTGTTCAAATGATACTTATCATTTAGCTTGAAAATTTAATTTTTCATATAACGAAAGCTGAAAAGATTTATATAATTTAAGTATAGAAGGTCGTCAAATTCCTGACTGGAAAAAGTTTCTTTGAGTCAGTGAGATCCAGCAGGCCTTAATCAACATACACATGAGCTATGATTTCAAATATACACTATAAGGTGTCAGTATTCACCTCAGAAACTTACAAAACCTTTGAATAGACTTATTAAGAAGGGATATAATTACGATACTGTTGTCAAGTCATTAAAGATTGCATATTTTGGGGTTAATATTGAGTCATTGATAAGGTCTTTGCATCGGAACTACACACATTTATTCTAAAAACAGTTGTTGGCATGACACGGGTTATGTTCTTCTCATATATGTTATGATGGTATGATACTAAACCCCTAACGGGAAGGATTGTGCCTGATGTTCATATGATGAAATCATAATCTTTCAGTTAGTTTAGTTAACTGCTAGTAGTCTGTTGTTATTTATGTATTATTGTCATTTTGTTTATTTTCTTTGGTTACATCTTCTGACATCAGACTCGGATTTCTCTTGAACTGAATTTTAATGTGCGTATTGTTATGCGTTTACTTTACTACATTGGTTAGAGGTATAGGGGGAGGGTTGAGATCTCACAAACATGTTTAACCCCGCCGCATTTTTGCGCCTGTCCCAAGTCAGGAGCCTCTGGCCTTTGTTAGTCTTGTATTATTTTAATTTTAGTTTCTTGTGTACAATTTGGAAATTAGTATGGCGTTCATTATCACTGGACTAGTATATATTTGTTTAGGGGCCAGCTGAAGGACGCCTCCGGGTGCGGGAATTTCACGCTACATTGAAGACCTGTTGGTGACCCTCTGCTGTTGTTTTTTATTTGGGCGGGTTGTTGTCTCTTTGACACATTCCCCATTTCCATTCTCAATTTTATACAAGATTTTCGCATCTATATAGATATAGGAAGATGTGGTGTGAGTGCCAATGAGACAACTCTCCATCCAAATAACAATTTAAAAAAGTAAACCATTATAGGTCAATGTACGGCCGTCAACACGGAGCCTTGGCTCACACCGAACAACAAGCTATAAAGGCCCAAAAATTACTAGTGTAAAACCATTCAAACGGGAAAACCAACGGTCTAATCGATATAAAAAAAAGAGAGAAACGAGAAACACGTATAAATTACATAAACAAACGACAACTACTGTATACCTGTCCACGAAATATGTAAAAGTCTCGGGTTTGCCATCTGTAACTTTCTACCATGCCGTTACATGATGCGATACAACGTATTGGACCCTATTTAGGATCAGTAAGCGCACTGTTTTTTAGTCTTGAAGGACAGCCAAGATGATTTTACCGATTTGTCAAACCTTTCTAATTGTGACATCGCTGAACCTATAGATGCAGATCGAGATCTTGTTGTCAGGTTGAATGATTTCAAGAGAAAACTAAAAATAGATCACTGTGACCTAAACAATTTGAGCGTAAAATTGGCTACAATTTAAAATTTCTCCCTTGTCAAACTTTCTCCTTGTCAATCTACTTTTAAACAATATGTAATAAGAGTTTCACTCCAGACGTAAATTTGATGTCTTCCCATATAGCAGAACTACCTTAACATTCTCCTCTTTAGAATGGGCAATGACTTGTTCCTTTCTATCTCGAAGGTCATATGTCATACGAATTTCTGCAAGATTTAGTTTCTACTTGTAAGGGGAATTCTGTTCTTTCAAAGGGTTGAATTTGCTTCGAACATGTGGGGAAAGATATGTGAAAAAATAATTCTAAAAAACCCTACTATATGCCATTGATACAAACTGTTTGTAATAATAAAACATGTATGTAATTATTCACTGATGCTATTATACTTGTATATGTAAATTCTATAAGCTGTATTGCTTCTGAATAAAAGACTATTATTATATGTTCTTTGACGTTGGCCGGGGAACAACAGGGGACCATAGAATGTAGTGTAGGTAATACTAGCCTCGATCATAATTTTCTATTTGCATTTCTTTTTCTTTTTCGCGTTTTTCGCATGCTGAAGTCTGCTTGTCTTTATTTCATATGTTTTTAATGTTCCTTTGGTTTCTCAAGCCTATTTTGTTTGCAATTGTTTGTAAAATACATCGGTGCTGTACATAACCCTCTCCCTTTAGAATATTTTTGGAATACTTGTAAACATTATAGCCAATTGTTGCTCATTTAGTCATCTGTATATGTAGGATAGGGTGTTTTACCTGTTTCTAATACATGTTTTGTTTTCAAAACTTTTACCCCTCCCCTTTTTCTGTTTGCAGTAATTTTTACTTCTGTAAAGCAAAGCTATACACAGAGCTTTAAATTCAACCAAATTCGACGTTAATTTCGAAACAAATCATTTATATATACCCTTTAAAACCCTATAACAGGAATTTGATTTTAACCTAGAAATTGACGAACACCTTACTATAAAAAGACGTGAAAATCACATTTTTGTTCGGCAAATGATTAAAGTTAAGATCTAAAAAACATCTTTAAATCATACTTGTACCGAATTGAATACAAAAAAATCAAATTTAGAAATTGAAATAGGTCAAGGTCATTGTTATTTAACAGCTATTTGAAAATTTCAAATTTGCACTCTATATGCAAAAAAGTCAATCATTTTTGGCGATAAAAATATAAAATAAATTCTAAATGTAGATACAAAAGATATTTTTCTATAAATGGGTTGTTTTGATTTTGCTCAAAACCCATATATGTAGGAGAAACAAGCTATCTAAATGTGACTGTGCATTTTTCTTGATTTTTTGCTTTGACCTTTGACCCTGAATTTAAAAAAAAACGTGACCACGGCAGACAACGACGACAAGGCTATTTCGATGAGGCTTGTTCTCCTCTTTCCAACGATATAAAATATAGCCGTGTGTTTTCCGTTAAGGCAAATCGATAAAATTTGTTGATTGGGCACCCTACTATAGATACACATTGGGGTGAATATCAACAATAAAACTATACAATTAGAGCTTGCTAAAACTACCCTGTACAGATTTAAGGAGAATAATCTTGAAGTTCATACAAATGTAGTACGAAGAAGTTAAAATTAGTAGATATTCCAAATAACCAAAGCTGGTATATAGAAAAGATCTATATTAATATAAAATAGCAAAAAAAAAAACATTATAAAAAGTATAAACAGGTTATATATGTATAATATTGCAACCAGAGTTTACTTTTTTGGACTTCAGTTAAGGTCTTCTTTCGACCATCAGTTAAACCTTTGCAAAATTTAGGTTTGCTGAATGTTTATATTCGCAGCCTCATCCAGTCAGAAAGGTGACGTTAATCGGACATATCGTGTAGAGAGCTATTAACGTTTATAACGTCAACTTGTTGAGGGGTCAGTAGGTGGCCTGATACAAAGCGTAAGGTTTGTCCTTCAAGTGGCATTCACAATTTCTTTCGACCCTCATTTAAAGGGACCTAACTACATGTATTGTATTCATTGGTAATTTATTCTTCTTCTGAACATGCAATGTATATTGCCACTGAACGCAAAGCAGACAACAACCACTACTAGTATACGCAAGTTCATGAATCATGGTCCGCATTGATTTGTTCAATGTCTGTAAATTCACTGTTTAACAAACTGGTTAATTATTCGAAACATACTGACACACAGGCAGCTTAGTGCCTAACCGTATTTCGGTATTACTTTTCTTCAGAATATTTAGTTTTTAATTATTTTTTAATTAGTATTTTGTATGGCCTTCGAACTGTCGAATTGAAAGTCACTGGTGAGTCTTGTATAGACAAAAGAGGGACGAAAGATACCAAAGGGACAGTCAAACTCATAAATCTAAAACAAACTGACAACGCCATGGCTAAAAATGAAAAAGACAAACAAACAACAGCACACATGACACAACATAGAAAACTAAAGAAAAAAGAACACGAACCCTACCAAAAAAACTAGGGGTGATCTCAGGTGCTCCGGAAGGGTAAGCAGATCCTGCTCCACATGTGGCATCCGTCGTGTTGCTTATGTGATAACAAATCCGGTAAATAGTCTAATTCGGTAGGTCACATTCATGAAAGGGGAGGGGGTTGTAGTTACGACGTAAGGAACACGCGTCTGACATACACAATTATAACTCTGATATCTGTGATGATTTTTTTTGTAAAAAGCATTACTTGTATTTCCTGAAATTTATTAATTAATCTCAATTTTTTTAGCAGTGTTCAACATTCGCAATGTTCGCAGCAATTTCTGTTCCCGAATTTACGGTGACAATTTCATTCCAGGTGAAAGTTGAACTATTCAGAAAAGGAACACTTGATGTAGAGATATATTTTGATGGTCGAGGCTCAACAAGTTCTAATTGGTTCACCAAGGAACGACTATGTTCCAATTCTTTCAACGACCTGAATCAAATGTCAACCTTTAATTTCTTCTCCATGGATGGGTAAATAATCTAGATAATAAACCAAACCACTAATTACTACTGCTTAAACAAGATTGCTACACAGTGACGAAAGGTCCCTCTTGTCGTATTAATGAGTATTTAATTGTGTGTCACTATGTGTCATTATGGTACGATAGTCAAATATGGTTAAAGTTCCATTTCTCGCATAAAAATGACCAAATCAAAACGACGGTGTAATGAAAAAAAAATCGAACTCAAAAAGAAAATTCAAAACGGTAAAAATGATCAGATAAGTCAACTCCACATCATGGTCAACAATCCTACCAAGTATATAAAAGCTTTCTGTAAGACGGGCTGATATGAGGCTTGTTCACCAGGTGTCATTGTTACAATACCAAAACAAATTATCAAAAGTTTTTTCATACCCCCATATTATAAAGTTTGTACAAACGAGCATTTTTCCAAACAGTAAATCTACAAAACAATCATAACATTTCTTTTTGTAATACTTATTTATTTGGGATTTTAATATAAAAATGCTATCTGCAGTTCTGAGGTTATCTCTAAAACCAAATTTGCTGTTACTCAATTGTTCATCTTTAATTTATGTGAGTCTATCATTTAGAGTTGGATTAAATATTTTTGAAAGATAATTAATCATAGAGACTCTTGAGTAGTTATTGGGATCATTTTTATCCCCAGATTTATGTAATGGGACTAAAAAAGAGTTTCTCCATGTTTTAGGGTATTTCCCTGTTTGCAGTATAAGTTTAAATACTTTCCCATATTTTTTATTTATTTATAACTTCATTTATAATTTATCTGGACCAGCAACTTTCCTTAATTTTAGTCCATTTATAACTTTTTTGATTACTGAGAAACTAGAAACTGAATGGTTTATCTGTTATTTAAAAAGAATGAATCCACTGTCTTGTTCCAAAGGCCATGAGCATTTCATGATGTAATATAAAGCTGTTCTTTCCTAGATACAACATATTCAATATACAAAAATCCACTAGTTTGGTCTGAGCTTATATAAAGTATATATTATCCCATATTAAGATAAAAGCTATAACATTGTAAAATTTTAAATATTCTATTAAATCAACCATACATGAACTTAAAATTCAAGTAAAGTACACTTGTAAAACTTTTAAATTATATATTTACACTCGCATTGTTATGCCATATACAAACGTATTGCATACAAAGAAAGATAACTCTAACTCCTTGTAAATTTTGTGTTTTCAAACATTTTTCTTTCAGACAATATAATTAAATCTCAATATTATTTGCTTTCCTTTCACCAAGATAATGATAATGTTTGAATAAATAAATATCTATTATGATTCTCATTTACCTTTGACGCACAATTTTACATCCCTCATTTCAAAGATTTTTCGCTGTATATATCAATTGTTTAAAATGTAATTCAGCTTTTTTCAATTAGTTCAAAACAAAAAGAACTGTGTGTTTTTTATTTCTCTTAAAGTCATATGAAACCTCAAATTAAAAAAAAATATGCATAGGTTGTATTATAACAAAATGGATAGTTTTCATTATTAAACTTATGTACATATACTTTTTACTGAAGAAAATTCTTTTATTTGTCCATATTTAGAAGAAGTTTACTTTTTTTTATTTTCTTGCTTCCTGGAAGTAATTCGCCGACATATTTTCCGTATGCAAAGTGACCTAAGCGTGACCCCACTCGTATAAATCCGGTGATCGCAATACGCAATGATATGTCACTAAAATAAACTATTATCTGATTGTAAATGTTAAACACGTGCTCAATATCCATTCTTCTTTGTTGATTGTTAACTATAAGGTGACAATCGATAAGCTTCAAAACACGACAAGTAATAAGCTTCCATATTTACACATCATAACAGACAGAGAGAAAAAAAATTACGATAATACAATATGTTTGCCTAAAATATGATAAAATCGTTCACAGAAGACTAAGTTTATGATATATACATGCATTGGTTCAAGAATAGGATAAACATTATTTTTCACCAGTAACTCGTTTCATATGAATTTAACATACATTCTATAAGTGATAACATGATGTTGCTTTGCGTTGTGTGATTGTTGTATCTATAATTGTTATTCACATTTTGTGACGTCTCATTATTGTAGCTATAATGACTACCCTGCCATGACTGTGTGTATGAATATCCTTAATATCTTACATATTGAGTTTTATCATTGTATTGTCTTCTCTCTACTTAGTTATCAAAGGTACCATGATTATAATTTAGTACGCCAGACACGCGTTTCGTCTACAAAAGACTCATCCTTGACGTTCATATCAAAATATTTATAAAGCCAAATAAGTACAAAGTTGAAGAGCATTGAGGGTCCAAAATTCCAAAAAGTTGTGCCAAATACGGCTAAGGTAATCTATAGCTACATGTATGCCTGGGATAATATATACCTGTTATTAAAATTTCTATTTCAATGGTTACTATTAAATTTACAACTGTGATTGTCATTCTCTTAAAAGAGGGACGAAAGATACCAAAGGGACAGTCAAACTCATAAATCTAAAACAAACTGACAACGCCATGGCTAAAAATGAAAAAGACAAACAGAAAAACAATAGTACACATGACACAACATAGAAAACTAAAGAATAAACAACACGAACCCCACCAAAAACCAGGGGCGATCTCAGGTGCTCCGGAAGGGTAAGCAGATCCTGCTCCACATGTGGCACCCGTCGTGTTGCTTATGTGATTACAAATCCGGTAAATAGTCTAATTCGGTAGGCCACATTCATGAAAGGGAAGGGGATTGTAGTTACGACGTAAGGAACATATCCGATATCATTTGTGAAACGGTTATTCCATAACGGTCAACCAACTCGTGATGGCGTCCGTAGAATTTACGAAGGGATGATTTCAACTTCACCATTTGGAACACTTGGTTTAATAACTTCCTTGTGAGCAGTAACCCTCTATCAAGAAAATCATGATAGGAAACGCAAGCACGGGAATATCGTATCAATTGGGAGATATATACCCCGTATGCAGGTGCTGCTGGAATGTTGCTACTTAGAAATGGAAAGTTCACAATTGGAAAGCTGAAATCATCTCTTTTGTCGTAAAGTTTTGTTTTCAACCGACCCTCATTGTCAATTTCTAGATGTAAGTCAAGATATGAAGCCGACTTAACTGTATCTGTAGTATCCTTTATCTCCAATTCGATGGGATAGATGCGTTCCTTCACCTTCAACTTTTATACCTGATAACGTTTTGAAAACCTTTTTCATGTTTGATACAATAATGTTAACACCAGTCTCACTAGCATGTACCCCATCATAGCATAAATTAAATAAGCATATGGAACAAATTCAATTGATTTCTCGATCGTTATAAATACTGTTTTAAACAGCTCTCTTATTTACATATTTTAATGATAATCTGCTATCTTTAAAGTATCTGGGAAGCTGTTCGCCTATCACAATTGTTGATTTTGGCAATATTTTCTTAGTCTCGTCTACCAATTTCTCTAGTTCTAATTGGACTTTTTCTGTCTCTTTTAAGTATCTAAATCATTTGAACCAATTTGGAACAAAACATTTTTCGGTTTCACTTTTCCAACTTAAAAAAATAAACAACATAGATTAACAGAAATAGAAAAAAATATACAATGTGGATGACACTTCCAAGTGACTCTCCATTTTGTTCCAAATAGACTTGATTATATAGCTATTATAGTGGATTTTTTTTTTTATTTAGTACCAACGACCAAGGCCGACATTTCTACATTAGCCATATCTTTGGAGGCTGCCCTAATGACAAAGGTTGGATTGTAGTGATTGACAAAGCTCATGCAAATCACCGACATTGCAAGTATGACAGGATACCTGAACAAGCCTACCCATATATTCTGTATGGCCCTGATCATCACATTATTACAATTGAAACAGGTATTACTTGATTTATTTCACTTGACTGGGCGGAGTTAAACCCGTTTGCTCATTATAGACTAGTCCATCTATAGACAGGTGTTTTGGGATAAACTCATCAATGAAGTGTCCAGTTTTGGTGATCGATCCAGTTGAAATATGTAAACACTATAATGTGTTTTCAAAAAATGAATGATGAGACACAGTTTTTGATTTTCCTGTCAGGCGGAGTTTAAAAACATGTAAAATGGTCACATTTTGGAATTCTTGGATATGAAAGTAAAACTATAACGACAGCAGTTGCAAAATCTGCATAATTTTTATGTCGTTATACTCTAATGTTTTGGTGATACTGATAGGTGATTAGAAATCAGTAATACTTAGAACGGCAATCATCCTTATCACATACATCTTCAAATAGCCCTTATGCAAATTGAAATATAAGCTCCGCCCGATCAGTTGGTAATAGATATTTATTGAATACTTAATAATTGTAATTATATTTTAGATTCAGTGATTCATTACGAAATGATCCAATATTGAGCTTTCTTTATTTGTACCAAAGTGGTAAACAGTTCTGTACAATCATAATGCACGGTCAATAAATATTTTACATTTGACAACACCAAACTCGCCTTTAATTCGATATATTTCCCCCTTTATTTTTAGTGAAGTTTGCGTTACTCAATATTTGTTGTTTTTTATTTGTTGTTATTACAGTTAATCATTTATCATTTATCGGTGGATTTGCTTTTTTTTCTACGGCTTATAGTTTAACGTTCTCGTACTGTTTTTATCCCTACAACTAGAACACACCCGCGACATCGCGTGTCCCTGACTGAATTAAAGTACCTAAGCCTTATATTTAGCCTTGATTTTTAAGTTGTCGTATCATGCTGATTTTAAAAGAGAGACGAAAGATATCAGAGGGACAGTCAAACTCATGAATCGAAAATAAACTGATAAGGCCATGGCTAAAAAAGAAAAGACAAACAGACAAACAATAGTACACATGTGACAACATATAAAACTAAAGAATAAGCAACATTTATTTAACACCACCACAAACTGGGGGTGATTTCAGGTGCTCCGGAAGGATAAGCAGATTTTGCTCCACATGTGGCACCAGTTGTGTTGCTCATGTTATAACAAATCCGTTAAATAGTCTAATTCGGTAGGTCACATTCATACAAGGGAAGGGGATTGTAGTTACGACGTAAGGAACATATCCGATATCATCTGTGAAACGGTTATTCCATAATGGTCAACCAACTCGTGATGACGTCCGTAAATTTTACGAAGGGATGATTTCAACTTCCCAATTTGGAACTCTTGGTTTAATAGCTTCCTTGTGAGCAGCAACCCTCTATCAAGAAAATCATGATAGGAAATATAACCATTGGAAATATTGTATCAATTTGGAGTATATACCCCGTATGCAGGTGCTGCTGGAATGTTGACACAAAGTTTTGTTTTCAACCGACCCTCATTGTCAATTTCTAGATGTAGGTCAAGATCACCCCGTATAACCCCGATACAAATGAAACCGGACGTTGACGCGTTCGAGTCGAGCACACCTTGAACAATCGAGGTTAGATAGACTAACAATTACAATTTTAAGGTAAGTCCTTTACTATTTCTCATGATATTTTGCTTCAATATATACTATGATATGTCACTTATATTGTATTGCTACTTTTTTTTAAAATACTTTATTTCTAAAGGCTAAAATTAACGAAACGCACGACCTTGGCAATAGTAAAAGCATGTTTTCTATTTTTAATCGTTATAAATTCTAAGTTTCTCGCATCTTTTACTTTTGCAAATATACATTTCTAAAAATCTTATCGTTTTACCTAAACAAAACACTTAAAGTTGTAGATATACATGCTATATAGACAACGAAAAGTGCATCTCTTTGTGCATCTTTAATTTTCAACTCTGTACGCTTCGTTGTCTTTACACTGTTTTATACTGTACGAGTCGTTGTGACAATATTGCGTTTTAAAAAAACAATTATCATGTTTTAAAACATATTTTTGTATGTAAATCTTAATATACACGTTGCAAATTTACCATCATAAGCCAATATATTATTCTCATTGTACAGACAAATTCCAATTTCATGTATTTCAATTCATTTGTGCATATAAGAAGTTTCATTAACCATGCGAACATGTATATTATTTTGAAATTCAATCGTTCGACACATTTCAGATGTTATTGATTGAGCGGACGGCTACCTATCAATCTGTCATTAGAAATCTTTTCTAGTATTGGGCAACAATAATTTTATTTTTTTCTCGGGAAGGGGGAGGGGTAGATTAGAGTCCTGAAGATTAATTTAAAGACCTGTTAAACGCTGAAAATTAGCAACCTTACAAGAAACAGGATTAAAATTATATTCTGAAGTGTAAAATGCCGGAAAACGGTTATTGTTCAACAATGAAAAACAAATTTTCGCACGATTATGCCACGTAAAGAAAATAAAAAATATATTCTTCTGGCCCCTCCTGATAACAAAAAGTCTTCTCCTTATGTCCAGTCATGTTATGTGATATACAAAAATTTATACTACAAAAGCAAAAAAAGCATGGCAGCAAGGTAGCAACAAAAGACATACAGTAGGTTTTATAGGTTTGTGCTTACAAAAAAAGTCCAGCATTTGTTTTAATAACAAATAAATAATCTTAAAGCTTACGGGGGCCTTCTGACCACTGGTCCCTTCTAAAAAAATGTTTTCGAGTGACTATGCTCTTGGCGTTATGCTAGTATAAAACACGAACACATATGACAAAAAGACATGGAATACCGACCTAACTTAAGAGTAGTTGTAATTACTGGGAGCTAGTGCAATGTCAATTTTTCAACTACATTTTTTTTTAAATTGAGTTGAATGTAATACATGTACTTTTTAAATTTCAGCATATATCTTATGGAGGAGGAAACAGTCGAGGGGTCCGATGACTCAGAAAAAGAAGAAGTGGAATATCACAGATGTAACCTATGTGTTTATGAAACCAAAAGAAAGTTTGACCTTAAACGTCACAAAAATAGAGTTCATGAAAACCAAAAACAGGACAGTGTTCCCGATATTAGTAAAACTTATCGCTACCTTTGTCATGTTTGTGGCCTTATGTTCCAGTCAAGATCTGGACTATCAATCCACATTAAGGACAAACACACATTAATATTCAGATACAAATGTAGCACTTGTGGTGATGGGTTTAACCGGCTTTGACACCTCAATCTACACAATAACATCAGAATAGAGAAGTGTCCCCTGTGTAGTAAAAAATTCACGTACAAGAATTCCATGAACGTCCACATTAAGGCTCACCACTCAAAGGAAAAATAAGTTCCGTCGTACCTGTGTTGTACTTGTGGTTGTGGATACAAGTCCTTAGACGCGTTGAGGGAACACAGGAAAGTGGTTCATGAAGGTCGCCTTTTGTCCTGCATATGTGGGAAACAATTCAAATGGCGATCAAGTCAAAAGTATCATTTATCTGTTTGTAACCTTGTACAGAGAAACACATAATAATACAAAAAATAACTACAAATGTTTTTTCTTATTTAATATGCTAGTTACATGTATCTAATTTAGTTTCGCCTGACGAATGACACAAAAATCAATGACATAATGATGGTTACAGCTTGACCTCATTTTCCTGTTGTGTTGGATTTCATGATTACTATAAAAAAAATCGAACCACTCCATTCAATACAAAACGTAAAAATTATAACAGAAGAGGGATCTAAAATTAAGTATCCTGCAAAAGATTTCTCAACTGTTCAATGTTTTTTTATGGCTCACCTACGATAGTAGAGGGGCATTATGTTTTCTGGTCTGTGGCTCCGTTCGTCCGTCTGTGCTTCCGTTCGTCCGTCCGTCCAGGTTAAAGTTTTTGGTCAAAGTAGTTTTTGATGAAGCTGAAGTCCAATCAACTTGAAACATAGTACACTTGTTGCTTATGATATGATCTTTCTAATTTTAAAGCCAATTTAGACTTTTGACCCTAATTTCACGGTCCACTGAACATAGAAAATGAAAGTGGGAGTTTCAGGTTAAAGTTTTTGGTCAAGGTAGTTTTTGATGAAGCTGAAATCCAATCAACTTGAAACTTAGTACACTTGTTGCTTATTATATGATCTTTCTAATTTTAAGCCAAATTAGACTTTTGACCCGAATTTCACCGTCCACTGAACATAGAAAATGAAAGTGGGAGTTTCAGGTTAAAGTTTTTGGTCAAGGTAGTTTTTGATGAAGCTGAAGTCCAATCAACTTGACACTTAGTAAACTTGTTGCTTATGATATGATCTTTTTAATTTTAAAGCCAAATTAGACTTTTGACCCCAATTTCACGGTCCACTAAACATAGAAAATGAAAGTGGGAGTTTCAGGTTAAAGTTTTTGGTCAAGGTAGTTTTTGATAAAATTGAAGTCCAATCAACTTGAAACTTAGTACATATGTTCCCTATAGTATAATCTTTCTAATTTTAATGCCAAATTAGATTATTACCCAATTTAACGGTCAATGGAACATGGTAAAGCATAGTGCGAGTGGGGCATCCGTGTACTTTGAACACATTCTTGTTTTGTCTTCATCGAGTTGTTTCATTTTACTTGAAAGTGTCGGTGGATCTTCATGACCCCATAGGTTTACGTCACCTAAATTACCTATGGTAGATGAGTTGATCTTTTTTCCATCAACACATAACTTGAAATTTGCTATTTTGTCCGGATCGTTCTCGTGTAATATGTTTATCATTGTATCGATTAACCCAGGTCTGAAGGTTTCCGTGCTTACGGGTGTAATCATTTTATCAAGAACACCCCAGGAGGGGACAGCAAAATTTAACTCAGAATTCATTGGCTCGTATTTTCCTCTCTCAGACATTCCTTCGTTTATATTTCCCGTCTTTTTTAGACCTGACATGAAACGAAGAAATTTCCCTTTAAATAATTTGTATCCTGTTCTCCAAAATAGTTTGACAAGTTCTGAGTAGCGCATTGATGAAGTGTTAGATAATGTATACCACTGTACAACGTCACAGAATAAACGGTACGCAATGTTTTCAAACGGAAAGGAACCAGAAGCCAAAGTTCATTAAACTACAAAAGAATTCAATTCGCCGACATCTCTCAAATTTGATATCACCTTCGGCAAGATAGACGATGAACGTTCAAGGACGTCTTTTTCAAATATCCTACCGTCATCAGATTCTATAAAAGTTTGGTTATCTAATACATCTGGTGAACAATGGTCAACGAGCTCGTCTGGTCGTTGTCGTTTCGGCAAACTTGGACCAACAACTGCATTTTGACGAGGCTCGAAATCGTGAATATATTTAGAGATATCGAATTTGTATTGGCTGTGATATATTTATTTTTTTACTTGATTTCATCTGGAATAACGTGGAAATTGCAAGTTTTCAGTGAACTTTTGCCTTCAGATGCGCGCTTGATTATACATTTCAATTCTTGCTTTGGATGACTAATAATTTCATGGTCTACTATTTCGCCAAAGTTGACAGATGACAGTTTACAATAGAAACACAGAAAAAAGGTTGCTGCTGCCATCACGAGTACCTTTTTTCTGTTTTTGTCAACGAACTGTACAGGGGTTATTTGTCATTGAGGAACGAACTTGACACATTTGGTTGAACGAACGATACAGTACGAGATGACCTAATTTTGTACGATTTTGTGTTTAACTACATTTCTAGAGAACATTTGAAGCTGACGAGATGAATTAACTAGTTATTGTTTATCATTGATCAAAGTATCGCTTCGCAAAAGTTTATATAAGATGAGATATTGACCGTTGTTTACCCCAAAAAACGTAGAATATCACACCATGACTGTGCGTTTTACATATTGCAGTTTTATCAAACGCTTTTTACAAAATCTGGAATTTACAACCATTTTATAATTGATTATATAAACTAACATGCTTATTTACATATTGATATATACTCACATAAATTCGAGAAAGGCCCTTGAAGTTGTTGTCATTCCAAATGTTGTCCTAATTATCGCTTCGAACGCGTCAACGTCCGGTTTCATTTGTATCGGGGTTATACGGGGTGAAGATATGAGGCCGACTTAATTGTATCTGCTGTATCCTTAATCTCTAGTTCGATTGGATAGATGATTTCAACATAGTAACCAAATTTTGAATTATTTAGTGAGAGAATATCATCTACTAGTATATATATATATAAGATGCACAATCTTCTCTGCCTTCAAAATCTTTCTTTTTGAACCAGTCCTGGTTTTCTTACTACAACCACATCCCTAGGCTTATTTTGTATACAATTGTTTTTATATATTGCATTTTTTATTTTTTGAGGATGAGCAAATGAGGTGTGTGTATGTTTGCATGTTCACTTCATTGTACTTATTATTTTGTGGAGGGTTAACATTGTGGTAGTTAGACCCTTCGCGGCTAGGCTGGTAAAACTGAGTGAGCAAATGAGCCACCATTTTCTACATAAGTAAATGCATGTACCAAACCAGGAATATGACAGTTGTTTTTCCATTCGCTTGATGTGTTTGGGCTTTTGGAACCAGGTCACAGCACCAACGTTAGGTGACTTGGTTACTAAAGCTTATAAACATCGTATAAACAGGCAAAAAAGACCTTTGGTTGGTTTAGTTCCTATTATGTATATTATTTTGTATGCAATAAAATTCCATATGAAATTTTCACTGTTGATGCGGGACAAGATACACCATATCTTATGCATGCCAAGTATTTCTTTATTTGAAACAAAGGTAAATTATGCGAAACTTTTTGAAAATGCACATTCAACAAAGACTTACAGGGGGAAAACAGTAGTGGTGTTACTCTTACTCGAGATTGATGATACCATATAAAATCATCCAAGATAAAAAGAATGAAAATAATAATGACGAGTCGAGTAAATAACAGAAAAAGACTGGGAATATGAGGAAGAAAAAAAGGGAAGCGAGAATTCCAGACGTCGTGTCTTACAGATTTCACTTGGCTCTCCAGAAAAGAAATTATGAAAATAAATTAATCTTGTGCACAATTTGTAGGAAACACTCACACCTTGCTGATCAAAAGTCCTTATTTGTTTGCAAATTAATTGATAGAATGGACACATTTGCTTTTACGTTTCATTGAGGTCATTTACCTCCTTTACACGGCCGACACTCGGCTAACCGAGAGATTGGTCGGTTAATCTATATTGAGTATGCGGCTATATCGGCGGTTGGTCTGTTAATCGGGTTGGCTAAAGTCTGTTAATCAGGTGTTATCGAGAAAATCATTGAAAGTTCAGCATGTTTCATTGTATAAGTATCTAAATATATTTTCATCATAAAAAGTATTCATGTCTAACAAGACAATTCAATGTACTGAATTCAGTGGTGTTATTATTATTTTTCTAGCTTCGATATACGATCTATAAAATGAAAAGGCGGGTTACTCATCAATAAATTTATACACATTTTACACACATAAAATGTACACAAACTGACACATTTGTTAAATTTACTTGCATTCAATATTTTGAACAACGAAAAAAGAAAGGCATTATGTTTGTTAACCATATTGATATCATTGTGTGAAAAATCTACACGAAAATTTGTATTTTGATGACATAAATCAATCTTGATTTAAAACCTGGTCTGTTAATGGGTCGGATGTATAAAACCCGGTCTGTTAATTGGTCCGTTAAGAGTTATGAATGGCAATAAAAGTATAATTTTATTGCTATATGGGGTGTTAACGGATCAAAGGAGTAGGCTCAAGACGAGCGGCTGAAATATACGAAAACAACACATGAGCAATGAAACATAACATATACGGAAACATCACATGAAACTGAAAATTGATAAAAATGGTTTCAAAAAGTGTAATATTAAAGTAATATTATTTTCATCCAAGAATGATCGCATATATCATGTTGATTCTGTTTAATTGTCATGAATGACACAAATTTGTCATCTACATTGGTAACCAGTATATAAATCAGAGATAAACGTCGTAATGTAACTAAACGTCAGTAAGTAAAATATATTGGGATGACAAAATATGAAAAATAAAGGAAGAATAATGAGTAAGATAAATAAAATGTAGAAAAAAATGACATAACAATTTAAAGAATACAGAAATAAACAATACCCCCAATCCGGACCCTAATGGTATACACGAGAATCTGGATGGAAACGCAGATTCTAATGCAACAACGTTTGTAACGTTCATTTTGATTGGATAACGTCACTTTTTTACATGGCATCAATTGACAATTGATGCTATTGGACGTACGCGCTAACGTGTCGCCAGTAAACTTAATTTGCGACCATCAAATATCCAGTTGATGCCGTCGGAGCTTAAAATACAATACAGTTATCTCCTAAATATAGAATAATATATAAGGACAGTAGAGAGTGGTACATTGCTAAAAACGAGAGAAAAATAATACTTCTTTAAGAATACACACGTAAAACACCGATGGCCGTTGAAACAGTAACGGATTGCGATGTACTTATATTGGTGACAAATTCTAGAAGTTTACATGCGGACAACTATGGTGGCAGGTTAATGCCATTTTGTGTTTTAGCGCTTTAGCGTTTTCGCCTTACATATTCTATAGGGCGAAATTGCGAAGTCGAAAACGCGAAACCGATTTCTCGTTTTCGACTTCGCGTTTTCGCGTTTTCGACTTCGCGTTTTCGCCCTATAGAATATGAAAGGCGAAATCGCGAAAACGCGAAATGGACCTCACCAGCCACCATAGACAACTGTAGTTCTTCTCTGCACTTATGTAAAAAGGAACTAAACGGAATAAAATGAATTGAAACTTAAAATATTAAAATGTAGCTACATTCGCTCCTTTCCGTTTACTTCTTTAGAGTTATTTGTAAACAACATATGATTAGGTAATAGAAGAAAAGAACCAATTGAATGATGCTGACGAATTAGGGTTTAACGTCAAGTGACAAATATCATGTTCGTATGTGAACGAGAACACGTTATATGTACCCTGTGTTGTATTAGAAAGACACTTTCAGGCGGAATTGAGAACGTGCTACTTCGAACAGACACAAAAATTAAGGCTGATTGAAAACGTCAATAAAAGAATTCATGCCTATTCCAGAGGCCAATCCTTATCACGCTATATTGAAGTGACACACCCTTCAATAAAATGCAAAGAAAGTCAAAATAAAAATGCTCTTTCTAGGATACTGTGGCACCGTATTGTCATTTTTGTTTACTCAGGAACGTCTCATTCTTAAATTTTTCATGGGGAAAATATAAAGGTAGCAAAATTATTATCATGGCTAAATAACTCTTAACTGACACAATTTCAATTGTCCAACCCATTAACAGACTTTATTCCCATATTTTTCACTAAAACATGGTATTATTCACGTTATTTTACAATTATGAAATATTTACTAATATCAATTTATGTTTTAGAACCACACTCTATTTTTTGTCCTTTAAATGATATCTAAATTTGTTTTTTTCGCCTTTTATTAAAAATATTGCTATGCGTATAAGCATAAATACTACATACTTGTGCGACCCCTTTTAGTTTTACTGAAAACTGCGCAGACTAAGAAATGTTTTTACAAGTGCAAAATGTTCAATGATAGATATCATTTTGTCAGACACTTTTCTTTTTTTGATTTGGTTCTTATAACATGCCAAAAATCGGTATATTTAATAGAGTTTAACATTAAATTAAGCGTTTTACTCTTAATAGACGTATAACCAACCCGATTAACAGACCAAAATATCGTCCATATAGCCGCATACTCAATATAGATTAACCGACCAATCTCTCGGTTAGCCGAGTGTCGGCCGTGCTTTAATTAAAACAAATAAACAAATATCATTTATATTGTGATACAAAATAGTGCTAGGAGTTATATTAGGCGAGTGACTTATTTCAAAAAGACGCTTAGTTAACGACTTTAATGCACCCACCTAACACACGGCTGTATTATATATCATTCGAAAGCTGTTAATCTGTACTTTCTGTTTTGCCCGGTCGTAAAAAAATCGTATGGTGCAATTTTTGTTAAATCAAGGTCAAAGGTCATGAAAAAAAATTCCAATTTTTGCGATTACTAAATAAAACGCCATTTTCTAATTCTTGTACCATAAAATTTTCCAGAAGATCATATGCACTTTATGGAACATGATACATAATTTCCAAATCAAACAAAAAATAAGAGATTCGATGCGCAAAAGTTCCCGAAAATTGAAATTTATCACAAATCCTAAAAAATATGAAAAATTATTCAAAAAGCAAAATATATCTTGGGGAATCGATATTTGAATGCTAACAAAATAGATAAATGTATATGTTTTAGGTCAAGAAATATTTGTTTTGTAATTTTAAGATGCAATTATTAATTATTGTTCATGGAACAGCCTTCTTTTGAAGTGTTTGCAGTTGCCCAAAAATCTGCCATCTGCAAATAGCGATCATTTTGTTAATCTATGTTAAAATAGCACATCGCTAATTGTGAATATCAGGGAGGAGAATGATTTTCCATAATAAAAGAAGGGGTAGTTAAAGTAAGAAAAGAATATATGCGAGGTAATTGAGGTTAAAATATGTTTTTTACGAAGTCAAACTGTTTTACTTTTTGTAATCTTCTATAAATGCAAACATTACTTTGCGACTAAATCGTAGGCAACATTGAAATAAGTAACCTTGTTTAGAAACACTTGGTTGTCTAAAGCGGGATGTAAACGAACTAAATAAAATGCGGCTGCTTCTTATTTAGTTTAAAATCGTGTTATAGTAAGTCATATTAAATGTGTTTAGAAGTTTAATCGCTTTAATTATTTGAATAAAATATGCTTTGAGTATTTTCTACATAAGCTTTAAAAATACAAATGCATGTCATTGTGTATGTAAAACACTATAAGCAGTTATGAAATAACAAAATGAAAAAGTTAAATACCTTTCCTGACCTCATAAGATCATTCGCTGTTTTAGGAGTGTTCGTTTTCATGGTATGCTGTGTTTTTTGGACTGTTGTTAATCTCTTGGACTTTAATTTTATTTTGTTCATGGTTTTAATAAACTTTATTTGATTCATGGTTTGAGATGTTGATTGTCCCTTTGGTATTATTTTACTTTAAACACATTAACTTGCAGTAATGAAAATCAGCCAAAAAATCACCTCAAAGTAAAGTGAAGAAGATTAACGCAATAAGACAAATATCCGCGAAAATAACTGAATTTGTTCACGATGATATATATATATAGAACCAAATCGTTATCATGATACATTAAGCTACACTGATCTACAATTTTTAAACCTTTTACTACTTGAATAGTGACGAAATATATCAAAGGGACATCAAGCTCATAATTAAAAACGAACTGACAAAGCCAGGCGAAAAACGAACAAGACAAGCAACAGTATACAAAACACAACATATAAAACTACAGATTGAGTTACAAAAACCCCCAAAACATTTTTTGAGTGAACACAGGGGCTCCCGAAGGGTAGGCAGATCATGTTCCACAAGTGACACCCGTATTAGTTTAAACATATTTATTTATAGTGGATTGGGAAACAAGTTTTGCAACTTAAACTAATCGCTTTCCACTTTGCGGGTACGAGTCCTGCCTTGTAGCGGCATTAGCCTGCTCTTTTTCGAAATCTACAAAGGTGTGTTTAACGTGCAAGAGATATGGCTCTCTCTTAACACGGGTCAGCCATTTATCGTCCCTTCGACGGACTTTCGTCGTTTCCTCAAGACCATACTACCAAATGGTGTCAAGGAAGAGCCGAAAATTCAGTCCCTGAAATGTTCATCACGGAACGGAAACGAACCAGGAACCTTTGTGTTAGTAGTCCGATGCACTAACCACTATACCACGACTCTCTTTTACCTGTCTTGTGGCTCATGTATTTCCTAACTCGGTGCCAAGCCTTATTCGGTTGGTGACATTCACGGCAGAAATGACGGCAATTTGGTTACGTCGATGGAACTTATCAGTCGTCATCTGGCGAAACAGATATCTCATAATTGCAACCAACTCGTAGTGGCGTCCATGAAATTTTCAAAGGGAAGATTTCAACTTTGCATTTGAACTCTGGTTTTAAACATGTTTAAACCACCATTTTTCTTCAAATGTCCTGTACCAAGTCAGGCATATGGCAGTTGGTATCGAATAATCTGTTTCTTTGTATGTTGGCGTTTGTTTTTGTAGCAGTTCTGTGTTTCTGTTATATCGTTGTGTTCCTCTTATAGTTGATGCGTTTTCCTAGTTTTTGCTTTGTGACCCGGATTTATTTCAGTTACTAGTAAATCGATTGATGACTATTTGATAGCGGTATACTATAGTTGCCTTTATTTCAGAGGAGTTGAGGCTCATATCGGTTTCTCCTTTAGTAGTATAGATATGCAGGCGTTGCTATAATGTTGTTACATAGAAATGAAAGGTTTATAATTTGGTAGTAAGGGGTGTTTTTATGGGTTGTTTTATGCTCATCTCTTTTGTCGTAAACTTGTTCTCAACCAACCCTCATCATCGATTTCAAGATACGTGATAGAGTAAACTGTATCTTTTGAGTCCAACATTGTCACAAATTTTGCAATATTCAGTGAGATGACATCATCTATATAATGGAACGTGAAGTTTCAAGATAATGATAGCTTCTTTTCAGTCGTCATCAGAAACTCTTGCATGAAGTCATCCTCGTATGAAAAATGAACTTGTCATTCAAGCTATTCAGGAAGTCTAGTTGTAACTAGAATCGTTGCGTATTAATGGATATTTTTTCTTCAAAATTATTCTTATATGACGAATTAATGCATGTAAACAATGCACAACGCAATTTAAGCAATCAAGTAGTCAAGTTTTATAATGTGTTTACTATTTTTTGAAATTCTTTGAAATTTCAATTTACATCAATTTATTTTCTATCTATTTTGGTCTAAATTTTCTATTCACATTAAATAAATAAAAGGTCTTTTCACTACATCAATATTTATAATGTAGCTACAAATCAAACAATTAGAAAAGTCGAAATATGTTTATTTCAGTCTGGTAGTTACAATGCAGATTGCAATCTCTTAGTTTCACCCCCTTTATTTCAAGCAATAAGATGATTCGCGCACATATTTTTTCTACTCTAAATTTTTCAGATTCTTAAGAATTTGTTTATTAAATCTTATATTGACCACATACAATGTTTAAATAGGAAGAAATGCTTAAAAGCTGTTTTTCGCAGATGGCGGTATTTCGGGCAACTGTATGAGTTGATATGATTTGCTGTTTGATTAGAAGTAAGCATAATTTTAGGAAATTTTATGATGTCAATAACTTCTTTGATAGTCATTACAGGGTTTTACTTAGTTTTAATTGATTAGCATTTGCACCAGAAAGAAAAATTTGGGTTTTCACACATTTTGTTAACTTTTACTCGAATTTCAGGAAACATGTGCTATCTGTCAAAAACACGCTTTAAATATTAAAAAATGCATTTGAATAATGACTGTTAATCTCTCTGCTAAAAGTTTAAATTGTTTTCATATGTGAATTTAGTATATAAAAGTCATATTATGCAATCAGGCTGAAATCTTAGAAAATATGCACTTATTCGTCCTTGGCCTTTGATCTTGATTTGACGGAAATTGCACCGTACGATTTTTTTACGACCGGGCAAAACAGATAGTACAGATGTGTAGCTTTCAAATGATATATAATTTAGCCGTGTGTTAGGTAGGTGCATTAAAAATTTATTTTTATGGTTAAAGTCACTCGCCTATATAAGCTTACAGATTATACTTAAAATAGTCATGATAGGTTTTAGGCAAATGCAGGGCAAGTTATTCTTTTACGGACAAGTAAAATTAAGTTTGAAAATTGAAATTGAAAACAGGACAAATATGACCAGCAATACAAGATCAACAAAAAAGAGATTGTTTTTATGAAGTCTATTCTAGTCTACATTGTTAGAATATAAAATTGTTGAAGATGCACATAATCTCAGTGTCAGACGCGTGCTCTTTAGATCCTCTGATTTTTTTACACTGTTGAAAATTTCATCGTTCATATAATTACAAATGATTTCCGCCTAGTATCGCTTACCAGTGATAATAAGTGTGGAATCACAAAGAAAGTCACACTGACATGCTTTTCTTACCCTACAGAAAACTTGATCATATTCCGTATTCATATTAAACCTTTCAGTAAGACATGCACACCCTACAATCATTCTGTATTAGTTGACCTATTGCTTATAGACTTCACCACGAAAACTGAACCTTGATAACTAGTCCATGAAATGAAGCCGAGTTCAGGTGAATTCATTCTGACAGACATCCACACTTATACCAAAAACTAAATCAGTCACTGAACCATGAAAATGAGGTCAAGTACATATTTTGAACATATGATAGATGTAAACTTAGTAACTTAAGGTATCTGTATACAATGTTTGAAACATTTAGGTCGTCTACTTTCCGAATTATAATAGCTTACGCTGTCGCAGCCTGATAGTAATACCTATGTATCATATTCTGCGACTTAGTATGTTTCAGTCAAGACTAACATTGAATGAAGTTTTATAAAACAGTTTATTTGAATCAGATTTGAATGCAATTGTAACATTAATAAACTAATAATAGTTAATTATTTTGTTTTAACTTCTCGCGAATTCAATTGTACTTTGATAATAGGAAAATTATTAAATTACTAAAACATCGCACATCAAATTATTCGTTTTTATAATATTTCTTTTGTAGAAGCTGCTGTTGCTGACATGATGATCATATCAATTTCGATGGTTTAGAATGGAACATCAGGCTTTTAAAAAATCTGGAAATAAAACTGTAAAGAAACATTTTTAGTTTGCCAATATCAGCCAATAAATACCAACAAATATTTGTTTGTATTACTTTTACTGTTTAGTGTGGTATTGGTGATATTCATTTAACATCCCGTCATTTTTCTATGATTTTTGTATTCTTGTCTTTCATTTTAGCTAATGTGCGTTGTCCATTAGCCTTTTTTGTTTCTTTGATACATATGACGTGACTCTGTACTCATACATCCTGTCATTGTGCTATGGTAATTGTTTGTATTCTTGTCTTTAATTTTTGCTAACGTGCTTTGTCTATATGTCTTTTTGTGCTTCTTTTTGACAACTTGTTTATTTCTATATCACTCATATCATATCTTCATATATCTATATATTATGGCATGGTATTTATTCTAATAGCAATACATTAGTTATATTATTGTTGCTTTACACTTGGTATATTCTTAGAGTTTGACAGTAGTTATAATCTTATAATAGAACGACACAGGATATGGGGTATCAATTCGGACACAAAATCATACATGCGAAGCAAAAAACACACACAAAGTGCAAAAGAACAGCGTTCAACACAGGGCTAAAAAAACTCTCACCTCACTTCATGTTAACGAGGACCCGTAGCTCGGACTTTAGTGGAATTCTTTGTAAAAATATTTCGTATAAACCTTGAATATTGGGCCAAATATAGCTATGAAGTAGGTATATTCTTACGGATACATAGCAGTTATATTCTTACAGCATTAAACTAAGGATATTCTTACAGCATTACACTAAGGATATTCTTACAACATTAAACTAAGGATAGTATTCCTACAGCATTACCCTTAGGATATTCTTACAGCATAACAAGTCTGTTGATTTTTCTACAAAAATCTTGTTTTATTTTCACCAAATGCCGCTTTGAACTACCAAAATTTATGACAATCGCGATGATTTTAATTTTCAACTTTCCATTTCTGTGTAGCAATATCCCAGCGTCACAGCATATTGAGTATATGTGTCTCAATTGATACGTTACTTTAGAGCTAGCTCAAATTA
The DNA here is from genome assembly GCF_963676685.1 of Mytilus edulis. NCBI lineage: Eukaryota > Metazoa > Mollusca > Bivalvia > Mytilida > Mytilidae > Mytilus > Mytilus edulis. The sequence continues at coordinate 33,296,985 of NC_092349.1, read as the reverse complement.
TGATTTTGTTGAACGAGGAATACTGATTTCTCAAAAGTTGTTAAGACAGGGCTATGAATCAATCAAATTAAGGTCATCACTCAAGAAATTTTACGGTCGCCATCATGAGCAGATTGACCATAATGACAAAAGTGTGTCATAAATCATATCAGATACTCTTCCTCAGTCATAATAACCTTCCATCATTACCGAACTGAACAAAGAAATAACACGACGGGTGCCGTATACGGTGCATGGAATGCTTTAATACCCTTACGGAGCTCCTGATTTCACTCCCGGCTTTTAGTGGAGTTCGTGTTGTTTCTTATTTATTATTTATAGCTGTTGATGTAAATGTCCTTTGACTTTTTTGAGTCTTTGTTTACTTCTTGGGTTTGATTGTTATTGTCCTTTCTATTAAATGCTATGAAACTGAATTAGTAATTTCCCCTTGGTATTTGCACAAAATGGGACATCTCTATTATTCATTATCTTTGCTATTTTGATACCACATGTATTTCAGTTTAAAAATTTAGTAATGCACATGCCACAGAAGGGGTTATATAAACCTTAACTCACTAAGATTGTCAGTTTACCTACTTCCTGTATTGTTCTCCTGACACACGGCTCGCCCCAACAATGTAAATCAACGAATACGAAATAGCACAATAGTGCTGAAAGTGGCGTTTACATAGGAGGGTGATTAACTAGCAAGTCAATTTATAAACTGTCAACATAGTTACATTGCATAAAGACACTTTGAAAATACGAACTAAAACTGTATCACCATTAACATTTCAAATAGTCAAATTCTAGTGTTCTTGTTCTGCTCAAATGTGACGTCGCCTTCACTTGCCACTGGAAGTTGAATTGATATACATTTTCACAAATATTTGTTAGTTATCAACAAAAACATAGATATCTTGCTTCATTGTGGAAAGGGCACTCGAAATAGTGTATACAATTTCAACAGGATTGCCACAGCTGCATGGTTGATCTTGTTTATGTTAAACCTGTGCAGATCTGCATATATTTCTCATTCGTGTATGAATAAATATTTTAATTTCTATCAACACAACTGAATATAAGGTTGTATGGCTGTATTAAGTTGGTATGCATCTTTCGGTTTAAAATATATCTATTCCAATATTCCATATAAGACCCTTTTTTATTACTCTTTTCTGATTTTCTGAAATTCCATCCGGTAAAAATTTGATTTTTTTCTGTTCAATCAATAATGAAAGTGAAATAGTGAAATAACAATTCGCTTTTTGCAGCCAAAAAGGTTAAATTTTGTCAAATTACGCTAAGAAACATTGATAATTAGTTATTCACTTGCAAGTGAATGAGTCGACCTCTTTAAATCCGTATTCATTCATGTGAACTTCAATTTAACCCTAGCTAGAGATTGACAACGCATACATTGTACGTGTACTGGTTATTTAAAGAAAAAGAATGTCAACAATGAAAGTGAAAAACGGTAAATCATTTGATTACTTATTCGATGCACATAAAATCATTCTTATACGGTTAAAAAAATTAGAAACATCTATTTTTAATCTATAAAATAAATCAAACAGACCTATAAACATCCAATTGCACGTGTTGGTTTAATCTATTCATATCTTTATTTAGGTCTATCCACCTCTCTGTGGAAAGACCTATTGAATTTGTTCTGATTATTATTTTTTTTTCTTCCGCCTAAATATTTTTCTTGTGTAGTATTGATGTTTTAAAAGATGTCGCTTAGATATTTGGAATATGATGTCGTATTGTTTATACGCTTTAAAAATTTACAACTGCGTAACAAAATACTTAACGTTGTAAGAGTTATCTCCCCAAACACTGTTTTTCTTGTGGCCACTACTCCTTCACAACCATAAAAGATTACGACAAATTTATTTTACCAAATTGCTCGTTACTTCTTCAGGATTAGGATATTCATTAGGACCGAAGATATCCGGAGACTCCATATGAGAGTTATTTCCCCTTATGCATTTGATATAAGTGATATGCGTTTCTAACTGGTAAACCATCAGTGATATAGGCCTAGGGTCTTTGGATTTAAGTTCCTTGGTTCAAAAAAATGAAAATAAGGTCAAGGTCAAAGGTCAAGGTCATATTCTAAATGTTTATTTTGGCTTATTTTCTCTTATTTTCAACAACCATGAAAGATATTGACAAATTATTTTTACTAAATTGTGAGTTGTGACATGTTGTAACTCATAAATTTTGGTTGGAAGGGTGCGTACACAATAAATGGGAGATTTCGCCCATCTTATATTTCAAATCATGCCTAAAGTGATATAACTCATTTACAATACATATTACAGACCTAGGGTCATTTTATTTGAGGTTCTTGATTGGTGACCTTGAAACTGAGGTCAAGGTCAAAGGTTAATAGGACGTTCTAGATTTTGACCTTTGCTTTAAATTCATATTTATACATTATAAAGTCATAGGAACTAACATTTTAGATTGATTTTTAATATTTTGATAATAAAAAAGACCTTTACTTGTGGAAAGACCTTCAATTGTTCTTTGAACAATTTGTTTTTAATTTATATTTACATCGCTTATATGGTCATCTGAGGTCAAATCGATAGTTAATTAGATGGCGTCTGGACTAAAATACACATGAAACGAACCTATATATTATCTACCCCATGCTCTGTAAACTGTTTATTTTAGACTTTTGATAGTCTGGATAATTATTGTTATTAAACAGACACAATTCCACTATGAAAATTTGTCCATCTCAGGACATAATTTCATAGTTGAGGACAATATTTCATAGGACACTATTTTGCTTTACACGTGCACTCCAATAACGTACGGTGTGAAACATTAATATAAAACTAAGGAATGGTTGCATGATTGCCAATTAGTCAACTGTCCACCAAAGTTCAAATAAAGTGGATTTAAGCAATAATACGCAACCGTATGGCCTTCAACAATGAGAAAAGTATTACCATATAGAGAGCTATTAAAAGCAACGACATGAAAAAATATGAAAAAAATCATTTAAGAAATTCAATTCTATCAAAGCTTTTGATTTTTAATTCTGTATTCCGCTATTTCCAGAGTAAAATAGAAAAATTATCGTAAACAAATAATACATAATTCTTTGCCATATAACAAAAAAATGGTAGCATACGCTATACATTTGTTGTCATTGGATACCGTCTTGTTAATATAGTGAATAAGATGGTGACACAGGATACTCAGACGAACAAGTGATCAATATGCGAGGGTTTCTTATTGTTAACAAATTGTTGAATTTGAGGAATATTTTCCAATAGCAAATTAAACTTTTCTGATTGTGTTCCATTAATAATTATCCCCTAGAAGTAAAAATTAGGGAAACATCCGACACGTCTTCCTCTGTCTCATATTTTTTTTAGATTAGATAACTACCTGAAATATGACATAGATAGTCACCTCAGGACCAGAATATATGACGAACGAAACGATTTTGATATTGAAATTATGAGCAGCACTTTACCAACCTTCAGCTGCATATGGGATATGCATTCGGTATTCGAGATGTTTGAGTTGCTACCAGATGGGATATGCATTCGGTATTCGAGATGTTTGAGTTGCTACCAGATGGCTGGTAATTAATCAGGCTTTAAAAAACGTCACCAATGTCCGAGCAGAAAATGATTAACAAGGGATATGACAAAAAACGTCACTTCCTTTTTTTTAAGTTTAAATATGCGAATCCTTCTGCAGATTGACCATGTTGATAATTATGGTTTCAATATCACAAATAATACATGTTGTATTAGGTTCTAAGTACTGACACTGTTAATGGTCTTCGTTGCGTGTTTTATTTCTTTTTATTTGCCTTGTATGTTTTAATTTTACTGTCATTTTTGGTTTTGGATGGTCGTCTTATTCATTCTATTATGCCATTGACCTTTTTGTATTGTCATTTATTTATTAAGTACATTGTCTTTGTTTTTCTTTGTTGGAATAGTTGTTTGTTTTTATAGTGATAAAGATTATTATACCATGTTGACTGTACCCCAATTTGGACCTTTTTACCTAATATGTCTGTTTGCTTTGCTCCCTCGTTGCTGTCAATATAATGGAATCGTAGGCGACTGTCATACAAGTAAGAGTTTTAGCTAGCTATAAAACCAGGTTTAATCCACCATTTTTTACACAAGGACATGCCTCTACCTAGTCAGGAATATGACAATTGTTTTTCCATCTTTTTAATGCGTCTGAGCCTTCGATCTTGATATTTGAGTAAGGACTTTCCGTTCTGAATTTTTTGTGGAGTTTTTTTGTGATTTTACTTTTTTCTTATGTCCATTTGCAATTAACTGGTGGATTATCTATAGAACAATTATTCATATATCAAAATTTTGTTAGTAGATGTCCTCGTTCCTTGAGTTGATACATTTGGCCTGTTTAGTTCATTTGTGTATGGTAAAGTCCTTTTGACGTGGCTCGGTATTTATGCATCCCGCCATTTGCTTATGTCTTTAAGACTTTTGTATTGTTGCGATTTTATGTTTTTTGGTTATGCAATTTACTTTAGAGAGTTTATATGCAATTTTTTTACTTTGATGAAATACTAGTAGTTACATGCATTCATTTTATAATGATTAAGATAACAATATAATATTGACCGCTGTACCGAAATTTTTGACATTTACCTATTATGTCTGTTTGTTTTGCTGAGACATTGTTGACAAATAATGGAAATATGCGAAACGCGCGCCTGGTGCAAATATAAAATTTCAGTCCTGATATATATGATCAGTGATTGAACATGTTGAAGGAGTCTACGGCCAATATGTAAGACCTCTTAATAGAAAACACAATAAAGGGTACTTTGTCTCCGTTTACAATTATGATTTAATTAGAATTTAATAAATAACTATGAAAAGTGCCAAGACGAATAAAAATTAAAAGCTTCATCTTTAATATTTTTGATATCTTTTTATTCATATATTTTTTTTTAAACTCTCTTTGTTAAGGTTTCTTTTTCTTTTTTCGCGGTGCTGCTGTGGATACCTCTAAGTCAGATGGAGGAAATGGCGTCTACATGCTTTCCTCTTAAACATTTTAGTCTTTCTGTGAAGCTGACGTAGGTGGTAATTGGTCGGTCATACTAGCGATATTCTCATCAGCTAGTTTTACGTCGGCTTCCTTTTGGTTCTTGATTGGTCTAGGATTCTCTGAAATTTTAGTAGCTGCTTCATCTGTAAGAATGGACATATCCTCCGGTTTGAAAACAGCCTTTAAGACATAATTTTCTTGGATCTCGACCACAATACTGTTACCAGTTTTTGACGGTGGTAGCTGGATTTCTTTATTTGTTGACAATCGCATCTCCATCTTCTCGATCTTTTGAACTTCCTTCTAAAAAATCTGATATATATAAAGCGTGTTGTAAGAATATTATGTGGGGAAAAATATTTTGATGTTGATATCCATTGTAAAAATGGTGCTAAGGATAAGAACGGTTATAATATAAAGAAATATTTAATTTAAAAGATTGTGTTCAGATTCTTAACACAGACGAAGCTACACTTTCGCTTCCTATCCTCTAATCCGATTTCTTCAAAAATCAAATCCTAGTTTTTGTCTATGTTTAATTTTTTCTATCTTACAGGAAAATTACAGAGGTGGATACTCAACCCGCGTGACAATAGAAACACTAAGGCTTCAGAGTCCCTGTGTCAAAGGTTGTACATGTATTTCCAAAAAATGAATTATTAATGTTTATCTTTATTATTATCACCCTAAAAAATCACACAAATATGACAAAACTTACTTTACCTTATTCCTCTATTATCTTTAAACACTCTGCTATATACAATAAATGGCCTTTATCTTCAAATGTTACACAAAAATTACATCACTGTTTACATTAATCAATCTTAATTATAGGGCAAATGCTATATAATGTCCCTCTCCCTTACATTTCCTATCATGCTTTTCTTGATAGATGGTTGCTGCTCACAAGGAAGCTATTAAACCAAGAGTTCCAAATGGTGAAGTTGAAATCATCCCTTCGTAAATTTTACGGACGCCATCACGAGTTGGTTGACCGTTATGGAATAACCGTTTCACAAATGATATCGGATATGTTCCTTTCGTCGTAACTACAATCCCCTTCCCTTTCATGAATGTGACCTACCGAATTAGACTATTTACCGGATTTGTTTTTACATAAGTAACACGACGGGTGCCACATGTGGAGCAGGATCTGCTTACCCTTCCGGAGCACCTGAGATCACCCCTAGTTTTGTTGGGGTTCATATTCTTTAGTTTTCTATTGTTTGTCTTTTTTCATTTTTAACCATGGAGTTGTCGGTTTATTTTCGATTTATGAGTTTGACTGTCCCTCTGGTATCTTTCGTCCCACCTTCCTCTCCTTGCATATCTAGGCCAGCCACCTCTACCAAAGGGGCGAGGACCTCTGACCTGAATTGGGCCACTAGAAAAAATTTCCGAAACCCGGTGGAAACACACCATTGGAACCATATGTAAATGGTGTTGGTTTGTTACTTGTACACAAAGTTCAAGAAAAATTCCAATCATTATGTTTAACATCTGCTTCATATGAAACATTTTCTTTTGATAGGCGTTATTTAGGTGACGACTCGTAATTTTTTGGCCTTTCATCCAAGTAGCCACAACGTTATCAATTCTCTTATCCTCTGCCTAACCGAAAAGTTTCATGGTCAAATTACATAAATCTTTCGAGATTTTAAACTTTTTACAGTGTGTAAAAGCTTTGCAAAAAAAATCACCGCTACCCCTACAAGTGTTTCTATAGCTGCCAATAAGACGTCAGATTGAGTTAAATTTGGCCTAGATGCTAAGATCCTTACATGTTTCAAACATTCTTCCACTTGTCCTTCTGCAGATTGCCCGGTAATGGTTTTTACTTGGTCCTCCATTTGCTTCAGTCTGGCCTCCAATGTCAAGTGAGAGCCTGAAATTCAGTTAAATAACTAATAAAACTAAAACCCCTACTTTTTCACACATCCTACACAACTGCTCTAGGAGTAATAAAATATTATTAATGATAATGTTTAATTATTCATTCACACAAACATCCCTATTCTTGAATCATTTACAATAATATCAAATATTAACCGTGTATACAATTTACATGTATATGCTATAAATTCTTTTTTTTTTTCAAGCCTGAGCAGCAATAAGTGAAATTGTTACTAGATATATTTGTTATTATTATCATATTACTTTATAACACTAAACAAGCCCTTATAAGTACTATCAGGCTAAAGATATCTACCCTTTTCAACCTAATTAACTGTTGTTTTTTTTTTAAATATATAATCTAGTGTACCTGTCCAACTGCTAAATTTGAGAAGGTTTAATTCACTGGCCCAAAATTTCAAATAACAAAATATAAAAGTAAACCTCCAAGCCATCTAAAAGATCCTGACCAAAAACCTTATTATCAAACATACCAGAAACATTGTTTGTGTCTTACTGGTCCACTGGCATGACACCGCACTTGCTGCGCTTGTTAACGAAACATCAATGTTAGGGAAGACATTAAAAATTCAATGAAGGATAAAAAACTTAATTCATGGAGTATATGTAAAATCGATGTCAATTTATGCAAAACTTGCAGAAATTTGAAACCCCCCACCCCCACCCCCCAACTATTTGAAAAAGTTTTTTATCCTTCATTGATTTTTTTATGTCGTCCCTTAGCCTGGGGTGTTATATTATAGTTCGTTTCTCTGTGTGTTACATTTTAATGTTGTGTTTCTGTTGTGTCGTAGTTCTTCTCTTATAGTTTAGTTCCCTCAGTTTTAGTTTGTTACCCGGATTTTTTTATTTTTTTTTGTCTCTATCGATTTGTGAATTTCGAACAGCAGTATACTACTGTTGCCTTTATTTAGCATGTGCTGGCTATCGATACACCTCCTTATCTTGTACTTGTACATGTAGGTAAAGTTGTTGCTAAGAAAGGAGCTCACTCAGTCCTACTATTACGTAAAGCAGCTGTACCTGATGATTCTGGTTGTGCGTTAGACGTTTCACGAAAAGCCTTCCCTTTAGGGGCACCAACTAGATTGGCCTGCAGTATTTTTCCCTGTGTGCACCATCACATCATTGACTGTTTCTCCTGTTAGACCCTCAAACTCCAAACTTAGTTCTTCTAGCTTGCTATCGATACACCTCCTTCTCTAGTACTTGCAAGATAAGTTTTTTCTAAAAAAAAAAAAAAAAAAAGGAAAAAAAAAGGAGCTCCATCAGTCCCATCACTACCTGAATTAGCTGTACCTGATGATCATGATTGTGCGTAAGACGTAAAGCCTTCCCTTTCAGGGCACCAACTAAATTATCCATATGTGCCTGGTAAATGAAGCAGAATGCCCTTTCTTGTACTTCGAATTTAATTAGCGTTAGCCTCGGTGCAGAAATACTAGATCAATAAGCAGAAATTAAAGTTTGACATAATGAAGGAGTTTGCCCTCTTTTTCACTTTTCTTTTGTTACCCGACAGATAAACTGTAATGCTTTTGTCCATTCTTTTTTTACTTTTGCCAATTGCTACAGCTTGAACATGGCAATCTTTTTCAGAATTTGCATTCAATTGATTGGAAGATAATCAGTCATTCAGAGCCAAACTGTCTTTTTGAAGTGTGGTAATATCTTTGTTTATCGCTATTTTGTGCATTTTTTCTTTGATCATTTTTTGTGATAATTTGTCATATCATGCTTCTCTCTTGAGATGGAAAATTATCCCTATCAACTAAGAACGCACGTGGCGTTGCTAATGAAATTGACATGACATTGGCAACGTCGTCATAGGTAAAATAGCGATAAACAGTTTATCATTGGTCATCTCAACAATAATCTATAATTATATCCCTATTGGCAAAAGAAAATGTATTGTCGTCAGCATACTTGTAAAGTGATCTTTGTGAGGTGAATTTAGGGAAAATGTTAAAAAGTATAGGATGGGGAATAGAACCTTGGGGTACTCCTTTGTATCTATATGGCCATTTGCTCAGACTGGAGCCAACTAAACAAATAGTTTCCTGTCAGAAAAGTAATTTTAATCCATTATAAAGATTAAGCAGTAACGCCCTGGAATAATCAACAAGAAATGGAAATATACTAACTGCGAGGTCTATAGTTGCCCACATCAAGTACATTGTTATTTTCTGCAATGGACTTATCCTGCTTCAGTTGGTCTAAAAAAAGTGGCTGATTGAATAGTTTTGATAATTAATTCAGTTATTGGTTTCGTGATAACTGGTTGTGCTTATATTAGGAAGTTAACCGAGATACTATCTATTCCTGTTGTCTTTTTGATTTTGATTTATTTTAAGCTGTTTGTCTACAAATTCATTTGAGTTGGTACTTAGTACTAGTTTTTGTGTTGCAGTATTGTTTTCTTGTATTATTTTTTTTAACGATTTGATGGTTAATGTGAGCAGGTGTGTTGTTGTCAATATCTTAATTTGGCCACATTTGTTAAAAAAAATTAAAGTGTTTTATTACTTTCGTCAGTTATGATGGTTTCTTCATCACAAAGAAATTTGTTTTTTGCGAAGTTGCTGCCTTTGTTTGTAATGAAAGTTTTATAGTTTGCCTAGATTTCAGATACTTTTTGGTCCGTCCATACGATTCTATTGTATCATCTGGTAGCGAATATTTATGTCTGCATTAATGTTTGGTCAGGAATGTAGGAATTTCATTTGAGATTCAAATAATACCAACAACTCTGATTTGTGTTATCTGAACAAGCTTCCTTCTTTTTTTTAGTCGGTATAGTCATCATGGTCATCACAAATTCTCTTGGTGAATTTAGTTTTTATTCAAATTCAATTCAAATATTTACTGTCATAAATTTTGTGGCAAATTATATGATTTTTTTTTTTAAAGTCATAAACAAAATACTTTCATAAACGAAACGATAGGAAAACATTTTCCATAAAACTTTTAAACAAAAAGTTTTAAAAAAAAACCACTATCTATACATTTATTTAAATAGTTTTAAAAATATCTCAAATTGTGAACTCCATATTTTTGGTTTAGAAAAAGCTATAATTGCTTGTTTCAAGATACATAGAAAATTTGGTTTAAAAGTTTTAAGTTTAAAAATTTAGAAAAACGTGTCTCGCAATAAAGATTGATAAAAAATGATTTGCAATACGTTGTATATTTTTACAGCAAATTGCATTGAGCAACTTTGCTACTAAAAAAATGTTTTTATTGTAGATTTTTTCCTGATTCACAACTTTTGAAATCATAAAAATGGTCGCTTTTATTAAAAATAATAATTCAAGAGAAACAATTCCCTAATTACATGTTGTTTAAATTGCTATAAAACACACAGATGTTTAATTTGTTTATTTAATATTTTCATCTAAACTCACATTTCGCCATAGTTCAATTCCCATCTGGCCTTTTACCTGGTACATTTTTTTACCTTTTTTACCTGAATTCACAGTTAAGGCGAAATGAGAACACACCCTTTGTTTGCTTGTTTGTTAGCTAAACCGTGAAGCCATTATAAGTTTAGGTAAACTATCCTTCTTTAAGAGTAGACTAGTCCGACAGTTAACCAATATATATGTCTGTAGGACTAGGCTACTTCTAAAGGAGAGTAGTAGACCGTAAATAATAATGGGTTAAGGGGTGTCCAGCAGTTTTGCAACTCGTTTAATTCGGACTTCCTTTTCAACGTCCTTGTGACTTTTGAAGTAAGAAAATAGTGCTAGTGGTGTAGAGTACGGTCTCCACATTTCTCAAGAGACAGCCATCGTGTACTCACATGTTAGATAATCTTTAATGGATCTATGTCTAGGAATTCTAAAAGTACCTTATACTCTTCCTTTCTTTTAGAAATTTGATTGAAATGGCAAAATATATCAAAGATCAAGTCCTCAACAGACAGTGGAATCAGCTTCACAGCTGCCCCTACACACAAATTTTCTAGGTGACAAATACAGTCCATGTCCAATACTAGTGGCTGTCTTTCTCTAATACGTGATATTACAGAGTTGTGTTTGTCTTTCATAACACTATAATTGTCTGACATGAAACCAAAGACATTAGACCACGGAATTTTATGTTTTGTGAGTGTCTGGTCCATAGCATAATAAAGGTTCACATCAGTTCCAATATTGACAATAGGCATGTCCAAGAATCTAGTTAGAGGCATGTGTAATTCATTATCAAATAATCTTACTTATATTACCATGCATTTGTCCTGACCATAATCTGTACTTTCGTCACAAATAATAGTGAAGGGCTGTGACCTACATTTTTGAACAACGCTATTCAAAATACTTGGGTTGACCGCCCTCTTTACAATTTGTGTAGTCTTTGTTCTACATGAAAAACCATGGGTTGCTGATGTGGTTGCCATGTATATTGTTTTGCCAAGGAGGTTGTTTTTGTTGCCATGTAGATTGTTGTTGCCAAGGAGGTTGTTGTTGTTGCCATGGAGATTGTTGTTGATGTGGAGGTTGTTGATGCTGTGGAGGTTCTTGTTTTTCCAGTTTCTTTTCATAACGGTCCATTCTAGTTGTCATCTGCTGGATCATTCCTTTGATATCCTCAGCATCTGATTGTTCAATTGCTGCTTTACTGGTTTGTGGCTTGGAAGACTTGGTTAATACCTCGCTGTATATGTGATCATTCTCAATTTGACGACGTGTAACTCGCAGTGAATCAAATTCCTTGATGGTGTCCTACTTGTGTCCTAAGATGTACTTAAATGATTTTCTCAAACCAGTCGACAACAAGGAGTGAAGCACACCATCAACATCTTGTCTTCCCACAATACCTCTCTCTACTGCCTGTCCCATGAGTAATTTTAGACGGCAACTCCAGCTGGTGACAGTCTCATCTTCTTGTTTGCGTGATCCATAAAACTCTGCTAAAAGTTCCTCCTTCTTGTCAATATTCCTATAAATAGAGTCTAGCTTATGAATAACTTCTTCAACTGATACATCTAAATCCAGTTGCATAGCTGCATATCCAGCTTCCCCTCTGAGTGATCTCCGAACAGCATTCAAGATGGCTTCCTTCTCATATGACTGCTTCATCAGTAACTTTACTTCCTGCTTCCATAACTCATAGGTGGTGTCTCCTGACTTTGGTTCCACATTCCAAACTAAAAGACAAATTTAAAAAGTTGGTATTACTTTGCTTCATAAAAAAGAATGGCCAACGTAGATACAAGTATCTTGTCTAAGGGAGGGTTAAATCCTACTTTGTAAAGAATCACTCTGATTTAAACAAAAAATTCTCTGAAACCGATATTATCAAGATGCTTGATTTCTTGATTGACAACATATTTGTTACGTTCGGAAGACGTGTTTTTCAACAGACTGTCGGCATCCCAATGGGAACAAACTCTGCCCCTCTACTTTCTGACTTGTTTCTTTATTATTATGAGGCTGACTTCATGCAGGAACTTCTTAGGAAGAAAGATAAGAAGTTAGCAATACCCTTTAACTCTACTTTCCGCTATATAGATGACGTTCTTTCACTAAACAATTCAAAATTTGGTGACTATGTGGAACGCATCTATCCCATCGAATTGGAGATAAAGGATACTACAGATACAGTTAAGTCGGCTTCATATCTTGACTTACATATAGAAATTGACAATGAGGGTCGGTTGAAGACAAAACTTTACGACAAAAGAGATGATTTCAGCTTTCCAATTGTGAACTTTCCATTTCTAAGTAGCAACATTCCAGCAGCACCTGCATACGGGGTATATATCTCCCAATTGATACGATATTCCCGTGCTTGCATTTCCTATCATGATTTTCTTGATAGAGGGTTACTGCTCACAAGGAAGCTATTAAACCAAGAGTTCCAAATGGTGAGTTGAAATCATCCCTTCGTAAATTTTACGGACGCCATCACGAGTTGGTTGACCGTTATGGAATAACCGTTTCACAAATGATATCGGATATGTTCCTTACGTCGTAACTACAATCCCCTTCCCTTTCATGAATTTGACCTACCGAATTAGACTATTTACCGGATTTGTAATCACATAAGCAACACGACGGGTGCCGCATGTGGAGCAGGATCTGCTTACCCTTCCGGAGCACCTGAGATCACCCCTAGTTTTTGGTGGGGTTCGTGTTGTTTATTTTTTAGTTTTCTATGTTGTGTCATGTGTACTATTGTTTTTCTGTTTGTCTTTTTCATTTTTAGCCATGGCGTTGTCAGTTTGTTTTAGAATTTATGAGTTTGACTGTCCGTTTGGTATCTTTCGTCCCTCTTTTCATAGGTGGTGTCTCCTGACTTTGGTTCATTTCCAGCAAAATTGAAAATCCCTGGTGGGTGTGTCATGACTACTTTGCTAGATTTCACCCTTGGTGGTGGCTTAGGTGGTCCGTGGAGGTGGTAATACAATGTCTGGATTGACAGGTTCTAACTTGATGGCTCAAGTAGATTTCAGGTAATCTATCATCCATTTTGCTAGGTCCTCCGGTGTATCAGCCTTTGGTTTGGTTCCTGTTTTGGCAAATGCTTCCATGATATCCTTAAGTGCAGGTGGTGGACTTTCAACTAATAGTGTAGTAGGTTGGTCAGTAGTGCCATTCTCCTTAGTTCCTTTCGCAGCCATATCAGTGTGTCGAAATAAACTATATGTTTATATGAACAATTTTTCAAATGTACCTACCAAATAATATAAATACTCTACCTCTACCTAAAACAATTTGAAAATAAATATGTGGATCTTTTACATTCATAATCTTTAACTATGGAACAACAATACTTACTATGTACTAAATATCAAATCAAATTGTCAATGTAAGTCTAAGTCTCAAGTGTCCACTTAAATCAGATTCAAAATCCTAAGAACTATCCTATCTGGAAAAATATAGCCAAGAGAATCAAGAAAAGAAAAAAAATATGGGAAAGCTGAAATGGATGTATGTGTATTACATGCAATAGGTAACGTTTAGGAATAGGGATATGCGGTGCAGTTGTTAAAGTACTACCTGTTATAAAGGAACATGCAACTTAACTATCAAACAAGTTTAACTACTATGCGTACAAATTTTAACTTTTATATTAAATGACTATTTAAATGTTTAACTTGTATTATAAATTTATCTGATATTTATAAATTAAATTGAAAATAAAATTTTGAATTAAATCTAAAATTTTAAATGCACAAACAAATATTTTCACAATCAACACAACACAATGTACAACATACAACACTAATACATGTAAAGAACTATAAAGGACTATGCACACACAATCAACATATAACACAAATGAGAATGATAATATACTAGTACAAAGTCGAGCACAAAATAAATATTATATATACACAACAACCAAAATTCACCAAGTCTGTATGGATGTATCAATATCAAAGAACCCTATGTGTGTGTGTCAAACACACGACGTTCTTAATGACAGTACAACGGGGCTTTCTTGTGTGTTTTTTTGTGTTTTGTACTACAAGTCATTATTGCGGGAACGAGAACAGCATCTTGCCCGTTAATATAGGGAACTAGCTATACATGTAGTATATATATATCACCATAAAGTCACAAAGTTAATGTTCACATGTTTAATCGTATATATAAAAGTACATGTATATATAATATATATTTGATGGTTCACAATTATAACTTCCAATATAAAATTCCACTCTAAAAACAACGTGTTACTTCAAGCTAATATAACTGACCAATCTTAAAAGTTTCTTACAAGATCGAGCTATAAACATGTTCTTAATTTATGTAAGGCATTGATTAATGGTCTTAGATTATTTGGATAAACTTATAAATGCTATTGCAGTTCAACTGTTCAACTAATGTATCGTATAAAGTGTCACATTAAACAAGATGAAAGATCATTAAACTGATTAAGAACTGACCATCAAATCATAGATGTAATTGATTACGCCACATCACTCCCCGCTAAACAAAATTCGTTTTCAATCGAATTAAAAAAAAAACATACCAAAAATATTACACAAAGTAAAAAGATAAGGGGAGGAAATGTGAACATTAAAAAATATTTATTTTTCTTTGACTAAAACTATTATTAAAAAAAAATCTAAACTAATAATATTAAAAAAAATAATGATAATTGCTATACCATGTAATTTATCAATTTACGTCGTGAATAGTTGTGGAAAACTTGCAAAAAGATTACTCTCAAAATCTAAATTAGCAATTAACCTTTCAACTTCAAACTCTTGATATTGAACTACAAAAGAGGCACTAAACAAAAATCATTAAAAATTATAATACACATAAGTTTGACAATTATTAATCTATTCAAATACATTATGGTAAGGTCTTTCCGGAATTTTGACCGTTAATCCAAGCGTAAACGAAATGATAAAGTAATTAAAAGCATCAATAAAATTCAACTTATTATTATCTCTGGGCCATCAAATAAATCAATTTACAAAGAAAAATCAGCATCTCATTAGCTGCAATTTCACTTCTATGTAACCGTATCACCATAGAAGACATAGAACTCTGAATGACCAACCTGTCAATCTACTTCATGGGCACTCCCATATACATTAAAATAGTATAAGCAACCCTTGTTACTTATATAACTATACACACAACACGCCCACTCTCGTAATGTAAAGAGATTAAATCTAGCTTAATCAAACATGTGTAATACACAAAATCAAACAAAAGTTAATGCAAACAAAAAATAATATACAATAATAAAAAGAACCTTAGCATACTAGGATAGTAATATACATATTAAAAAACTAACTAAATGAATAAAATTGAAAATTGAAAAGTTATTTACAAAAATGAAAATATTGAATCAAAAGCACTTTCAACAATTTATTTGGATGAAGGGATTTTGTTATGCATTTCTTTAACATATTCCTGGCATTCTGGTGTCAAGTCCTCAAATTCCACCCACGAATTTGCAGCGGAACCATACCCTAACCATTTAACTCTGTAAGTCCATTTCTTTCCAACTTTCTTCTTTTTTATGATTTTTTCTATTGAGAAGACGTTATTGTCTTTATTGTTATTAATATTGTCTTGAACATTTTCATTTATTGGAACTTGACTCGGTTGAACGTCCGGTTCTACTTGTTCGAAATTGTCACCAGGAATGTCATTTTCGTGTATTTCCAACGGTTCTAGTTCGTTGGGTGGTGGTTTTGGATCACGAGGTCGCCGGTCCAAACGAAACCAATATCATGATCAATTACTAAGAATATAAAAAATATACAAAATACATAAAATAACAGGCTATCACGTACTGATGAAAGGCCAATTCAAAAATACTCATATACAATACTTCTCATCAGAGCTCGATCATCAGACACATTCTATTTCCTGATATCATTTATTTCGTACAAAGTCAAATGACTTAGTCTGGGTCATTAGGGACGATCCAAGTTGTCTTATTGACGGTCCAAGCCAAGTTGTTCTATATATTCTATACTCCTCGTACATCATATCAAGGATTTGTATAGTCTCACTATACAAATCCTTGATCATATCCAACTAAGTCAGACATCACATGACTTTTGTGACGTATTTTGGCCGCCATTTTGTATTATATTTCCCCATATTAAATGCATAGATGCTTCAATAAAGTTTAAATTTCTCATAAACCTGACCCGTTTTCTAAGTTTTGCAAATCAATCCTTGATATTCAAACATATTTCTATCAAACAGTGTTGGTCCTAACAGTTTATCTTTTTTTTTTTATTAAAGTCTGTCATTTTAGAATTGTAAAAACATGCACTTTTCTCGTCATTTCTTCGTTGCCTACATGCTAAATTACCGAGACCCATGTACTTGTACAACAAATTAAGAAATTCCGTACATAAAAAACAAACTTTGAAAATCGATTAAGTATATTTAAACATATATTTGGCGAAGAATACTACTTAAACAGTTTAATTTCAAGTCAAAGTCTGTCAAACATTGATTTGAAAAAGGGAATTTTTCGGGATTTTTCAAAATGGCGGATGATGTATATGGAAATGTACGTTGCATCAAATCAAGGATTTGTATGGTAAGACTTTCCTAGAATATATTAATATTTTCATGCAGAATCTCTGATGTTTCTGTTCTTTTCTTTGGTGATATTTCGATATGATTGATTTCAAAATTTCTTGATAAAAAAAAATACTTTAAGTGTGACACGGGAACATTTATTTGACAGATATTCATGATATATTGTTGCCAAAAAAGAGTTAACAATAAAATCATAATCGATTTTTTCTCTTCTTCTTAAAGGTGTTTTTTCTGTATATTTTATCTTTCTTTAGAAATATTTATACATCCCTTTTAGAACAAAAAATGTTTTCATCCCATGAGAAAAAAAAACAATGCCCAACAATTAATATAGATAAATATGCTATACCTTTAAAATGTCATCCTTTTACAGAACAGGTGAACTCTGACTTGGATTATAATGGTACATAACAATATATTGTCAGGTAGACGTGCAAACCAAAAGCAAAAAGGGAAAAAATATACTAAGGCCAGATGGGAATTGAACTGAGGCGAAATGTGAATTTAGATAAAAATATTAAATAAACAAATTAAACCTTTGTGTCTTTATAACAATTTGAACAACATGTAATTAGGGAACTGTTTCTCTTGAATTATTATTTTTAATAAAAGTGACCATTTTTATGATTTCAAAAGTTGTGAAATCAGGAAAAATGTCCAAAAAAAAATGTAGTTGAAATATTAAATAAAAGTTGCAACTTTTTTTTAATTCATACAGTTAGAAAAATCAAAATAATTTAATTATCCTTTAAATTATGCAACACAAAAAGTTTTGTAATGTTACCGGAACGGATTTCCGATTTGTTTCCTTTATTAGTATTTTTGTGGTGTCAGACACATTTCCTGTCAAATTTGTTCTGCTTTCAACACTTATATTTGCTGGTTATAAGCGCCATAGAGTAAGTTCTTTACATTTATTTATCTTAAAACTATTGTTAGATAAAGTTTACATAAGTATTTTTACTGATTATAAAGTATACGCTTTGAATTATTTCACACACAAATCACGTTGTTCAAATCACTGTATGAAAAGTGCGAATCGTCAAATGAGTTGATCACATGGGTCATGTCAGATTTTTTAATTTTCACTGTATGGAACGTGTGAATCGTACTAAAGTTTTATTTTTTATTTTTCAAGATTTTACTAGTATAAAGTCGGCGTTATTCATCCAATATTTTTATGTTTGATATTGATTGCTTGTTATAAATGACTTATGGTTGATACATGTATGTTTGCTTGTCATTTACATTGTGATATTTTCTTTTTTGTAGTCTTTTACCCTCAGTAGAAGGAGGAATAAACATATCCAAATTTATAGTGTTCTTTGATTTTGGGTCATGTAACATCACAGTAAAAGATCTCATACAGCAACAGCAAAGATGAGTCAAGCTGAAGGACATGCGTTTTCAGACAAATTACAGTCATTTTGTGAAAGTAGAGATGATTACGATAAATCATTGGACAAAAACATTCAATTGGTTAAACAACTACTTTCAGACTTTGATGAATGCTTTGATCAAGTTAATGCTAGTAATAAGCCATCTCCACAAAGAAGTTCATCTGTGCAGGCGTCTCATGATAGAAGTCTACCTGTGCAACAGTCTTTTTGCATAGGTTCTCCTGTGCCACAACAACCATCTGTGAGTACAGATTCTGTAACATTAGCTAGTACAGCTACCCAACAAAGACAATCAAAAGAACTTGAAGCCAAACGTATTAGATTAAAGTGTTTAGAAACTGAGATTGAGATTCGGAAGCAAACAGCAGAGTTAGAGGCACTGTTAGAGTTGAAAAGTGCTCAAAGTGACTATCTGTTAAGTTTAGATGATCATGATCAGACTTTAGTTAAACAAATAGATTTTGATGAACGATTTCGTAGTGACACAAAGACAGATTCTAATAACAACAACCATGTAACTTTTTCATCTAGTACTCCACATGGCCAGCCTAGCCAAAAGTTCACAAGTGATAATTATGAACAACCAAGTCGTATTGAACCAGTGTCAACGCTAAATGCATCTGCTTCAGCATTTAAACCAAAAACAATAGATGATTCAACCTTACAATCTGCCACTGGACTAAGTCGTTTTTTGATTAAGAAAGATCTCATCTTAAATCGCCTATCGAAATTTGACGATAATCCCATGCTATATGTTTCATGGAAAATAAGTTTTAAGGGCATCATGCTAGAATTAGACACTTCTTCTACAGAAGAACTCGATTTATTAGTACGTTGGCTGGGGCCTGAGTCATCAAAACAGGCGTCAACCATTCGTGCATGTAATGCGATAAATCCAGGTTTAGCAGTTGAGAAAATTTGGGAACGACTAGAACAAAGGTTCGGTTCGCCAGAAGTCATAGAGACATGCTTAAAAAGAAGAATTTCGTCATTCAAGGTCATCGACAAACAAGACCCAAAACGCTTATATGAGTTAGCAGACCTTGCTTCTGAAATAGCTTCAATAAAATGTCAACCTCAGTATAACATTCTGTTTTCGTATTTTGACTCCTCGACAGGAGTTAATCTCCTCATTTCCAAACTTCCATGGAATCTCCGTGAGAAATGGACAACAGATGCAACAAGATACAAGGAACGAGAACAATGTGTCTATCCCCCGTTTACATTTTTCGAACAATTCATACAGAGAATCGCTAAAATGAAGAATGACCCAAGTTTTCAACTTACCAGTACTCATGAGAAAACAAGTAGTGCAAGCGAACAAGATCGCACGTATAGGAAATCGTACAGAAATGTGAACATTTCTACTCATAAAACAGAAACAATTGAGGAAAGAAAAACAAACAATGAGTTACACAAGGCAAATTTGTGCCCGATACACAAGACAAATCATCTTCTTAATGATTGTACGGCATTCCGGAAGAAACCCTTATCGGAAAGACGACACTTTATTCTAACAAACAGTATTTGTTTCAAATGTTGTGGTCCAACAAAGCATAGGGCTGCAAACTGTATATGTGACAATATTAAATGTGCTATATGTAAGAGTCCATCACATCCCACAGCACTTCATGTGGAGGTCTCAGTCCAAGAAGGGGAGGGGACCAAGGACTCTGGTAATGATGTTAAGGTGACGTGTACACAGGTTTGTGGGTATCCTGAAAATACAAGCAAATCTTGCGCCAAAATTATTCCGGTAAGAATTGTAAATCACAACATGCCTGAAAAACATCGTATTGTCTACGCAATGATTGACGATCAGAGTTCGCATACATTAGCAACATCTAATCTCTTTAACGCATTCCAGGATCATGGACCTGATATTAATTATTCGTTGATTTCTTGTGCTGGTAAAGTTCAAGCAAGTGGGAGGCAAGGAACTGGATATTCTGTTCAGTCTTTAGATGGAAGTTGTATGTTTAGATTGCCAAATATTATAGAATGTAATGACATTCCTTGCAACCGAGACGAGATTCCGTCTCCAGAAATTGCGTTTCAATATCCCCATCTCAAACCAATATCCCAATATATTCCTAAAGTGATGGAAGACATAGAAATAGAGCTATTGATTGGTCGAGACATATCTGCAGTGCATTATGTGTTAGATCAGAGAACTGAGGGAGACCGGCTCCCATTTGCCCAAAAGTTACCCTTAGGTTGGGTCATTGTTGGACAAGTCTGTCTTGGAAATGCACATATGCCTGAAATAACTGTATACAAAACATACATCACAAATAGCGGTCGACCAACATTATTTGAACCTTGTCAAAGTAAAATTAAGGTTGAAACCGATTTATTTATAAAAACAGATAAGGATAACAAAATAGGACTTTCAGTGGACGATACACGTTTTCTAAGGTTAATGGACTCGGAGTTTGAAAAAGACACTGATGGGCATTGAACCGCACCTTTGCCATTTCGTAAGAATATTCAACCATTGCCAGATAACAAAGCTCTTGCGTTAAAACGCGCCAATTCTCTTGACATGAATTTGCGCCGTAATCCTACTAAGTTGGAACATGTGAAGTTTGTTTATGGACAAAATATTTGAACGTGGTCATGCTGAAAAAGCACCAAGTCTATTACCGAATGATAAGCGATGGTATTTGCCCATGTTCGGGGTATACCATCCTCGAAAGCCAGAATCTATCAGAGTTGTTTTTGATTCGTCCGCTCAATTTGGAGGTGTAGCCCTCAATGATGTGTTAATGTCGGGTCCAGACTTGTCGAATAGTCTTCAAGGAGTTCTGCTTAGGTTTCGTCGTGAACGCGTTGCAGTAACAGCTGATGTGGAACAAATGTTTCATAACTTCCGTGTTAAGACCGATCATCGCAACTATCTTCGTTTCTTATGGCACCCAAATAGTGATTTAAGTAAACCTCTGGAGGAGTTCAGAATGACAGTTCATGTATTTGGCAACAGCCCTTCACCAGCTGTTGCCACATATGGTTTGCGTAGATCTGTCCAAACCGCATCTCTAGACGTTCAGAAATTTGTATCTAAGAACTTCTACGTCGATGATGGACTAATAAGTTGTTCAAGTGTGTGCGAAGCCGTTGATTTAGTGAAGAATACACAAAGTGAATTGATGAAAGGCGGCAGATTAAGACTACACAAAATCGCGTCGAACTCAACAGAAGTACTTAAACAATTTGCTAAAGATGATCTTGCGAAAGACTTGAAAAACATTGACATTGACGAAGAAAGTTTACCGTTGCAAAGAAGTCTAGGCATATCATGGGACATTAATTTAGATGCCTTTGTATTTAGTGTCGATACAGAACCGAAGCCATTCACGCGCCGTGGGGTGCTCTCTACTATCAACAGCTTATTCGACCCCATTGGTTTTACCGCACCAGTAACTCTAGAAGGAAAGTTATTGCTACGCGAGATTATGTCATGCTCTTCGTCTACCGACTGGGATGATCCGCTAGAGGAAAATTTTCATAAACGCTGGAAATTATGGGTTGACTCGTTGAAAAACCTTTGTGATTTGCGTTTTCCAAGAATGTATTGTATTTATTCAGTTGAGAATGCAAGTAGGTTAGAAGCTCATGTTTTTTGTGATGCATCGAAGGAAGCTGTAGCCGCCGTTGCATATTTAAAGGTGTTCTCAGGAGAAACTAGTGATATAGGATTCCTTATTGGAAAAACGAAGGTTGCTCCGAAGCACGGACATACTATACCCCGTCTCGAACTATGTGCTGCTGTGCTTGGAATAGACATAGCAGAGATTATTAAAGATCAATTAGACATAGACAATGAAGACTTTCATTTCTATACTGACAGCCAAATAGTGCTTGGCTATATTTCAAACGATGAAAAAAGATTTTTTGTGTATGTCGCAAACCGTCTAGGCCGAATCAGAGCCTTTAGTATGCCCAAACAATGGAATCATATCCCGACTAAAGAAAATCCAGCTGATCTTGCGACACGCCCGTTCTCTGCTAGTGATTTACCATCAAGCAAATGGATAAGAGGACCGAGTTGCCTAACAACGAATTTAAAAACTACCGATGATCTGAATTTCCCGTTAGTTGATCCCGATATTGATAAGGAAGTAAGGACTGTTATTTCAACAGCTAAATCAACTCTACATGTACATGTATCTACATCTTGTCTGTTATGTAACAGTATTGATAAATTTTCTAAGTGGTCAAAATTAGTTTGTTTGGTTCGACTTATGAAAGGTTGCATGCGTAGAAAAAGTGGCGACAAATCAGCTGTTACAACAGAGGAAGCTGAACTTGTGGTTTTAAAACATGTGCAAAACGAATGTTTTCACACGGAACTTGAAGCAATAGGATGTGGTCAGAATTTACCGAAGAATAGTTCGTTAATATCACTCAACCCAATCTTAGATAATAATGGTGTCTTGCGAGTTGGAGGTCGTATCAGACATATGCTTACTAAGGACGATAATACTGCAGACTTGCCACTAGACAAACATCCGTATATTATACCGAGAAACCACCATGTCGCAATTCTTCTCATAAGACATTATCATGCGAAGGTTCAACATCAGGGCAGGACAATGACCGAAGGCGCAATACGTTCTGCTGGTTTATGGATATTAGGCGTTAAGCGAAAAGTCAATAGTGTCATCCATAATTGTGTACTTTGCAGGAAATTACGTGGCAAGTTAGGTTGGACTCAAATGGCAGACCTGCCAGCTGACAGGTTACAAGTTGATGCACCGTTCACTTATGTAGGTTTAGATGTTTTCGGTCCATGGCAAGTTATTGTCCGTCGAACACGCGCAGCAAGTTCTTCAAACAAACGTTGGGGTCTATTATTGACATGCTTAGTATCTCGTGCAATACATGTGGAACTTATTGAGGAATTAAGTAGTGCCTCTTTTATTAACGCTTTGCGAAGATTTATTGCTTTGCGTGGACCAATTCAGGAATTGAGGTCAGACCGTGGTACTAATTTCGTAGGTGCTGTGAAGGAGCTTAATATTGTATCAGAATTCGTTGAAGACACTCCGATGAAGCAGTTTTTATCAGACAATGAAATAGTTTGGATTTTCAACCCCCCTCATGCATCACATTTTGGTGGTGTGTGGGAGCGCATGATAGGCTCATGTAGACGTATTCTAGATTCATTGTTATTGCAAAATAAGTTCAAGGATTTAACACATGAAGTACTTTCAACATTAATGTGCGAAGTCAGTGCCATGGTCAATTCGAGGCCATTGACTCCAGTTTCTAGTGATCCTGAAAACCCGTCAGTTCTTTCGCCATCTCTTCTTTTAACTCAGAAGCCTGCGTCGTCAAGTGGATCTCTTGGACAAGTCGAATTCGGAACAAAGGATGCGATGAGAAGCCAGTGGAAACTTGTTCAGTATCTAGCCGATCAATTCTGGTCTCGTTTGCAAACAGAGTACATCGATAGCCTTCAGGCTCGTCCGAAATGGAAATCTGGAGGTGATAATTTCCTTGAAGGTGATGTCATTCTCATGCGGAAGACCGAACTTCCTAAAAGTCAATGGCCACTTGGTGTTATTGACAAAGTATTTGAAAGTGTTGATTCTAAAGTTAGAAAGGTCCAAGTGTCTATAGTCGTTGATGGACAAAGGAAGTCGTATGTGAGACCAATAAGCGAATTGGTTCGATTGATTGAAGCATCTTAAAACTCTTCAGTTCGACAATTGCAAGTGGTTTATATTATAGATACATTGTGAGATTTTTGAGAAATTTAGTATGATTTTTTATGTTCATTCATTGTCATTTTTTGAATGTATGTGTATTGTGAGTAACAATGTATCACACATCTTTTCTCTAGTTTTTCAAGTTTAACATGCTATAGAAGTAATAATTTTTTATCATGTGATTAAAGATAAATGAGTTAATTTTGATAGCGATTTTCAGTTAGAAATATCGGAAGGGGAGTGTAATGTTACCGGAACTGATTTCCGATTTGTTTCCTTTATTAGTATTTTTGTGGTGTCAGACACATTTCCTGTCAAATTTGTTCTGCTTTCAACACTTATATTTGCTGGTTATAAGCGCCATAGAGTAAGTTCTTTACATTTATTTATCTTAAAACTATTGTTAGATAAAGTTTACATAAGTATTTTTACTGATTATAAAGTATACGCTTTGAATTATTTCACACACAAATCACGTTGTTCAAATCACTGTATGAAAAGTGCGAATCGTCAAATGAGTTGATCACATGGGTCATGTCAGATTTTTTAATTTTCACTGTATGGAACGTGTGAATCGTACTAAAGTTTTATTTTTTATTTTTCAAGATTTTACTAGTATAAAGTCGGCGTTATTCATCCAATATTTTTATGTTTGATATTGATTGCTTGTTATAAATGACTTATGGTTGATACATGTATGTTTGCTTGTCATTTACATTGTGATATTTTCTTTTTTGTAGTCGTTTACCCTCAGTAGAAGGAGGAATAAACATATCCAAATTTATAGTGTTCTTTGATTTTGGGTCATGTAACATCACAAGTTTAATAGAAAAAAACACATATTTTCCCACAAAGTTGTTTAATTACATAACAGAAACTTTAATAAAATAAATATTAAAAAATCTTCAAAACTGTGCTAATTATTTTTAAGCAAAATCCACGGTATTCAATGACTTGACTTCTTCAAGATTTGAACAAATTACCAATGATTAGTTTATCATGAGACTGAACAGACCATTGAGACTGCACAAAACTGCCTTCATTCGAAAGTACGAGATCAGCACTCTACCAGACAAAACTGCAATCACGTTTACCAAATACTTAACCAAGAATACACACCTTGAAAAACGCACCACAGACTAATGCCTGCACCAAGTTAACGTATAATTGTGATATGAAGAGAGGGCAGATACCCACAACCAACCTGGAACCACCACCAGACAGAAGGACCCAGTACAAATAAGCATTTAGAGGGCTGACATATCAAGCTCAAAAAGAGAGCCAAAACAGCACATCCAAACATATTTTAAATTATCAATGTTTTCAAGAAAGAGCAAGCAGCTTAAGAGGCAAAGAATGTACAGTGTGCAGCAGGTGGCAAGATAAGAGGAAAAGCAAAGAAGTGTAGATAAATAGAAGAAAGATTCACCACTTTAAAGGAAACCCTACACAATGGTACAACTGACTATATTCAGTATGGTGATTCAGCATCTTACATCCTCAAACTTGGAAACTAAATCAACCTTGAACATTCAAATGTGTATATCAGTGCCTTGTACTTGTACGATATTTGTCTTTATTTATTCATTAAAATATGAAATGTTCATATCCAATTTGTCATCTATAATAAGACTTTATTTACAAAATATAACACATAAGTAAAACAAAAAAAAACACTTTCAGAAAAAAGAGCAACTATAAAAGGACACCAAAAATTTTAAAAATATCTTTCCTTTAAAAAGTATTTCATGGTAGAATTTGACATCAAAATAACAAATATTAACTAATTGCAATACAAACAAAACATAACTTAATTACATTGTTTACAGAAGCTCCCATTTCGCCTTAGTTAATTCTTGTGTACCTGAAAATTTGTACTAACATGACTAAGGCAAACTGAGATTAATTTTATATAATAATTTTGACAGCTAAGGCGAAATGAGAATAAGCCAAGCAACCAGTTGACATTAAACATTCTGTGTATACATGTTCACATATATTACCCGAGTTTTAATTTTGCGATATACAAAAGTTTTCATAAATGTACAAATAAACTTTCTCTTAATTTGCCCTTTCAGATCAGAAGAATTATCTATCATAACAAACTTTAAAAAAAAATATGAATATTATGAAAATGTCTTTAAAAAATAATTTTTGCTTAAAAGATATTCAAATATTTTTATTTTTCCATAATTATTATGAAGAAATAGGATTAAAATTTTAATTCAAATGGACTTTTTTATTGTATAGAAAATTCAACGAGATTTCATTGCTTATGATTTGATATTTTTTTTAATTCAATATGTTAAGCTAAATCAAGGATGTGTATAGTCTAACTATACAAATCCTTGGCTAAATGCAGGCATTCAATAAATCGATACATTTTTATAAAGTTTTAACATTTATAAAAAATATTTTATTGTTAACATTTCAACAGATACGTATAATACGAATGCTCTGATTTCAACAATATTGTATACCCTATAATATCTTTCGACAGAGTTATCGGTCCTGAATAGGACTGATCGCCATGATATAGTTGGATACGTTTATTTTGGGGGGAAAGGGGGGGGGGGGCAGTTGAATCCATGTATATAATAATTACGAAGTTCAGATATGATTCCAGATCAAACAAGGACCGAACTTAAAATTCAATTAAGCCGACAACCTCGCTTCGCGAACAAATTTATCTAGTTTTCGACACGAACAATTAGACCCCCCCCCCCCCCCCTAATCCCGAAAATTCGTGTTCTAGTGGTTAAGACCGATGGCTACAGTGCTGAAAGTCCCGAGTTCGATTCTCACTCGGAACGCTAAAAATATCAGTACATCAGAAGGGTAATTTTCAACCTCTCACACACATCTCTGGTACCCAGACCGGAGTTTAAACTAGAATGGGTACTTTGGGGGCCTCGGTTGGTCAAAGTTGTCCCCTACTTTGACCTGGAGATCAATCTTCTGATCAATCTCTCTGATTTGTCTGTTTCCACCGAGTGGTCCGGTGGTTCTCTCCGAGTACTTTGGCTTCCTCCACCATAATAACAGACTTCCCGGTGTCCTACACGCTCCCTTGGGCAGTGTTGGGTCTGGATTGTTCGGTGGTGGGATAATATTGTAAAGGACACATCTCCATTAATCCTTAGGGAGTGTACATGGATCCGCTGTACCCTTGCAGTCAATCAAGGGGTGCGTCTAAATTGGCGGAATATCGAGTACATACATATAAGGTATGGGGGGAATTTGCATTCAGAATATTTTTGGTCATTTGGGATCAGATTTTTTTTTTCTAAACATACCGCCCCCCTTTTGTTAGTGAAATGATCGTTTCCTTCCCCAAACCCGTGTTTTAGCAAAACCGAAATACCCAGTTTGGTGGTGCCCCTGACAGAGGCAGATTGTACAGATAAGTTAACAGGTTTAACTCAAAATCTAAACAACAACTGTTCTATCGTTACATTCCCCTTTTCTGAAGAAATAAAGTTCCCATATAATTCAAAAGGAAAGAGTCTTACTGATGTCGAGTGATGATACGTACGGTAAATTGTTGTGGTGACTGTATAACTAACCATTGAAATTTTATAAGGGAAACTATTTGTTTTATAAGAAGTGGTTTATTAATTAGCATTTTGTTTTACTGTGACGTACGGCGTTGGGTCGAGTCCCGGTGGAGACTAAAAGATGATTTTGTATGTTTAAATTATCATGCTGTCCAGTTACAGAACAATAAGATTGGTCATACCGTATAAGAGTCTGTTATAACTTGACTTACTCAGAGCATGCATACATTACTATACCACTAAGGGGACGACCATTTGATATTCTGGGGGGGGGGGGGGGGGGGGGGGGGGGGGGGGGGGGGGGGGGGGGGGGGCAGGAGGATTTTGAAAATAAATAACTCAGCCTTGATAATCACAAAAATAAATGGTTTGTGCTTTGGTAGTTTGAAAATAAATTACCTGACTTGCAATGTATTGAAAATAAATTACCTGACTTGCAATGTATTGAAAATAAATTACCTGACTTGCAATGTATTGAAAATAAATAACTCAGCAGGTCTATAGCTTTTTGGGCCTTCAGCGGTTCCAAAACCCTTCAAAAAAAATTTGGCCTCGCTCAGCACGGCGAAATATGTTTGACAATACTTTTGAAGAGGCTAGGTAAAACCAAACTTTATTACTATGTATGTATGCAATACATGTATATTGGTTGGGAATATAAATGATTCATTTTGTGAAGAAAAGTATAAAATACTTACATGTAATCTAATTATACCAATTGTCTTTTATAATATACAATGTATTTGTGTTTCCTTTGTCCTGTCTTGCTATGTATTATTTTTATATGTTTGTATATATTGTCCTCTTGTACACAAGTATGTGTCCTGAGGTTATGAATAAAAATCTTGAATCTTAAAATTTCTGCAGGGTGGATAATGATTAATTCTGATTAAATGGTACACAATAACTTGACCATTATAATACATGTATTAACATACAATTTTCAAAATATTTGTTTATTATGTAACAGGATGGGTATAGCTATGCGTCACCGTTCCCCTCTTGTTTATTAATGGTTT